>NC_067401.1:70397783-70734033 GCF_016432865.1 Antechinus flavipes | reverse complement strand
CAGTTTCCCTATTTGAAAATGGAGATAATAGTATCTTCCTTTCAGGATTACTGTGAGGATCAAATCTGTAAAGTACTTTGTAAATCTTAAAATTAAACATCATCATCATTTATTTTGCACGTGTTATACAAATCACCGAATCTCTTTCTCTCTCTTAACCTCAAGTTGAGGCAGCCAGGTTTTACAATGGATAATGTTTTGGACTTGGAGTTAAGAAAAATTCAAATCCTGACTTCTTCATTTCCCAAATGTATAACCCTACACAAATTACTTGGCTTTTCTCAGCTTCAGTTTCCTCATGTGTACAAAGGGGATAATAATAGCACCTATTTTCTAGGGACATTGGAAGGATCAAATGGTATAAGTAAAGTCCTTTGAAAATCTTAAAAATGCTTTATAAATGCTAGCTATAATTGTTGTTGCTATTCTTCTTAATATTATTATTACTCATCTGTCAATGGAATTGATAATCATATTCTCTCTCCCTCCCTGATGGAAAGAAAGCATTTTTGATTCTAACATATATAAAAAAATGAAGCGGCTACAATTTAATCCAATCCTGTTTTCTTATATACATATCAAAAGCCTACATTTTCAACAAGTTCAATTTTTTAAATTAACAAATTTAAAACAGACATATCCAGATACCCTTTATGTTACCATTGTACAGTGCTCCTTTAAAAATAAAAGATTCTAACCAGATACTGATTAAAAAAAAAACTGCCACTTAATAAGATTCCTTTTATAATCACACACCCTACCTCTTGCTCTCCATCTTCATGCCCTAAGGCAGTTTTCAAAAGCTCTGATCTCCAAGGAGGGAACTGAGCCAAATTTCCCTTTCTCCAGATGGGCCACTGTGGTGGTCTCAAGTAAATTGACCCAATGGGATCTTTTCTTACTTAAATTTGTACTTGTCATTTGCTTCCATGGCCTTGGAAGAATATTTCCAGCATTCCTCTGAGAGTGAGATTAGGAGAGACTTAATAAACCTGTGCTAGGGGCTGTAAAAATGACCACACTGTAGTGTGTGCCCTGCCAGCATCTGAGTGGGAGAAGGGAGGTAGTGAGTATCAAGTGTTCCCTTTCTCTTCACCTAGTACATTCCCATGCCTGAGGAAATATTACAAGAGGAGAAGCCAAGTGACAGTGGTTGTTGGCAAGAGTGTCGCTGCTGGCCCCCATGGTTAGGAGCTTTATTTCCCTTCACCTTCTTTGGGTAAGTGCAAAGTGGTTGAGGCAACAATTTGAGGAAAAGAACCATGTTTTACCTTTTGAGCTTCAGGAACATCAAGCAATGGTTTCTCTAGTCATTTACTTAGCAGAAGGATAGCAAGATGAAATGGGGGATGAGACTGCCTTAAAATCAAAGAAGAAAACAGAGCAACAAGGGAAAGCAAGCTGCTAAGGCTGGAGAGAGAGGAAGCAGTAAAAAAAAAAAAAAAAACACTTTTTTTTTTTGTTTTTGGTATGGTCTCAGCCTGTCTAGTCTCTTCAACTACAAGTGACTTGTTACTCACAACTCTCAACACACTTTGGCTCTGACCTGTACACTCTGGAAAATGGGATTTAGAGCTAGAAAGGACCTTGTACAGATCTCCACATTCAACCTCTCATTTATAAACTAACCCAGAGAGATCATGGCACTTATCCAAAGTTACCCAACCAAGGAGCAACTAGTAGAGGTGAGATTTGGACCCAGTGACCTCTGATTCTCTATCTAGGCCTCTTTTCACAGGGATAGAATGATAGGTACTCTCCACCTATCATTTTCTAATATGTAGAATAGATATTTGTGCATATTTGTCTCCTTCACTTAATTATGAATTCTTGAAGGAGAGAAATTATCACTGGTTTGACCATCATAGGTACTTCATTTATGGTATGGAACTGAATTGAATTAAATCAAAAAGCTCCAATGTGAGCATCCATTCGTAGAATCACAGGACCAGAGGATCCTAATTGTGAATATCCTAGGGATCTCAGAGGTCATACAGTATAGTCCCTCATTTTAAAGATGAGAAATCCCAAGTCTGAGAAAGTGAAGTTCTTTGCCCAAAATTGTTAAGAGTTCAAATGTTGGAGTTTGTTCTCAGAAGACAGCCGGTTTAGAGGCTTAGAGCCCTTCGGATGTCTCCAAATCCAAAGGTTCTGTCCTTCAGCCTCTGCCTCTGCCTTCTTCTGCCTCCAACAGAGATGGAAGATCTCTCTTATCTCCTTCTGGGGGGCCCAGCCACCAATTTGCCGCGGAGAGAGGGTTTCTGGCGTAGCTCCACTGAAGTCCGTCAAAAGTGTTCTCTGCAGCAGAGTCGTTTCTCTCGAGTCTAGCGCGATCAGCCAGCCAAGAGGAAAAAATGTATTCTGGAATGGCTGTCTCGCCTTATATGTGAACCTTCTGAGAGAATGGGATTATGGGTTTTCTCCCATAGTGCTCTCTGGCCCAAAGAGCTTTAAGGTGTGGACTTTGAGTAAAGGTGGGAACACAAGCCTTGTCTTGATTAGTTCTACTTAGTACCTTGTTTCAGGTTCTGGCCAAAACAACTTCTTGTAAGATTAGATCAACTCTAATTACTTAGCAGTTAGTAAGGATTCCAACACAAAATCATATACGATAATAAGAGTCTAAGAACTCAGGTTCTAGCAGATTGACTGCAGATGAAGAAAAATGAACAGTACTCTCTCATTCTGGAATAGAATTCTTTATATGCCTATTGCATGAGGAAAGGCACATGGGAGCATATTTTGGTAAAGTGTCTAGCAATCACCTCCACCTACTGCACAGCGTTTGTTCATGTTCATTTTCGAATAGTATAGAAAAAACTTTCATCCCAAGGATAGCACAGCCACAGAGTCCCTTGTGAAGACAGATGAAACAGCACCCCATATCCATGCATTTTATTAAACCAGAGGGCAGGGAGAGAGAACAAAGGTGTGAGAGCAATTAAACTTAGAATATAGCTCTATTTTGCTGAAATTTCACTCTTTATTCTATCTGGTAAAGAAATGAATGCACATGGATGCTTAATAAAGAATTGGTAGTGCTATGGATGACTGGCGATCATATATTTGTCTTTCTTTTTATAAAAATATCCCCAGAAATCAGTACAGTGTCTGGCAAATAATCAGTGCCTAATAAAGGTTTTTTTTTTTTCCCATTCATTCACAGATTTGCAACTAGAAGTCATTAAATCCAGTCCTCTCATTTTACAGACGAGGGAAGCAAGGTTCAGAGAGCTTCAGTGGTTTGTAAATTGTCACAAATTATAAGGAGCTGAGAAAGGATGTCAAATGAAGAACTATGATTCTAAATTCAGTGCATTATGTTGAAGAGAAGGAAAAGGAAGAAAAGTTTAAAAAGGAAGAGGAAAAAGAAGAGGAGGAAGTTAAAGATGAAAATGAGAGTAGGAATGTTCAAGTGATTTTGGAAATGTTGTTTCTTGAATCTTGACTGGAATAATAGAATTCTCCATACACATCATTTGTAGAAACTACAAACATGTTGGTTTTTCATGTTTAAATGTTGGTTTGGGCTTTTTTTTTTATCTTCTGAGAATTCTTTATTGATCAGATCAAGGCCATTGTTGATGTAAATATGAAAGGCCCACATCTCAATTAATTTAAACACATTAATTGACTCAAGCTTCTCTAATTAAACTAGATACAAACACGTATTTAATCAGTTTTGGAGGAATAAAGAACTTTGAACCCTGGATAAAGATAAATGACATCACAAAGGAAAATTCTTACAACTGTTGGAAATAATCAGTCACACCTCTGGGAATATATATCAAAGCTTCTTAAATGGTAGGTGTGGAGGTCACAAAAATTGGCTATAGTAAAAGATTTTTTAATGCAACAACCAAAAATTAATTCAAAATCAAATGTGTAATGAATTTGAGATGCTTTGGGCTGCATTTGTCTATGTTGCATCACACAAGTTCCCTGCAGCCTTGGTTCTGGATACACATATGTGCACTTTGTACTGTGCATACATGAACACTTCCAGAAATACGTTGGCTCAGATTTGAGATAGGGTCATATAAAAATGTTTTAAGTAAAAAAGGGTTGCAAATAGAATAGGCCAGTTGAGAATAAAGCAGTGCAGGAGCAAAGCAGTTAAATTTCTGATCTCTGTAGTGCCTTGAGAAGGTAAACTCTTGTACCTGTGTCAGAAGACATGAAGGAGAATGATTAAAATTGAGGTCAGAAATAGTATTGTAATTTTCAGGGGGAAGAGGAGAGGAAAGAGATAAAGACAGAGATAGAGAAAAAGACAGAGACAGAGAGATACAGACACAGACACAGGAAGAGATAGAGACAAAGACAGAAAGAGATACAGAGAGACAGAAACAGAGGTGAGGGAGGCATGAAAGAAAGGAGGGAGAGAGGGAGAAAATCACTTCCAGGAAAAAAAAAACACAATAGAACAAAAATGTATGCTTCCAGGAATAACTTCCTGGAGATCACTTCCAGGAAAAAACCAAAACAGAACAAAAATGCATGCTAAAATTTCTAAGGCACATTTATAAATTCTTCAAACAATCATGATAAAGATCTTTCAATAGAAAGTATAGAAAACTTAAAAACACAAGATTTTTCTGCACTAGCCATAAGCTGCAAAAAGAACAAATTATCTTAAAATAAAATCAGGGCAACATGCTCTGCAAACTTGAGCAATTATTAATGAAATTTTTTTCAATTAAAAAATAGAATTTGAAAGATTTCTACAAAACAATTAAAATGAAACAAGCAGATTATTTGATTTATAAATGTCTCCTACAACAGAAAACTAATAGATACAAATACTAAGGAAAACACAAGTAATAAAATAAAATAAAATATTCTATCTCTAGTGGCTATTAAAAGATTAAAAAAAACTATAAAGAGAAAGATTCTTGTGGGATTAAAAATATAAATAAAAGCAGTAATCATTGAGAGATTTCTTTCTAGAGCTACACAAATTATAAAAGATGAAAGCAGAAGTCTGAAAAAAAAATAGGACAATTAAAAGTGAAAGAACAGGCCTAAAATACTGGTCTAAAGCTCATAAACCTTCTCCTCCCCACAATAAATCAATATTTTTTGAGAATTAAACTGCAATGGAAAAGTGCTTAAAAAGGAAAAAGGAAAGTAGAAAACAGAGAGAAATGTGTGATATACCCTATTCAAATAGATGATAAAAAAAACGAACAAGAAAATCACTCCTGTAAACGGAGCAAGAAGAAGATATATAGGATTATGGGTGAAATAGCAAAAACGACACTGAAATAGGTGAAAAGAAAAGAGGACAGAGCTCTAGATTCAGTGGTGAGGGTCCCACTAAAGAAAACTTATGAATGAAGAGATGAGAATTCTATAGAATCTGGACCCCCCCCCCCACTTTGTCCACGTCCTTCCACCCTTCTACAATTCGGTTGCGCTAGAGCATCTTATTTCCCTGGGAGTTTATATGATTATCTTATTTGATTCGATGCTCAGAGAGAATGCTTCTTCCGAGAAAGACATGTTTCTCCACTGCAATATGCACTTCAAGTTGCCCCTAGTGCAACTGGATTGTAGAAGGGTGGAAGGATATGGACAAAGGGGGGTCAGATTCTATGGCAAAAGACTAAAAATATGACCGTGAGGAGAGTAGGTGATAGAATTGAACCCTACAACAAAGAATACTAGGAAATTTCTATAAGGGACAACAATTCTGTCCTCCCTATCTCCTGAAAGAATCAATGCTTTTAAAGAGGTAAAACTGCAGGAGGGAAGGAGAGGAGGAGGCAGGATGGGAGAAGGTGACAGTTCAAGATGTATAGAGCAAATACAGAAATTTTTTTTAGAAGAAACTCAAAATTGGTCCTTATAAGTTTTAATTTCATGAGGAATGCAAAGAAGAAACAAGTAGCTATGAAGACCATGAATTAAAGAATTCAAGTTTAGAACAGACAGATAGAAAGGAACTGATTAAGACAACAACGTAAGGAAATCCACTTAGGGAAAAAAGACAAAGAAATCTTTTTCAAGTTGAATGGGAGAAGATTTTAGCTCACTACTTATGAGAAAAAACAGGGGAAGAATTTGATAATTAAATATAAAGAAAAAGGAAATGTATTAATAAATTAAATGATATTAATTGCTTGTGCTGAATTTTTCCTCTTTTTCTTTTTTTAATTTTTATAAATACTATTTGTTATATAAAGTAATTCCTTGGAAGGGAAGAAATAATACTAGGGAAAACTATGATGACATTTTAAAAATCATCAATAAAATTTTTAAAAATTAAATAAAGCTTAAAAATTAGGGGAAAGGATTACAAATATTAGGATCCTTGGAGGGTGAGGGGGAAAAAAATCTGTGACTGTTGGAACAAAGGACCATCTTAAAAAGTGAAACGGAGCAACAACAAATAGTAGAGGAAGAAAACATAAATCTGTCATTAACTGAAATGTGAATGCATTAACAATCCAAGAAAATTAAAGTGACAGATTTGAATAAGTTTACAACATCCCACAGTTTATTGCCTAAAAGGTATAGTAATAAAAAGCAAAGACATGCACTGATTAAAAATGAGGAACTGAAACTAAATTTACTATGCCTCATGTGAATCCAAAATGCCACAAATTATAATCAGGTGACAAAATAAAACAAAAATAAAAATTCAAAGTATAAATAGAGATTAAACAAAGAAATTATAATATACTGAAAGGAACAATAGGCAACTCGGTAACAATATTAAAGTGATATACACCTAAATTCATAAATGAAAAATTAACTGAATTACAAATAGACATAATAACAATAACAGTAGGACACTTTAATATTTCTTTCTCAGGTTTGGATAAGAAACAGAAAAATAAACAAAAGAGAAAATTTGGAATGGAACAAATTATCAGAGAAAATAGTCAGAAAACTTATTTTTTTTCTAACTGGGATACTAAAGCATATATGCATTTCTTAGCAACATATGGAACTTTTATAAACACTCAACACTTTCTACTGTGTGGCCCTGGGCAAGTCACTAAATACCAATTGCCTCAGCAAATAATAATAATAATAAATTATGTATTAGAGCATAAAGATATTTCAATAAAAAAAAGAACAAATATTAAACACACCCTTCAAAAATCATGATGCAATAAAAATAATAATTAGTTCTGGGAGCACCAACAAAAGAAACAGACCTAAATGAATATAATAATAATGAAAAATTAAATAATAAGTATGTCAAACAACAAATCAGAGGAGCTATTCATAATGTTGTGGAAAAAAAAATACAGTACTCTATAGCTTCTTGGAGCAGATACAGTAGTCCTCAGGAGGGAAATTATACCTCCAAAATCATTCATTAGCAAAAGAGGAGAAAAATTTAATGAAATTTAATGAATTAAAATGTTTGAAAAAATTAAAAACTTAACAAACTACAAAAATTAAGCACAAAATGGAGACAAATTGAAACTAGAGGGGAAAAATAAATTGGAAGCCAATGAAGACTATGAAAATAAAAAGTAAAACTAAAAGATAGTCCTTTTAAAAAGACTAAAAAAAATTGAAAAGACTTGAGCCAACTTGATTAACAAGAAGGAAGAAAATCAAATCAACAAAATACAAAATAAACAAGGTAAAATCATAGTTAAACTAGAAACAATTTTAAAAATAATTTAAAAACTTACTATGCACAATTATTACACCCAAAGTAACACAAAAACATAGATCTTAAATTATCCATATTCAAAAAAAAAAAGGAAGTAGAACTAGCTATAAAGAAGCTACCAAAACAAACAAAAGATCAAATTCACAGTCCTGATGGATTGATAGGAGAATTCAGTGAAAGATGTAAAAAAGAATTAGTATCAATATCATGCAATAATTTTACAAAACTAAGAAAAAAAATTTACCATGCTCTTTTTATGAGATAAATGTATTACTAATACCTAGACCAGGGAAAGATAAAGCATAGAAAGAAAACTGTAGACTAATATCAAAAATGAATATTTATTTTAAAATTTGAAATTAAAATCCCTTTTATGTTGGAGTAATTCATTAAGAAGTCACTAACTTTGATCAACCTGAATTTATACTGGTTATAGAGAGATAGTTTAAAATTAAGGGGGAAATTGACACAATTTTAAAAAATATTTCCCAAAACTACATAATAATCTCATGAAAACCTTTTGAAAAAATATAACACTCATTTATAATATAAAACAAAATGAAGTGTTACAAAACATTAAGCATTAAGGGAATTTTAATAACAAAGATATTTTCAATTTGAAATACATAGCAATTGTCATGTCAATGTGGATACACTAGAGGCTTTCCCAATAAATACAATAATAAAGCAAGGATGCCCACTTCTTTCTGCTATTATTTGACATAGTTCTAGAAATGTTAGCAGTAGTAATAAGAAAAGAGAAGCAAATTAATGATTTAGAGGCAAAGATGAGATATAATTTAATTTGCAATTTTAATGCTATATCTATAAAATGGATACTTTACAGAACTCAATAACAATAAAATTCATTTAAAGAAGTAAACATATAGAATAGCAAAAGAAACTGTGATTGATAGTAATTAAATTGGTAGACATTAAACTATACTATAAAGCAATAATCATCAAAATAATCTGGGATTGGTGAAAAGAGAGAAATAGATTTTTTTTTAAAGACTGGACAAGAAAGAATCAGAAACAATCAAGTTCAATAAGTCAGTATTCAGTAAAGCCCCAAACATAAATTACTTAAGAAATAATTTTGAAAAGAACTGTCCAGAAAACTGGAAAGCAATTTAGCACAAACTAGGCTTAGAGTACCTTATCCCACAATGAATTCGAAATAGTCGTATGATCTTCTCATAGTCAAACTAGAGGAAAAAAAAATAGGTCATAGTTATGGATATAGGATATAGGATAATCAAAAGAGGATAGAGGAAATTTCAAAAGATAAGATGATAATTTTTGTTGACATGTGATGGAAAAGATTCTACACAATCAAAATTAAGATAAGGAAAAAGTCAATAAGAAAAGGGATAAGTTGAATGGGAGAAAATATCTTTGTTCATTTGTTTTTCAGAAAAGGGTTTTGTTATACTAGATGTATAGACAGAAAAAATATACATATACATATGTGTATATGTATATTATATATATATGTTTATATATATATTTTTATATAGCTGCATATATGTATGTATATATGTATGCATGTATATATACTCAAGATTCAATCCATAATAATCAGAAAATATGAACAAATGATTCTCAAAAAAAAATCACAAACTGCTATTAATGATCACTTGAAAAATACTTTAAATCACTAATAAGTGACATAAAAACCAAAACAACCCAGAGATTTCATCTTATACCAACTAAATTGGCAAAGATCAGAAAAGTATAAAAAAAAATCAGACTTGGAGAGAATGTAGAAAGACCATTCTATTACATTGTTGTGAATTAATATGGTCACTTTTGAAAGGTAATTGGGAATTAAGCAAATTATGTGCTTTGTACCAGATATTATTTTATGAGTGCAGATGCCCAAGAAGGTCATTGATTTAAAAAAAAGTTCCCATATGACCAAAATATTTATAGCTGCGTTTTTTGTGTTTTAGCAAACAACTAAAATTCAGTGTAGGTACCTATTTATTGAGAAATGGCTAAATAGAATGTGATATATAAATGTAATGGAATGTTACTATGCTATAAGAAATGAAGAGTGTAATAGATAAATCCAAGGACTAATGACTTATAGCAGAGATAAAGAAGTAGAGCCAACAAAGAGGGAAATTGGGGAAGGGGGTAACCACCACTACACAATTGAAAAGGAATGTTGCAAAATTACAAAGAATAAACCAAGTCACACAGAAAAAATATGAGATGACTGTTCTTCTCATCTCTTTGCAAAGATGAGATTGTCATAGATATGACATTTTATAAATTTCTGCTTTTTAAAATATATTGAGTAGTTTCACTGATCTATTTTTCTTTTATCTTTTATAATTATGTTAATAAACCTAGCATTTATATAGTGCTTATAGGTTTACAAAGTATTTTATGTGTGTATTTATGTACATATGTATATGTGTGTATATATGTATATATGTGTGTGAATAAACATTTTATCCTCACAACAACTTTATGAGGTAAGTGCTATTTTTATACCCATTATATGATGAGGAAACTGAGCCCAGGTCATAAAACTAGTAAGGATTTGAGGCAGGATTAAATTTATATCTCTCTGATTCCAACACTTTTGCTCCATGCATCATGCCACCTAGATGCCTTCTAAAAATACTCTGTATTATAAAGAATGGCTCTCTGAAAAGGGAAAAGAGGGATACACAGGAAGAAATGTGGGTGATTTTAAAACAATGAATATATAAGTAAGATTTATTTAAAAAAGAAAAATCACTGTGATATCTTATTCTAAGTGAACAAATTTCTTCTTTTATGTGAAAATATGACTTATTAGACCAAAGACTAGCATTTGGTGTTCATCAATTGGCTAACTAAATTATAGATGCAGCTAAATCATCAATCTTAGCATAAATAAAACCAGTCTCCCTGAGTGATATATCCATTTCATCTCAATATGCTAAGGAGACTAATATAGGAAGCCAGAAGATTGACTGGCTCTAGTATTCTAGGCTCCTCAGTCAGAGCAGATATTCTCTAATCTCTGCTTCCCTCAAACAATTCATAAAAATGAAAAGTAAATTTTGTTATTCTTCAAACCTTCAAAGATCTAAAATTCATTGGTGTGAGAACACCTAATGCACATTACAATACTTCTTAATCTTTATGGATAGTTTATATAAGTAAATCATCACTAAAATAAAATTAGGAGCTAATTTTGATCATTCTGTTTGAATTTAGAATTCTTTACATCACTGAACACAATTCAATCACCATCTTCTACACTAAGCCTATCTACTCCCTAAACCATTTGGCAATTATTTATATGTACATGTTGTCTTAAAGATGGAGAGTCTTTCACTTTTCATTTCTGCATGCCCTGCACCTAGATTCATTCCCAGAACAAGATAGGTGCTTAATTAATGCTTGGTGATTTCTTGATTGCTTGATTAATAAAGATAGTTTTTTAATGATAAACATCTAGAACTGTACTTGAATAGGACCTATCAGACCTCATACTCCACTAACGGTACCTTTGAGTAGCTTGTTCACCTTCATGAATTGGTTAGGAATCTAAAGAGTACTTAGTCAAGGATATTAATTAATCTTGATTGGAACTCTGGGAAATTAAAAAATTAACTTGCTTCTAATTTGTGAAACAATTAGTCAAACAGAGGTCTGAACTGTCACATTACTCAGGGTGTTTGACACCCCAAATCCACCTTCAATACCCCACAGAGTGTCTTGTACATGCTAGACACTTAATAAGCAGGGGTCTTATAGTTAATTAATTAATTAATTAATCAAAGACAGCTGCCACACACACACACACACACACACACACAATCTGTTCCAATGTTAAATTCCACTTAATATCTACAATACACATTTTTACTAGACTTGATCAGCACCTTGTAATGAAAACAGCCCATGATTCTTTTCGATTGGGCCAATGAGATTGTGGAGAAAACTCTGAAGATTATCTGTTGAGTGCCAGTTTTTAATGAATCCCATTTGTCTTTCTTGATTAATTCTGCTATTACCCCCATTTAGTCCTGTCACTGGCACGTTAGCAAGAATTTTCATATCACTGTTCACATGAGAAATTGGTCTATGAGAACAGCACTCATCAATCAGTGGGCAGTTTATTTAATACCTTTTACAGTTTATGAGTTCAAGAAACTATAGCCTCATATTTTTTAAATGGGTAGCTGTCCAAGATAGACAATCAAAATTTTCAATTGAATAGGCAGGCTTGTAGAGCTCATGTTGAACAGATCATAGGAGCCTTGAGAAAGCCTAGTGTATATATACAAGTGTATAGTCCTGTGACTAAGAGGTTTTCTTTAATGATGGAGAAATCCATTGAGGTGAGCATTCTACTTTGTACTGTCCTCTAAACTTTGTAACCTTCAGAGTTGAAATTAAATTCTAAAAAAAGGCTCACTTCCCTTAATGACAAATTTCCTTCTTGGTTGCAACAGCTTTGTAAATAAACCATGCAGAACTGTTCTCTCTACCCTGAAATCACAAAGAACCAAATGCATGTGAAATCATTTTTGTATGTTTGTTTTCATTCAGAAACCACGGCCATATATTAAAGAGGAAAGTAGCGATAGAAAAATTCTCTGAACAATAAGCAATATAAACAGCTATTCTGGATGATTTAATGCCAAAAGAGATTTTGGTGATATAAGTAGATAATAGTGAACAATCTAACTTCATGGATTGTATTGATCAAATTAAACTAATATAATTCAGCTTAAACATTTATTTACATTGACCATAAATTTAGAACCAGAAGGAAATCAGAAGGAAGCAGAATCATTTTACCTCAATATACCTCTGTTAACTAAAATGTAAAACAAGGATAATAATAATAATAATACCAATTTCCCAGGATTATTGTGAGAAGCAAATAAGATAATATTCACAAAGTACCTAACACATTTCCTGGCAAACAGTAGGCACTTAATAAATATGCATTCAATTTCTTTCTAAGATCATACTGATAATAGATAATTAAGGTAGGATACAAATCTTCAACCCCTACCTACAAATCGAGTGGGCCTTCTGCCATACCCCTATACAATTTTTCTAATGCTTGGATATAGACATGGTGATTGATAGACTCGGATAATGGGCAGATTCACCCAGTTTTCATTTCATTCAGATCTGTAATTTAAAAGAGCAATTTTCTGGTTATTTCACCCAAGTCACTGGACTTTGTCCAGGTCACACATCTTGCTCTATACTCCTTCCCTGAGTCATTTTCCTCACTAGGAATAATTCTTCTGGGCAGGACCTGCAGAGACCATACTCTCCTAACACTTCACTTCCTTTAATTCCTTCCACTTTGATATGATTGGTAGTTATGTACTCTGCAAAGGTATATTCCCACCTTTTACCTCCTGTTGCTCTGGAAACAATATTCAAATCATTACTCTCCCTGATACTGAACAGGGTATGACAGTCTACAACTCCATATTTCCATTCACAATCCCTGAGACTGCTTTGTTTGATTATAATTTATTTTATCAGTTATATCTCTTTATTAGGACATAAGCTCCTTAAAAGCAAGCATTGTCTCAATTTTGTTCCTATATTTTCAAAGTATACCACTACCCTTACATAATAAGTCAAGATTTTTTTTTAATTCCAGGTGTTACAATAAACACTGAGGATAGGATACAGACAGAATCAAACAAACAAAACAAAAATTGTTCCTGATATCAAGGAGTTCACAGTTAGTGGAAGAGACAAAAAGAAAACAAACATGAACAAAGTAAAAACAAATAGGGAATAATACTAAGGAGTATTGGGGAAAACTTTTTTAGAAAGTAGGGTTTTACTCAAGACATGAAAGAAATTAGGGAAATCATGAAAAAAGAGAGAGAGAGAGAAGAGAATTCTAGGCCTAGGGGATAGTTAGTAAAAATGTGTGGAGTTGGAAGATAGAGTCTTGTGCAAGAGACAGAAAGGGGATCCATGTCACTGGATCACAGACATGTGGTACGGAGTAAGATAAAGTAGACAAGAAATGTAGAAGGGGTCAAGTTATAAAGTGAAGGCAAATAGAGGATTTTATATTTGCTACTGAAACTAATAGAGAACCACTGGAATTTATTGAAGGGGCTGGGGAGGGGAGGACTGGATTATGTGGTAAAATGGCTGAAGTGGGGAATGATTTGGTTTAACCACTGGATAGAGGTTCAATTGAAGTGGGAAGAGACTTGAGGCAAGGAAACTCACCAGAAGAGTGTTATAGTTGTGTACTCTTATAAGGTTATAAAAGTTTGCACTAGGACAGTGGGGTATGAAAGGAGAGAAGACTGTATATGTCAGATATGAAAGTAGAATCAAAAAGACCTTGATAATAGATTGGATATGGGAGGTGAGAGGGAATAAGGAGTCTAAGATAATACTTCTCAGGTTATAAACCTGGTTGAATTGAAAATTGGTAGTGCTCTTCATACTAATTAGAAAGGTAGAAAAAGGGAAGGACTTAGGGAAAAGATAATGAGTTTATGTGGAAGAAGGGGCATGTTAAGTTTAAGATATCTATAGGAAAGTTGGAAAGGTAGATTTAAAGATATCAGCATAGGGATGATAAATACATCCACAGGAGCTTTTGAAATTATCAAGAAAAATAGGATAAAGGAAGAAGAGGGTCCAAAGGAGAGTCCTGGGGGGAGATCTATAGTTAGTGGGCATAACTTGGATGAATAGCCAGCAAAAAGAGAATAAGAAAAGGCAATCAAAGAATCATTAGAGAATCAGGTGAATTTGGTATGATGAAAACCTAGAGAGAAAAGAAAAATGTGATCAACAGTGTCAAAAGTTATAGGGAGGTCAAGAAGGATGAGGATGAAGAAAAGGCCATTAGAATTAGTAATTAAGAAATCATTAGTAACTTTGAAGAAAGCAATTTCAGTGAAGTAATAGAGGCTTAATAAATGCATTTTGGTTAATTGACTGGTTTTTCTAAATCACTTCACAGAAGGGGAATAAAAACTCTATATTTCATTTTACAGGTACCAATATTATCAACCTTTTCTTAACAGCTTTGTAGCTATATTCCACCACTTGGTAGAGTAAAACATTACAAAGACAAAAAATATGAAGGACAAAGAGGTGACTAGAATCTAATATTATTAATGATGATAATAATAATGTAACAGATGGCTAAGTGGTGCAGTAGATAGAGCACCAGCCCTGGACTCAGGAGGAGCATAGTTCAAATGCAACTACAGATACATGCTAGCTATGTGTCCAGCTATACTGGACAAGTGTGGGCTATATATCAGTGATATCTGTCTCAATAATAATGTAACACAAGAGACATTACTCTAACATAAACTATTGAAATGTAAACACTTCTTCGATAAAAAAGGAGAAAGAGGATTATTAAATATTCTCAGAACATATGATTAAAAGGTCAAAAATTCACAAAAATATTTTTAGAACAGATATCAATTCACTGAACAAATAGCAAAAATATACAATAAATCTACATTGTTAATTTTATCTAATATAACTGAAAGCAATTTATATCCAAATGGAACCTATGAAACAGATCCAAGAATTGTATCAAAATATTTGCCCTTCATGGGCAACATTTATGTGAACTTAGTCAACAAGTATTTATTAAGCTTCTAATTTGATCCAAGCAGTACACTAAGCACTGGGGATACAAGGAAATGCAAGGCACATCCTCCTCTCAAGGAGCTTATAATATAACATGGCAGTCAACATGAAAACAACCTTCCCTGAGTAAGATTTCACTTCTTACTTTACTGGGAAAATAAACACTTGATCCGATTTTTCTTATGCAGCAAAATAACTGTATGGATATGTATACATATATTGTGTTTAACATATACTTTAACATATTTAACATATATGGTCTACCTGCCATCTAGGGGAAGGGGTGGGGGAAAAAAAAGGAAAAGTTGGAATAGAAGGTTTTGCAAGGATCAATGCTGAAAAATTACCCATGCATATATCTTGTAAATAAAAAGCTATAATAAAAAAAGAAACATTTGAACACACAACACATGCACACACTCCAATTTAACTCTAAAAATATAATCAAATCAACATCACCATTCCTGGAAATGTTGTCAATCAATTATTCTCTGATTTCTCTGTTAAAAAAAAAAAACTCCCATTACTCCCTGGCCACTATATCCATATAAATATTGCCTTTTTCTATTAGAAGATACTTTCAGGGCAGCTAGGTGATTTGATGGATAGAACATAGGACTTGGAATCAGGAAGATTCATTTTCATGAGTTCAAATCTTAATAGCTGTATGACCCTGAGCTAGTCACTTACCTCTGTTTGCCTTAGTTTCTCATCTGTAAAAGGTTGAGCTAGAAAAGAAAAATGGAATACTCATCATTATCTTTTCCAAGAAAACCCCAAAAGATCACAGAGTTGAACACAACAAAACAACAACAGCTACTTGGTTGCTTTATTTCTATCCCTTTTTTTTAGAACAATGCTTAGCACAAAATAAAACAAGAAATGCTTTCCCCCCATATATTTATATATTCTTTTGCATCACCATCCCTCCTCTCTCCTATTCCTTATTTAATAGTTCCTTGACTCCAGCCTCCACTATCTCCTCCATAATACATATGCATATATTGTTTTCTTCATAGAAAATAACCTTCTTGAATATAGCTTCAATTTTGTCTTTATATCTCCACCTATATTATTATCATAATATTATAACAGTATTATCACACAGTAGATGCTTTAAATGTTTATTTTTGATTTATTTATTGATGTTCATTATCTTGTCTTCTACTGAATTTGTACTAAGGACATTTTAAAAGAGTCAACAGGATATAGCTTTTGTCCTAATCACAGGCACATATGGAACATGGACCAGATATGCCAGAATGTGCAAAGTAGAAATTACCACTACTTCTTCCTTCCCCCACCCTCTCTGCCCAAGGATGCTGGAGTTGTTATTACCTTCTTCCTGAGGGGAAGGGAGAAGGAAGGAAAAGAGAAAGGGAGAGAGGGGATAAAACAAGTACTTATGTGCCTATTATGTTCCAGGCAATGTGCTAAATATTATATTATCTCATAGCAAGTTTTGGAAGTAGGTACTATAATTATCTCCATTTTACAGTTGAGGAAACTGAGGCACCCAAAGTTTAAATGACTAGCCTACAGTCACACAATTAGTGTCTGATATTGTATTTGGACTCAGGTCTTCCTGATTCCAAGAGCAGCATTTCCTAACTCCACTGCCCCAGCTGTCAACGGAAAAGTCATCATATTTGCTTCCATGTATGCAGCAAATATATATTTGAACAAATACATATTTTATGCAAGTCTATGATCCTAATATTTCTAGTGACCTCCCAAAAACAGTTATTTTATGTGTCTGGACAGCTTTCTACAGGAACAAAGAACAATATCAAGATGACAACTTGTCCTATGAATGTATCTGAAACTGATAAAAATAGTATTTCCATTTTAATAACTGCTATTTAAATAATAACTTAAAATCATCATAGCACCTTACACACATTTTCTCTCATAGGACTCATAAGAACCCTGTGTGTTTGGTACTATAGATTTATCCCCATTTTTTAGATGAGGAGACTGAAGCTCTGAAGTATTAAAGGATTTGTTCTGAATAACACAGCAAGTGTCAGACAATCCCTCCTTTTCATTCTATGATCTTTTTGATCTTTTTATACCTTTATATGATCTGAACTCCAAGACTGAAGAATATCAGCCTAAAATCACCTTACATTTTTATTTTTATCAGAATGACAGTGTTCTATTCTCAGTTGATTCCAGTGTTACAAAGTAGTTTATTTCTTTTAGGCACTTGGTTCTTCTCCCAAAGTTAAACAAAAATGTCTACAAAAATAGCTAATTTCTCCCATAGTGAAAAATTCCATTTTTTAATAAGCAAAAGATCTACAATCTCTGTGGTTACATTGGGAAATATATGAAAGAGTAAACAATAAACAAGTAAATGTATTGTGGAAAACCCATTGTGAAAAGCGATTTATGTAACAACAACAACAAAAAAATTTTTTTGACTTAGGAATTCAGCTATTGAGTACAACATTTTCAGTATTTTCCTATCACATAGTATGTATAATGTAAATATTTCAACCACATTGTAGTGTCACTTTTGCAGGAATTGAGATGACAGAATTCAAAGTAAATTCTTTTCTCAAAAACATCTAGTAGTGTGGAAGCCAACATATTTAGTATTGTGATCTCCTTCTCTGTTTTTTTTAAAATACAGAACAAATTCTATGCTACTAGAGTCACTGTCCCTTGAAGATTACAAATAATGTAAGAATTTCTAATAAGGGACTGGATTAACTTCCATTCTTTCATTAAGCCAGTTACTTATTAACAAAAAGACTTAACAGCCTCATGTTTAAGAGCAATGAATGCAACAAACATGATGTTAGGTAAATTACAGCAAAGCCAATGGATATATTTAAATGAGCAATTAGATTAATTACTTATTAGGCACAGGCTTGATCCTATCATCCTCATGCCCACTGGTTATCAATAACAAGTTTTCTTTCTTCACAAAAATCTCAGAAAGGAAAATTTGTTTAATGGTGACAGCCAAAGTTAAGGAAATGTGCAACCAGAAAAATCAGAGATAATAGCAATGTAAACAAACAAACAAACAAACAAACAAAAAACAACTTGCTATCTATGCTATATAAACCTGGCACCGAGTCCTAAAGACAAACGACAAATGAACTTGTTTTGTGAGCCCAGGATTTCTTTTCTATGACAATTTTTGATTTAGAGTTTGGCTGACAAAGGCAATAGCTATAGATATGAGGAAAATATTAAAAGGTAGAGACAGCTGTTTAAAATAGAAATCAATCCATGGGGTTAGGATTATATGATTCAGTATTTCAATTTGCAAAAAAAAAAATTAAAGCTTATACTTACTGTATGAGAATACAAAATTATAGTATTTTCTTTCTTTGGACAATACTAAAGAAAATTTCCTACTGTCTCCTCAAGATGACTATGTCAAGTTGAGGAAATTTACATTAAATATAAAATTCTTCTGGTAGAAATTATTATATTTATGGATATATAATCATATATAAATTATTATAATAAGCTTTGTGTGCTAAACAAAAGTACACAGAGTATAGTAAAGAGATCTTAGCCTATTGTCAAGAATATCAGGGTCAAGCTCTGAACTCTGACTGACACTGTATGTGTAATTCTGGTCACCTCCAACTAGCCCCCAGCAATTGTCCAAGCCTATTAGTCCAAACAAATTACTGATTTTCTTGGAGGAAGGAGTTTGCACTCTCTAAGTTACCTATACCAATGAAGGCATAGGTTCATTTAAAAAAGAATTTGTGTTTGATTAATTGCCATCTAGGGGAGGGATGAGGAGAAGGGAGGGAAATTTTTCGAACACAAAGTTTTGCAAGGGTCAGTGCTTAAAAATTATGCATGCATATGTTTTGAATATAAAAAAGCTTTAATAAATAAATAAATAAAGGTAAAAAGAATGTATGGAAAACACCATTTCTTATTTCCCACTCTATGGGTTATCTATATCACATGATAAACTAGGCAAAGGAGACAAAAGAGACTCCATCTACTTTCTCTTTCTGTTCCTCTCATTTCCTTTCAGGGTTTTATTATCTAATTTAATTGTATCTTTTTCTTTGCATTCTGTTTCTAGTTAATCAATCTTCAGAGTCAGCATAAAACCCTACCCTAACACTGAAATATCAACTCAAAATTTTTATTTCACCATGCATAAAAGGTCAATATCTAGTTACATATGTATATGTGTATGTGTTTATATATATATATATATATACATATATATAATATATATGCATATACATATACAACCAGCAGAAAAATGTGAAAGATAGGTATTGTTCTATATTTTCACAAAGTAAGTCATTTTGAAATTATCTAATCAAGAATTGGGAAGAAATGAAAAACAGATTTTAAAAGTTCAAAATAACTAAAGGGGAAGACTTTTCCCCCTTTAAATCTGGCCCCCAATTTTGAGAACAAAGGCCTGGCATTTAGCACAGCTGATCACTGATCACACATTCCCTCATGGGTACTATTGCACATCTGTCCAGGTAAGTTCCTGTTTTCCTAATTAACCTTTTCCTAAGGCATTGGGTGCTGTCCAGTGCCACAGGCAGGTGCCAGACTTGTGATATGACTTGGCAAATCACACATTCCAAGGCTGAAAGCTGTTGTTGCTTTTTAAAAAGCATCCAGGACAATCCACAGGAATAGAAAAATTTGATGAAAAAGCACCACATGCTCCCACCTAGCAATGATGTCTTGGATATCCCCATTGATTGCCTTTTTCTGCTCCCTGATATTTTAACCTGTCATGGAGAATGTTGTCTAAAGGATGCCACAAAAAGTAGGTAAAAAGAAAAAAATATGGCAATTGGTCAAACCGTGGCAGTGTTTGACCAAACCTATGAATGGTTACCTCTCTTTGTTATTTTGTTATTCACTTGATTTTCTGGAACCACATAGATAACTTCCAAGTTAAGAGGAAAGAAGAAAAGAGAAGACAGGGTAGGAGACTTTCTAAGACCACATACATTTCAAGTAAAGAGAAGAGGAGAAAAAAAGAGAGAGAAGGGGAGGGGAAGGGAGGGAAGATGAGGGGAGAGGAAAAGGATAGAAGAAGACAGAGGGAAAAGGAGAAGAGAAGAACAAATTTTCAGTGCTTAATATTTTCAATAAGCTTTTCATTACAAATTCCACATACCACTGAGAGAAGAAACTGGAACAAAGTATTGTGTAGGAGATTTCATATTGAGGATCACTTGAGATACATTGCTAACCCTATAGTTTTTACTAGAGCAAATGATTGGACTCTCTCTTAAGGCTTTCATCTGTAGTCACCTGCAAACAAATACATTTATCTTAATAGAGAACAAGCAAAGTTTAATTGCCTGAGCTAGGTATTTTTGTTTTGTTTTATGTGTGGAATTGGTAACCAGACCCTTGTGGATAATGTTAAAAGATGGATATTCTTTGCACTGAGCTTTCCACGCCTTCTTCCTGTAAATTATATCAATTGCTTAGGGGATTGGACAAAACATAACAATAATCAGAATTTTGACGCTGTTTGGTTGTAGTCTGGCTCCCTCGATTCACTAGAGTCAGCAGGCCATTTCTAGCTGGGTTTGTTTACTGACGTTGGTCACTATGGGACTAAATTGGCTTGTATAAGGCCAAGGACTAATAAAACTTGAATCCTTCCTCATAATCAATCAATAAGCATTTATTTAGAACCTACTATGTGCCATGCACTATGCTTACATGCTGCAGATACAGACAAGAAAGAAACATCCTATTTTCAAGCAACTTGCATTCCATCATAGTTTAAAAAAAAGAATGCTCAATTAGTAAATCAGCAAGCACGTATGAAGTGCCTACAAACCGTCTAGGGCAATCTAGAAATACAAGACAAAAATTATAGCCTATGACATAAAGCAGATTATATGCAAATATATAGGTATGAACACAATATATTTATATATATGAATATTCTTGTATATAAAATTAATACAAGGTAATTTTGGAAGAAGCAACAAAGACACTTCAGGGAAAGAAATCAAGAAATATCTTTATAGGAGATAGTGCTTGAGCTGAGCTTTGAAGGAAGCTAGAGGTTCTGAGAGATGACCATCTGAAAGGAATACATTCCTATTATAAAGGACAGTCACTTGTGTGAAGCATAGAAAAGATAATGATGCTGAAGAAATCCAAGGACAGCAGTTATAAGAAAAGAATTACTTAGTTATGATAATGTGAGGACATGAACCTGACTCCCACAACTTAGTTTATTTTTAAGAAAGTCAATCTACATAGTATCAATAACTGGCTGTGAAAAATCAATCAAGTGAATTATTTCATATTATTTTGAATAAGTATTATCTCTTCAGAGCTGGTTCACTGTGTGTGTGTGTATGTGTTTACACAGAAAAAAAAATGTTTTTGGAACCAAAACCTCAAAGTCATTAGTTGAGAAAGCCAATTAATAAAAATTATCCTCAGAAACATATTCTTGTACTTAACACAGCCAGCTAAGTTTCAGATTCACAGTCAATCAGCCTCAGCTGAACTTAGTATAAAGTGTGGTTAATTTTCCCCCCCTTTGGACCTTTCTGATCATAATGTCTTTGAGTCCATCGCCTTGTTATTTTTTAATATTAACTGTTTCAAGACTATGAAATATTGTCACAATATATGGTGCTAATTACTTTAATTAATCTTTGTGACACCTCCCTGCTGCGGACTATGACAAAATATGTGATAAATCTATCAGATCTCAATGGAGAATACTTCATCACCATTTCTGCTAAAATTTTTCTCTTTCTCTGGGATTTAGCTCCATGTTATAATTTTATTTTCAGCATCAGAGACCTAGTGAGCAAACTTTTAAAAAATATCCTGACTCTAGGGTTTCCATCTTCTCCCTGTAACTTCTTTCATTTCAGATAGGATAGTGACCTTTTTAACACCTAACCAAGCAAAAGAACCTTAGTAATTGATGTTTATGATGTGAGTCTCTCTAGGCCAACCAGCTGTCATAGATGTGATCTACTGTGCCAAGCAGAGAGTATGTCTCCTTATGGATCGCAATTCCCACTCATCTTTTCCACTTTCAAAGACTTAACAATGTAGAAAACTTGGGTGAGAGAGGGCAAGGTGGAGAGGCTGCCAAATTTCATTAACTGTGCTCTCTGAATCAACCTGACACCATCAGTAATAGAAGCCTCCTTGGCCTCAAGAATTGAACAGACACCCTGATTTTTAGTAATATCAGTATTTGTTGGACCTCAGTCCAGAGCTAAAAAATAGCCACTACACTGATTTCAGAAAATGAACTGAATTCAACAAGCAGCTGTCTCTAAATTATGCCTGTTTCATATTGAATTATTAAAAACCTTGAATGGTTTTTTCTTTATATAAAGAGTAAATCAAGTCTATTCTCTATAAAAGGATAAAATAGCTCCATCCAGTGCACTGTTCTTCTGTTTGGTGAATACCTAATCCAGAACCCTCTTTTCATGAGGAGTCCAACCATACTCACTTTACGACCTGATCAACCCACTCTCTGTACTTCATCTCCTCAAAAGGAGTTTTGTCCTATTTCCACCAAAAACAACAACAACAACAACAACAACAACAAAAAAAAAAAAAAAAAACAAAAAAAAAAGGCCTACTTTCTAGTCCCCTTTATGTGCTATCTTTTCTCATTCTAATATAAGTTCCCTGAAGGGAGAAACTGAATGGATTGCTTTTATTTGTATCCCCAGAGCTTAGCACAGTGTGTAGCACATAAAAGAACTTAATAAATAATCTATCATCTATTTTTCTATCTATTTAATTATCTGTTATCCCAGATAATAGATAATCCATACTTGTCTTGTCTTCTTGGGATCATCTCAATGATATTTGCCCTGTATCACTTATTGTACACTTAGTTACATATTTAAACATGACTAGGGTTGAGACATTTTTTGCATGGACATTCTATCTCTCTTATGGGATTGCCAGTTTTGTATTCACTCTAATACCTATACCATGCTAAAATCAATCCATTATAGATATCTAAGAAATACTTGGGAAATTAAACTGTAATTATTTCTCTTAAACTTAATATATAGGCTTTTAAAAAACTCATTTTATCCTTCCATCATCCATGTAAGATAGCTATTATTACCACTATTTTATAGGCTAGAAGAATGAGACCCAGAAAACTAACTCAATCATTTAAAAGTTGTTCATCCAGGCAACACAAGAGAGGCAGGATCAAAAGCCTTTAAGTCAGAAGACCTTAGGATAAGTTCTGGTTCTGACATCTCAACCATATGCCCCTGAATGAATAATTCAAACCCTTTGAATTTCAGCTTCCTTATATATATAAAATGAAAATCCTGATATTTGCTATGATTTTGCAAACTACAAAATACCATGGAAATGACAAGCATGAACGAATGCCCATCATAAGTTAGCTTCACCTAGTCCAACAAAAAAGTGGATTGGAGAAATGAATAGAGTGCTGTTTTTGAAATCAGGGAGACGTAGATTCAAATTATGCTTTTGGTTTTTGACAATTCTCTTACAAGAAATAGCTTGCTTAACCTCAGTTTCCTCATTTCTAAAATGGATATTGTAGCATCTCCCTCATACAGTTTGTGAAACACCATCTATATCTATATCTATGAACTTTAATGCTCTCTTAACTATTAAATTCCCACTAGCTCCATTCCTTACTTTAGACTTCTAGACTTTATCATCATCATTACCCACCCCCATTCTCCACCTAAGATAAATTCATCAGCTCCAGTGAACTTATCATCATCGGACATTGCTTTAGCTTTGGAATTCATACCTCCTCAGCAACCTTGGTTACTTCTGTCCCTTTGATTAGAAGAATAGAGTTACCTCCCTTTAAAGAGGGATGGGAAGCTCTTTCAACTCATTTCTCACCAGATGTACTGCTTAGTTTCAACTCTACTATTATCCTGTCCACTCATCAGGTACTCCCAATCTTCAATTCCTTTTTGCAAGGTATTTGGTGTTTTAACTCATTACATTAAGACCTTCTTAAGGAGCTTTCTTCTTATTTATATACTCAGCAATTAGCATAATAGCTAACACATAGCAAGGGCTTAACAAGTGCTTATTGTATATAGATGCTATATTATAAATCTATATTGCATATAGATTGTATATAGATATTATCATTAGGATCACATAAATCTAGAGCTGGAAAAGACCTTGGAGATGATTTAATCCAATTTCTCTTATTTTTATGATGAAGATAAAGATGATGAGACCAAAGGGATTAAGTGATTTTGCCAAAGTCATACATACATACATACATACAAAATATTGAAGCTGAGATTCAAAATAAGATCCTCTGTGATCCATTCACATCCTTCCTACTCAGCAGCCTCACAATCTCTCTTTGGATTCAAGGTAGCCAAATTAACAGAGAAACAACCTTTGCTTAATATTTCATTTCCTAGCTCCTAAGGAATTCAAAGGGAAAGGAAAAGTTTCTATGTATACAAACATAAATGTTGGCCTCTATTTGCGAATCTTAAAAAGGAAAAAAAATCTCATCTAAGGGAATACTCATTCATTGGAGAATAATGGAACAAATTATTGTATATGAAAATAATGGGATATGATTGTGTTATTAAAAAAAATTAAGGAGATAAATGAGTTCAAAGAAACATTGAAAAATTTTTATAAACTGATGCAGAGTGAACAGAATTAGAATAACATACTATAACATCAATATTATTAAAAATTACTTTTAAATAGAAAGCTATTATGGTGACAAGTCAAACCAAAACACAAACTCAGATGAGGATAGAATGTCCACAGAAGAAATCTCAAAAGGTGATATGAATTGGTCTCAAGCCCAAAGAGACTTCTTGGAAGTACACTCATCGAAAGTTTTAAAAGACAAATTACAGAGGTAGAAGGAAAAAATGAGAAAGGAAATGAAAGGTATGCATGAGAGAATCAACAACTTGGAAAAGGAAAGAAAAATTATCTGCAGAAAGCATTACTCCTTAAATAGTAGAAATAACCAAATGGAAAAAGAGATACAAAAACTAACTGAAGAAAATCACACATTAAAACCTAGAACAGGCCAATTGGAAACTAATGCCTTTGTAAGATGGCAAGAATCAGTCAAACAAACTAAAAAGAATGAAAAAATGAAAGAAAAAGTGAAATACCTCATTGAAAAATAGCTGACTTGGAAAACAGATGCAGAAGAGACAATTTAAGTATTAGTAATCTACCTGAAGGTCATGACCAAAAAAAAAAAAAAGAGAGAGAGAGAGAGAGAGAGAGAGAGAGAGCTTGGATAGCACTCTACAAGAAATCATTAAGGAAAACTGCTCCAATATTCTAGAAACAGAGTGGGAAATACTCATTGAAAGAATTAATTTATCACCTTTAGAAAGAGCTTTCACAAGGAAAACCCTAAGAAACACTGTCACAAAGCTCCAAAACTATAATCTCAAAGAAAAAATACTGCAAGTTGACAGACAAAAGCAATTCGAATATCAAGGAACAACAGTCAGGATTAACCCAGGATCTGGCAGCTTCTACAATAAAGGATCAGAGGGCCTGGAAACCATATTCTGGAAGGCAAAGGATCTAGAGTTACAACAAAGAATTAACTACCTAGCAAGACTCAGCATCATCTCCAGGAGCTTCAATGAAGTAAGAGACTTTCAATCATTTCTATTAAAAAAAAAAAAAACCAGAACTAGGGGTAGAACCAAGATGGTGGAAAGTAGACACATCTCTGTCTGAGCTCCTCCCAGCAGTCCCTCAAATGAACAGCAGATTAAGCCTCTGAACTGGTTTTGGAAATGAAAGAACCCACAAATATTTGGAGTACAACAAAGTTCCAGAAGAAGATACTGTGGAAGAACTTCAGAAAAGATTTATTTCAATCTAGCAGGAGAAGCTGCTGAGCTCTGTTACATGGTAACAATAAGATTACACGATGATCAATTCTGATGGAAGTGGCTCTTTTCAATAATGAGATGATTCAGGTCAGTTTCAATGTTCTTGTCATGAAGAGAGGTATCTACACTCAGAGGGAGGACTATGGGAACTGAGTATGGATCACAACAAAGCATTTTCACTCTTTTTGCTGTTTGCTTGCATTTTATTTTCATTCTCACTTTTTTCTTTTTTGATCTGATTTTTCCTTGTGCAACAGAATTGTATAAATATGTATGCAAATATTAGAATTAACATATATTGGATTAGTGGCCATCTAGGGGAAGGAGTGGGAGGAAGGAGGGGAAAATTTGGAACACAAGGTTTTGCAAGGGTTAGTGTTGAAAAATTGTTCATGCATATGTTTTGAAAATAAAAAACTTTAATAAAAAGAAAAGAAAAAGCTAGAACTAAACAGAAAATTTTATCTACAAACATAGTTCTCAAGAGAAGCATAGAAAAGTAAATAGTAAATATATATATATATATATGTACAGATATATAATTTAAATGAAAAGTTACTTTTGAAACATGAAAAATTAAATTAACAGGATCAGGAACACATTGTTTGCAATAGTGCCATAGAAACATTATCAAAAAAAAAATAAGAACTCCAATGGATACAATGTCTTTGCATGGTTCCAGGAGTCAGTGATAAAACTTACTGTTTATATCCTGACAGAAATGATAGTCAATTACAGAATGTATGCAATGTACAATTACAGAATTGCATACAATGAATGAGGGGATTTGTTCTATTTAACTATGTATATTTCATTCAAGGAAGGAAGGCAGGAAGGAAAAAAAAAAGGAAGGGGAGATGGATAGATAGACAAATGCAAGGAAGAAAGAGAGTCAGAGAGAGAAAGAGACACAGAGGAAGAGAGACAGAGAGACAGAGACAGAGACAGAGAGACAGAGAAAAGAAGAAGAAGAAGAAGAAGAAGAAGAAGAAGAAGAAGAAGAAGAAGAAGAAGAAGAAGAAGAAGAAGAAGAAGAAGAAGAAGAAGAAGAAGAAGAAGAAGAGGCAGAGCACGGGCACCTTGAGAATTACATCTATTATGCATTACTTAAGAAGAAATGAAGTTGGTGGTAAAGATTCTTAATATTTTCTTAACTCACCAAAAAGTCTGATGCATGTGTATTAAATTTGATTTTTCCTTGGGCAAATGAAAGCCCTGACATCATTTGGACTATTTATACCTGTATTGTGAGACAGATCGATATTTCGTATCTTCTACTTCTGTCCATTCTATTCTCAGGACCTATGGTTTCATCATTGTGAGGAACTCTGTGTGTAAACTCCCTCCACTCATCAGACTGGCAATGCTTCTCTCACATGAATGTGTTGCATGGCATATCATGATCACATCACTCATTGATTAGTTATTGTCCTTCATTCCTGAAAAGGACCAAAATGGTGTTGCTATGTTAGAGTCAAATTACTGTGTGTCCGACTGTGGCTGATGAAACTGAAAAGATCCCAAAATGCTCTGCCACAGATTGGGCATAAATATTACATGTGAACATGTGGGTGAACTCTAACTTTTCACATCCCATTTTGCTTTCGAGCTATTTCAATTATGAGGGCACACCATGCTGGGTGGTTCTATGCCAATGTCTTCCATATCATACAATTACTTCTAAAGTTCTAAAGAGAGAACTTGACAGTGTCTTTGTACCACTTTTTCTGACTGCCACATCAATGCTTGTCCTCTATGAGTTCTCCAAAAAATAGTCTTTTTTTGTCAAGTATACATTTGGCATTCGACCAGTGTGGCCAGCTCAATGGAGTTGTGCTCTCTGCAGTAGAGTTGGAAAGCTTGGCATTTTAGTTTGAGAAGGGACCGCAGTTCTGGTACTTTATCCTGCCTTTTGATCTTCAGAATCTTCCCAAGACAATTAAAATGGAAGTGATTCAGTTTATTAGCATGGCACTGGTATATTGTCCAGGTTTCACAGGCATATAACAAGGAGGTCAGCACAGTGGCTGAATCAAACACTGAGCTAGCTGTGGCAATATCTGTGTCAACCTCATTATCAATATGGATGTGCCTGGAAAGTATACTGCCAGGGTACGTAAACTTATTCTCAGCATTCAAAACTCCATTTGCTATAGTGGGTATCATAAACAGGACTCTAATCCTGATATTCCACACTCTAAAGACATCCCTCTGACTCTTGCATCGTGTTATCTCTACTTGCTTAGCTACAGTCTTTGTTATTTAGTTTAGCTGCTCAAGGACCTGGCCCAATCAATATCTTAAATCTGTTCATATTAAAATCCAGTTTTCTTGGTATAGTCTTTAATGACTTCTGCCAGTTACCTCTTCTTTCTCTTCCATCCTAACAATTTTAGAACTATATTTCCCTAACTTTCTCTATCACTGTTTAATGTTGCGCACTCCACTCTGCCCTCAGTTGCACATCCACTAAAATTTGCTTTTTCTATTCTCCACATTCTTTTGTGCTATTCTCTTCCTGCCAGATATCTGTATACTTCAAAACTCAGGTCAAAATTCACTTCTACTAGTTGGTCTTCCATGTTAAATCACATCTCCCTGGTCATCTAACTATGTATTTCCTGCAAAGTTATATATTTATGTTTTATCAAAAAGGACTAATTGAAAAGAAGAAGTGATAAAGGATATGGATTTTAAGCTAGAAGAGTTGGGTTCTAGTTATGTTGCCATGGGTAACAGACTTCCTGTCTTCAAATATCTGAAGACTTATCATATGGAAAAGGAATTAGTCTTATTCTGTTGGCCCTAGACAGCAAAAGTAGGAGCAATAGATAGAAGTTGTGAACTACAAATTTAGGTTTAATATTCCCCCCCCAAAATTTTTTTAAATAATTAGAATACTATAAAAGATGAATAGCTTCTTAAGGGTGTAATGGATTCCCTTCCCCTCCCAATGGTCCTTAAGCATAGACTGGATGACCACTTGACAGTTCTATTGTAGAGATAATTTCCTCAGTGCATGGATTGGATAGGATAAGATCTAAACTCACAAGAAAACCCTTTGTCTTTGGGAGCAACATGTACCAGGCAGACACCATCACTACCACCACTACCACCATCCTTTGACCACAATGTAACCTCAGACCCTGATGAGAATAGCCAAGTACCCTGAACCCAAAATTCTTGCAAGCCCTGATATTAATTAATGGCATCAAAGAAGAAACATTACCTCTTTGCCATTGTACCTGAAGAAACATGGACTTTTCTATCTCTCTTGCACTTGAAACATTCCATGTGCCTGCTCTTCTTTTTTAGAACATGAGCTCAGGGACTATTTTACTTATATCTCCAGGACTCAGCACAGTTTTTTGCATGTAGTAAGTGCTTAATAAATGTTTTATTCATTCATTCATGTGAGATTCCTTTCAACTCTCAAGTTTTGTGCTCCTGTAAACTGAGGAAGGAAATGGCAACATCTTTGCCAAGAAAACCCCAAATGGAATCACAAATAGTGGTTCACAATTGAAAATACTGAACAACAGGGGCAGCTATGTGGTGCAGTGGATAAAGCACCAATCTTGACAAGTCACTTAACCCCAATTGCCTCAGAGGGAAAAATTATGGAACAACAATGGTGAAGTTACTCATTTTTCTAAGTCTCAATTTCTTATCTATAAAGCTATAAGTATCTCCAATGCCTAGTTTACAAGGTTGTTCTGAAGCTCAAGTGGAAAAATATGTGTAGAACATTTTTCAAACCATAAAACATGTAAAAGTCACTTAATATTATCAGAGCCAGGTCTGTGGTAAAGAAAACTTACCTTTGTACTTCAAATTTAGCCTCATACCTGCCCATTTTACAGAAAATTCCAAACTGATTATTTGATTTACCCCCAAATCACACAAATAACAAGAGGCAGGATTGGGATAATGTAACAATAACAAAAACAATGTTAGTTAGCATTTATATAATCCTTCCTATGTGGCAGCCAAAATGCTGAATGATTTACAAATATTTCATTTTGTCCTCACAACAAAGTATTTTACGTAAGTACTGTTTTTATCCTCATTTGACATGATAATTAAGGAAACTAGGACAGAGGTAAATGACTTACCTAGCATCACAGAACTAGTAATTGTTTGAGGATAGATTTGAACTTAAGTTTTCTTGATTCTATCCACTATGCTACCAATTCCTCTTTGAGAATTTAAAGCTAGGTCTTCTTACTTGGAAAGTTCAATGCTCTTTCTCCTTCATCCCACTATTTTCCAAGGATGAAACATTCCCTGGTTTGTGGTCATTTGAACCTCAGTCCATTTAGAAGAATAAGCACGTTATCCACTACCTCTCATGCTTTTGGATAAGGGAATTCTAAACAAGGGAAAACAATTGATGGATGAATACTTTAAAATCAAATTCTTTCTGAAGCACTGATCTCATTATTTGTTCACTAGACAAGTTTCTACTAAATCTATTCACAATTAAAAAAAAAAAAAAACCCTACCTAGCTAGTAGTATTGAACTGTGCCTTAATTAGGGCAGCCAAGAATGTCTTGTATAATTAACTGGGCTTTGTTTATAATTATTTCCTTGTGGTTAAAACTGTTTTCAGCATGTTACAGGGGCAATACTAATAGTAATCCTAACCTCGGGTTTTTATATTAGAATAATTGAAAGGCAGATAAGAAAATAAGGATAAATGCTGAAAAGCAAAATCAGTTAAAAAAGAAAAGAAAGAAATTCAGAATTTCTTTCTGTTTGTTATGTGGATATATTTGGCAGACCATATTTCTGAACTTTAAAACACATGAATACCATCTATTAACATCAGTTTCAGCCAATAAGAGAAAAGTGTTCCTAACATTCAAGTTAGCCTTCTTTTATGTGGAAAGTTCTAGTAACCCTTGCTTCCACAGTATTTCCTTTAAGTGCTTTGGAAAGGAGGGTTGAGGATATACAACAGGATTTTAAAAATAAAATAATAGTATCTATTTGATTCAATTTTGCTAATGATTAAGGACTTAATATTGCCAGCTATCGGGCTAGGTGCTAGGGATACAAAGACAAGCAGTCCTTTCCCCCAGGGAGCTTATATTCTGCCAAAAAATGTTCAACATGGTATACCAAATATATAAATTAGGCTTAAAGGCTGGGCAACCCTTAGGAAAAATATACTTTTCTACATTCTGTGGAATGTTATTGGTTATATTTGATCAATCCAAATTGGGGCTAATTTTTCATCAATATTTAGAAAGTACTGCAATTTGTTTTTTATGTTCCAGATTTGGAGCAAGAAGTTCTGAGATCAAGTTTGACCTCAGATACTATTAGCTGCATGATCCTAATCAATTTGTTCTTAGCCTCAGCTTTCTCAACTGTAAAATTGGAATAATAATAACACTTACCTCCCAGGGTTTTTGTAAGGATCAAAATAAATAATACTAATAAAGTCCTTAGCATAGTGACTGGCACATAGTAGTTGCTTAATAAATGTTTATTTTGATTGTGTCAGAGTACAGATTGAAGTATATTTTTCTTGAAGATTTTTTTGAGGGGGAAGATCTCTGTTTTGTTTTGCAACATGATTTTTAAGGATACGTTTTGCATAAGTTTACAATATACCTTCTCTTTGTGAAGAGTAAGGAAGAACGGAAAGATTCTGGAACTCAAAGTTTAAAAACAAATGTAAAAAATTATTTTGAATATAACTGAGGAAAGTAAAAATATTAAATATTTTTAAAGAAATGCAAAATTTTAAATATAAATATTTGTTACCTTCCTTCCTTTCTTAAGATTTGGTTTCTGTTCCCTAGAAGATCGTTATTGATTGGAACTCCAGTTTTAGGAGATAAGGAAGGGACTTAGGTTAGCATCTAGATTTTTCATTCACTCTTTGGGCAATCTTAGTCAAGTTATTTACCTCTTCTGTATCTATGTACTCCATGTGCACGAACCTTTTAGTTATGATAATAATGCTTCAAAGAGAGGATAGACCAAGTTTGAATGGAGGAAGCCAGATTCCTTGTGTGCACTGAAATGGATGACTGCTGGACTGACCCTTTTTCTAATTTCATGAAAAATTTGACGTTGAACATCAGTCAGAACAACTGACTCAACTCAACTGCCTCTGTCTTTACAAGAGCTTTAAGAAAATTAGCTTTGGAATGCAGGCAGTGCAGGCAGTAAGGTAGATGAATACTCAACTTTCTATACTCTTATTTTATGAGTGGTTAGGAATGAATCATAATTCATAGCTGATTTAACTTCAGCTAACCTATTTCATTTTTGTTTCTGTTTTTCAAGGAAGGATGATAATCTGAAACCATACTCTTGAAAATGGTCAAAGGGAAGTCAGGAAAACCTGAGTTCAAGTTTCATCTCTGATATATACAACTTATTTGATCCTGGCAAGTCACAACTTCTTAGTGCTTTAAGAAACTCTCCAACATAGGGGTGGGGAACATCCAATTATGGGCTGAATAAGCCTACAAAATCATTTGATCTGGCCCTGTCAAGGCAACCACAGGTGATGATGAGCTGAAAGCTAGATACAACAATCTCCCATTGATTGAGTTTTTAAGTTGATAATTTTTTTGTCCTGTAAATGACAGAATAAATATCCAAATAAATCTTGGCAAAAAAAAAAATAAGGTTTTCTACCCCTGCTCTAAAACTTCTAGTTGTAGAGAAGTTAATACAACTGAATAGAGTATTTATAAAGGGATAATTATAAATCCAATCTTTATGTGTTAGGTGTTGTGCTAGCTCCAGCAATCCCCTTGACATGCTCTATCCACCATCATTGACAGAATTGATTTGATCTTGGTTCATGGCTCTAGAACTGGAGGTGAGAAGGGGAAAAAATTATGCTTACAGCAAGATGGTCTACAAGGCCATGAAGGAAGTAACCAGAGACGAGGAAGTGAAAAGAAGTGTGTATGTAATATCTGGGAAGAGGAGAGAAGGGTATATGTCCTATTTACTTTCTGTAATGCTAAAAATGAAAGTGTTTTGAAAACATAACATGGTTATATAATCACAGTGTTGGGAGAGATTTCGGTAATCATCGAGTTAAAGTTATAGCTGGAAAAGCAAAACAATTGCTTCTATGGTATACCCAACAAATGGTCATCTAGTCCTTGGTTGAAGTGTTCTTACACTTGGGAGATGATGATCTATGAAGGTAACTATTCTATTGTAATTGTTAAGTTGGTTGGTTGGTTGTTGTTTTTCTCTACTTTAAGCTCAAATCTGCCTCTTTGCAGTTTATACCCAAGATTTCTAGTATTTCTCTCTGAGCTTGAAAAGTACAACACTAACATCTTTTCTAGGTATCAGTCCTTCAAATAAGTGAAGGTAGCTCTCAGATCCTAAGTCATATCCTGAGTTCTTTCAGCTGAGGATGTCATGATCTCAAAGCCTTTTTTAATAATCCTGTTTGTCCTTCTTTGGACTCTCTACAGTTTATCAATGTGCTTCCTAACTCTAACTTCAGACATTTTATAGATTCCATAATACCTCAGAAGTTCCTGACCAAGCCAGAAGCAAACATATTTTTAAAAACTTCTTCATCTAAAACTACAAAATCATTTTAGCCACATGCAAGGCAAGCTAAATTCTATTTGTGAATAGGAGCTCTGTTTAACTGAAGAAGAAATAGGAGCTCTCTTTCTATATCCTGAGCTATTTCTATACCTAGCCAAGTGAGGTAGGGGATAGTCACAATTTTTGCTAATCACTAACTATAGCTAATTATTCATTAATGTAGAGTTTTCCTTTTAAGTACAGATACTTGTTGTGTTAATATACATATCCTTCCCTAGGGTATCCAGGTGAAAATTAATTCAATACTTAGGGCTAAGACCAAGTGCAAAGAATCATTTTTAACATACAAAAGTAATTGACAAAAAATGAGTATCCAGATGAAAATGCTGAAGAAAATATTCATTGGAAGAACATGGAGACCTCTAGGCTGTAGGATCAGTCATATCATCCAACAGCAACTCCAGTACAAATTTAAGAAACTGAATCTGAATCTTTTCAAGGAATGAAGATATTAAGTTGTTCATCTTCTCTTTACTCTCAGAAAAAAAAAGTCTTCAATTGTAGAAGATTTCCATAGGAATTATTTTTATAATTAGAAATTTGAATATTTGCACTTTTCTATGCAAAGAGAAAGGTAGAGAATGACAAGAATAAGGTCACCTAATAGATGGACCCCATGTGTTCCATGACTACCCTCACAATGTCAGCTGGAACTGATGAGGATCCCTAAAATATTACAGGGACACTTGCCCCATCATAAAAGTGAGGACAAAAATAATGGGTATAAGTCAGTCATGAGCTGCATTAAGGGACTATTCATCCAGATGTATTCCTTTTAACAATTCAATTATATTTCTGCTCTAGGTATCTTCTCTTCAACCTCTTTCAGCTTCCTTTTGCAGGTTGTCTTTTGCCAATAGATTGAAAGTACCTTGATAGTAGGTCTGTTTTTCCTCTCCATATTTGAATCCTCTCAGTTTAACAGAGTTCCTAGGATATAATAGGCCCCCAATAAATGTTTATTGACTGATGAGTTCACAGACACATTAAAGTATTTGTGTATTTGATTATCTGTGTGGGACCCAGAGAGAGATGAATAAAGCAGACAATTATTAGAAATGTGAGAACACTTAAAGAGTCCCATTCAAAGAAGCCTCATATTTTCTTTCCTCTCTTGGACTTCTTCTATTTCTCTTATTCTTGTTTCTTTTAAAAAAGCATATTCATAAAGAAATTGAGCAACCCTATATATACAAAAATATTCATAGCAATTTTTCCATAGCAAAGAATTGGAAATTGAGGGAATGTTCATCAGTTGAGGAATGGTTGAACAAAATGGTTTATATGGTTGTGATAGAATACTGCAATGTTACAAGAAATGATGAAGAAGATGATTCAAGAAAAAGCTAGGAAGATTTATATGAACTGTGGCAATGTGAAGTGAGCAGGATCAGGAGAACATTGTATACAATTACTGCAATACTGTATGATGATCAACTGTGAATAACTTTGCTATTCTCAGAAATGCAATAACCTAAGGCAATTCTGAAGGACTTATGATAAAAAATGCTGTTTCATCTCCAGTGAAAGAACTGGTGGAATCTGAATGCAGATTGAAGAAAGCAGATTTTTTAGACTTTATTTGTTCTTTGTTTTATTTTATTTCATTCTGCATTTTCTTTGAGCATGTGTTACATGATTGCACACGTATAATCTGTATCAAATTGTTTTCCTTCTCAAAGAGGGAGAAGAAAAAGAAGGTAGAGAAATAATTTGAAACTCAAATTTTAAAAAGACTTTTAAAATATTTTTTAAAGTTTATAGGTAATTGAGAAAGAATAACACGCACACACACACACACACACTACACACACACAAAAGGAAGTGAATAATCATTGTTTCTTTAGTGCTCAACATCAAGTACCCAAATCCCAAATGGTATTTTAAATTTATTTTGATGTTTCATGGGAAAAGAAATACTCAGTAAGCACTTGGGTGTTTTCAGAAAAGGAAGTAAGATAGTTAAATGAACAGCTTTTTTACATGAGCATGCAAAATCTAGCAGAAAATGATGAATAATAAATGAAATTTTCCTTGGAATCATTTGGGGTTTTACATCAAATGAAAAGAAATGGCTTGTCAATGAAATCAGCACACTTCCAAATATACCTTGTAGATCCTCATGCTGCTCTCCAGAGGTCAGAGGTATTTAGATAACTACAGAGAGACAGATTTGGTCATACAGAGTATTCTGAATGGTATCTAAGCTGTCAAACCTCAGTTAAGGCAACTCACTGTAGGAAATCTCTCTACTTTTCTCTTAGCAAATGCTTCTTTATGAAGTATATATGATTCTACAATAACAAATGGAAATATGAGGAAATTCTACCATTCAACTTGTTATTTTTATCTCTGATCACCTACACAACAACTTGACTTTTTGGGGAGTCAGTGTAGTATAGAGAAAAGAGTATAGAGTTGGAGTCAGGGAAATCTGGATTCAAATCCCACTCAAGACACTAGAATGCAACTTTCTCTGGATTGTGTAGAATGATTGGATGGATTATTTGGGCTTCATGCAAATATTGCTCAAATGGAATAAACAGAAAGAATTAGATGAATATTGATAGTTAACAGGAAAAAGAAACAAGAATTTCTGATCTGATCTGAAATGAACTTCTTTCTGAACATAACTTAGAAGAAACTCTAAGAAATGGTGCTTTATTTTTACCTTTTTCTAGAATCTATTGATGCTACGTCTCTGCTCTTGAATCAACATGTTCCAAGGACTAGGAAAAACATGAACCAAGAAAACTCTGCAGTTGGATATGTGGTATTTACATTTGGTCTTCCAGTGAGGGAAACTAATGGCATCCCATATCAGAATACAGTCTTGCTCATTTTATCAACAATTTCTAGTTTTTTGAATCACTGCTAAATTACTCTCAGCTTTCTTTAATGCTTAGTCAATAAGCAGATTAAAACATAAATGCCACTAAATATGCTTTAAATATCAGGTCCATTGAAATACTTCTAAGTTCTGTATCCTCTTAAAATAATCCCCATTCAAAATTGAAGGGAAATGTCATCTGTATGAGTTTCTTCAGAGTTTAAGCTCTGATTATACAAGGAATTATGTACTGTAGCTTTGGAGATTGGATAATTAAAAGAAGCACCAGATTCTTGTATTGATGGCATTTTTAAGCCCTGAGATATGAGGAAAGTTTTTTTTTTTCTTTTTTGCAAAGTGGTCATGGAATTTCCTTCTCAACTAATCTTATCCACACTGAATGTAATTCTGGCTCTAATTAAATCCAAGTGCCCTAGGAGAGAAATGTGACAAAAGACAAGGTAACAGTTGGAAGGAGATGACCCTGCTTATTTGGCCCTCAGCAAGGGGCGGGGGGGAAGAAACAAAATAAGCCAATAGGTTAAAAATAAATCTTGTTTTTCAAGACATTATTGTCTATCTCTTGAAGTCAAACTGGGTCTGATATTAATTTGACTACTTTCCCCAAAATGCCTATTGTGATATTAACCAAGATAATTTAATAGGACCCCACAATTTCTGGGTGGAAACAAAGAAAATATATGAGGAAATGTATCATCATCTGCTAGGGTTGTCTTCCTTTCTTACAGAACTTGATTAGTTTGCTATAGTTTTAGTTTTAGGACCATCTATTATGCCTTTGGGGAGTCAGTGTAGTATAGGGGAAAAGAGTATAGATTTGGAGTCAGGAAAATCTGGATTCAAATCCCACTCAAGATACTAATATGCTACTTTCTCTGAACAAATCACAACCTCTTTGGATCTCTGTTTCCTTATGTGTAAAATGTGCAGGTTGAGCTGGCTAACCTCAGACTAGATATCCAGCTCTAAAGCCATGATCCTATAATCCTCTTATCAATTAAAAAATTTGTTTCACTACACTCAAATTCGAGTTTTGTATAGTTTGCTTAATCTTGGATAGAGGAGACAATTTATAAATGTTTGTTGAATAAAGCTGAATTGAATTTACCCAGTTTTTTTAAGGTAACATATATTTACTTTCAACTTAATAATAGTAACAATAAATTTTTATATTTGTGCATTCTCTTTTTGTACAAATAATTGCTTCAAATTTTACCCCATTTAGTTTGAAATGAAATGTTTCCCCATATCTTTTAAAAATATTTATTTATTTTTAATTTATTGAATAAAATAATCATTTCCATCCATGGTATAATAATAATAAAAAAATGGTTGCACATGAAACTGTAAATCTATTATGTACAACTTGATATGCTTTTTAAAATATAATAAAGTCATCATGTGAATTTATTTTTCCTTTTTTCTTCCCTCCCCCATCTTAGAGATGTGTACCATTAGATAAAATTGTGTATGTGTGTGGATATGTGTGTGTATAAAATCATTCTATACATTCTTTCTCTGGATGCAGATAATATCTTCCTTCATATGTTCTTTGCAGCTAATTTGGTTATTTGCAATAATCAAAATTACTTATTCAAAGTTGTTCTTAAAATAATATTGTCATTACTAAATACAATATTCTCTTGTTTCTACTCATTTTGATAATAGACCAAGAGTTGGAAGGAACATAAGTGGCTGTCTAGTCCAATACCTTCATTTTACACATGAAGAAGCTGAGTACCAGAGAATTCAAGGCATTGCTTCAAATCATACACTGCAAAGGTAGGATTTTAGGCACCTACATCAAATGAGTCCAGGCAGCTATCATTCTACTGAACCATAATTCTCTCCCTACCCATTCCTCTTGATTTTGCCTTAAGGAGCCAACTGGAATAAGCTTCATACTTTCTACTAATAATCCTGCAAATCTTTGAAGGTTTGTACCATGTTGGCCTGCACTGTATCCTTTTATCACAGAATCATAGAATAGGAGATCTGGAAAGGACCACAAATCCAACTCATTTTTAATGTGAAGAAGGTTAGGTAACATAAGATTATATGAGTTTCCCAAGTTCACAGAGCTGGAGAAATAGAATTGGAACTAAAATATAGATTTTCTGATACACACACACACACACACACACACACACACACACACAGCAAGTGTAATTCCTTTTCCCACCCCTCCCTAACATCCCAGAAATGATGCACATCCCCTGGGAGGTGCACTGTTCATTTCAATATTTAGAGTATTCTAAAGCTAGTGAATCTCTCCTCCAATAGTTTCTAGGGGATTGCATCATAAATTGTGCTAGAATTCTTTATCTACAGCTTCTTGCATATAATCTAAATTCATATTAGGCTTCTTGGGGGACTTTATAAACTAAATCTCCAGTCACCTTTCCTCTCCATCCACAACCCTACCTCACCTGGTTTGAATATGACCTCAGTCAGGATTTATGGTACTATATATACATGTCTATGTATTTCTTTCAAAGAGAATTCACATTAGTAATAATAATAACAACAATAATATCCAGCTTCTATATGATGTTTAGAAGTCAGCAAAGCACTTTACAAATATTTCATTCGATATTTACATCAAACCTGGGAGGCTGGTACTTTTATTATTACCATTTTACACACAAGGATATAACATCAACAAAAGATAAATAACTTGCTTAAGGTCACATAGCTCATAAGTGTCTGAAACTGGATTTGAACTCAGTCAAATTTCCTGATTTTGGTCCAATGCTTTACTCACTTCCAATTTAATTCCACATTTATATAGGAATTTAAAGTTTACAAGTGTTTTAGTTATATCTTACTTAATCCTCACAACAAGGAGGCAATTTACAAGTGAGGAAACTGAGGCTCTTAGAACTTGAGAAAATAGTCCATGATGACACTCATACATCATTGGTGGAATTGTGAAGGGATCCAGCTATTCCAGAGAGCAATTTGGAACTATGCCCAAACTGTGCGTGCCCTTTGATTCAGCAGTGTTTCTATTAGGCTCTCATGCCAAAGAGAGCTTAAAGGAGGGAAAGGGACCCACTTGTGCAAAAATGTTTGTGGCACCCCTTTTTGTAGTAACTAGACCCTGGAAACTCAGTGGATGCCCATCAGCTGGAAAATGGCTGCATAAGTTATGGGTTATGAATGTTATGGAACATTATTGTTCTGTAAGAAACAACAAGCAGGATGAATTCAGAGAGGCCTGGAGAGACTTACATGAACTGATTCTAAGTGAAGTGAGCAGAACCAGGGCAGCAACAAGAAGATTATATGTTGAGCAATTCTGATGGACATGGCTTTTCTTAACAATGAGATGATTCAGACCAGTTCCAATGGCCTTGTGATGAAGAGAGCCATCAACACCCAGAGAGAGGATTGTGAGAACTGAGTATGGACCACAATGGAGCATTTTCACTCTTTTTGTTGTCATTTGTTTGCATTTTGTTTTCTTTCTCATTTTTTCCCTTTTTCATCTGATTTTCCTTGTGCAGCAAGATAATTGTATAAATATGTATACATATATTGGATATAACATATATTTTAATATGTTTAACATATATTGGGTTACTTGCCATCTAGAGGAGAAGGTGGGGGGAAGGAGAGGAAAATTTGAAACACATGGTTTTTACAAGGATCAATGTTGAAAAATTATCCATGCATAGGTTTTGAAAATAAAAACTTTAATAAAAAATTTATTAAAAAAGAGAAAAGAAAATGGCTCATGATTATTTAGCTCACATATCTCTGAGGCAGAATTTGAATTCAATTCTTGATTCAGGAATTAATATTCTTCCCAGTATGCCTTGATATTAAATTAAGATAAAGACTATTTGATGTGATTTTTGATGTGATCTTCTTTTGAACTAAATATGGGAAATTAGGGCCACCAAAAAAGAAATGGTGTAAAAATAATAGTTGATATTTATATTGCTCTTAAAGATTGTAAAATGCTTTTTATATATGATTTCATTTAAGGTTCCCAATGGAGTCAAAATCCTAATAAGACCTTAGAAAAAGATCTTTGAAAGGACTGAAATTCACAGCAAGGACTGAAATTCACAGCACCTGATAACTGAATTATGTGGACTTGATGAGATGGACGAAGAATGATTAGATAGGCCTAAAGGAATCTTTCCCAATTTGTTAATATCTGTTAAGATATGGTTAAACATTCAGATTTGGCTATAGATCTTCAATTGAGTAAGAACTAAAACTTTTAAAGAACAATCCTGGATAGAACCCTTATCCGACCAGGATGTGAGTCAGCCAGCCAGACAAGAAATTTTGGTGTTAGAATTCACTGTCTAGCCTAATATTACTTACATATAAGCATACTTACACATACATGCAGGATTGTGTGTGTATGTAAATATTCCAAAGTGTTTGGCCAGTTGGCTATGCATCCAATTTCTCTTGGAAGAGATTTGCTTCATATCTAATAGGAATATACAATCTGGTTAAATGTTGCTCCTAGAATGTATAACGCATGGGTGGATTGAGATTGTGGACAAGTAGAGAATACTAAGGCAAACCATCAGGAAAGAACCTTTGAAGGGAGGCCAGGAAAAAAAAATCCATTCCAAAGAGAGGGGATATGCATCTATTGTTTCTCCAGTTGGCTAAGCAACAGCAGGAATGTTTCCTACTAAACAGCCTCATTAACATAAGCATAACTACAGGGTAAGTTTTCAGGCTCATTCCAAGTAAATTCAAGGGGTTTGGAGGGAGGAAAGATGCCCGTTAATATGCAAAACTCATGCAGACAATGATATGAAGCTAATTCATTTCATCATATTATCACCATATCATATTAACTTAAAAGAAGTAATAATATAACATGGAAATGTTTGCATATTAGAGAGAATTCTCATTGTACCCTATTAGCACCATATCATATTAGTATTGCATTAGGCTACCATGCTGCAAAGCTAAAATGATGAAATCCCACTGTGAAAACTGATATTGAATTCTTGTAATGTTTCAGAATCATTTTTAGCACTGCATATAAATAATTCATGGGAGCAGATCTAATGAATTGATGGAGGGAAAAAACATCCCTTGGCATTGTGAGCATATTTATGAATGTAAAGTCATGAGCAGGAGGATGCTTTTTTGAAGAGATGGGCAGGAGCAGAGACCTATAGCAGGTTTTGTTATCTCCGCACTCCAGAATCCTTGGTCAAGTCCAGGGTCTAAGAGCCTACTAACTGAAAGATGGCACTGAAAGACTGATGGTACAGTGCTGGTAAGGACTGCCCTGTGATTTCTAGCTTTTGATGCCAATCCCATTGCAAAAACCACTTTTTAGTCTCAAGTTAGCGGAAAGATGAAACCAAAAATCAACTGCAGCTAAGCATTATACCCACTTGATGCCAAAACCACCAGCTGAAAAGTCAATCATTGTGTCAAACTATTATTTGACTTTACGTAGAAGCAGCTAGGTGACATGGGAGATAGAATGCAAGATGCAGTCAGGAAGGTGTAAATTTAAATCCAGCCTCAGAAACTTACTAGCTGTATAGTTCCAAGCAAATCTTTTTAATTCCTGCCTCAATTTCCTCATCTGTAAAGTAAAAACAATAACAGCATCTTCTCCTGGTTGTTCCAAGGTTACAATTAAATAATATTTTTAATGTGGTTTGCAAACCTTAAAGCAAGATATAAATACTAGCTATTATTACTTTCTTTAATGTGCTGTATCATCAAATCATAGAAATAGAGCTGAAAGAGACCTTAGTGGAACAATTTCTTACTCTGATGTCTAAGATCCTAGGTCAAATTCTTGTCTGTGACATATCACCTGGGTAACACTGGAAAAGTCATTTAACCCCCATAAGGCTCAGTTTTTTCATTTGTAAAATGAATGGGTAGGACTTACTGGTCTCTAGAGCTACTAGATGATCTAAATCCTAAGTCATATAGTACCACGGACTCCTTTTACAAATAAAGAAACTGAGGCTCAGAGCAATGTTAGATTTAGGATTTCAACCCATACTTTCTGCCTCCAAATCCAAGGATCTTCTCACCATTCTATTCTGGTATATTTGTGTAATAAACTGAAATTGTACTACAGGGGAGAATTTTATGCATTGATCCAGCCAGTGACGAAAACAAAACAATAAACACAAAAATGAAAATATTGTAAATAAAAACTACTGAGAGGCAATCAAACTCTCTAAAGATGAATTTCCATGCCAGAAAACCATTCATGAAACAGACTTCTTTCACTTGGTAGAATGGCAGAGGATTGTGAGTGTAGAATATATGCTATCAGAAAAAATTGTGCTTGTTGATTTTCCTTAAAAATTTTTCTTTGTTCCAGGAAATATTCCAGGAAATATAAATTTCTAGCAAGGTAGGAACCCTTAGAATCCATTCAATTCTCCGTTTTTGTAGATGAGGAAACTAAGACAAAGAGCCTTGGTGACTTGTTCAAAGTTACAAGCCCGGTGGGAAATTTGAACCCCTGTCCCCCTGACTTCAACAGCACTGAAGAATGATTTCAGTGACTAGCAAGTAAAAATAGGACATCCATTTTTAATGTTTTTATATAAATAAGACAAAAAATAAGTCACACATATTTATTGTGTAGAGATAAAGACAAAATCTCTGGAATGTCTCCAGATTTTGATGCATTTAAAAAAGAAAAAAAAAGGAAAAGGTTGCAACTTGGCCTTTGATTTTTCAAACCTCATACTGTGTGTGTGTGTGTGTGTGTGTGTGTGTGTCACACACACACACACACACACGCATATTGTCAGTATGCTTGGGGAGAAATAATCCAAATGTAGTTTTAGTTTCCTAGGATGATGTTTCTCTCTAAGGAACCTAAGCTCTAAGAAGCGTATTCCCCTACAAAGAAGCTTGGCAGTTTCAATGGATTTCGGGCAGAAGCCAATGACCTGTTTCCAGTCGCCTGTGTTGCTGGCTTCTGGGCACCATGCTCTTTTGTTACTACTCTCTGGAGTTTACTCTGCTTAAGCTCAACTTCCCTCATGGCCTATTTCCAGTGTCTGTTCAGCTGACAGATTATCTAGAGGACTTGATTTGTCCTCTCTTTCTACAGAAAAGGAATTTCAAAGCAGAAGTACAAGAAGAGAATAGCCAAAGGATTCTCCTGGTTAAACTGGGTTTTTCTTTTGTCCTTTAACAGGCATAAAGGGAAAAAAGCAAGGGACACCTTGATTCCCCTTTATCCCACACTAACCCATTCTCTCCAATCTAAAATGGATTCTGGTGTCCACCAGAGAGTTGGTGTTTGTGCAAAAATTGATAAGATAAAAAGTTTACTGCACACAATCAGCCAAACAAAAAGAGATGGAGGGATGCATTAATTCAGATATTGTCCAAAAAATGAGGGGGAAAAAGTCTGGTTTTCAGGAGACTATTGGATATTGATTGGATATTGTTTCCTTCCTTTATGCTCTCCCTCTGTCCTATAAAGGATTCTCAAATCCATTCTTCTCCCTATGTAAGGCTTTCATTTCTGTCTGTCTCTTTCTACTTCTGCAAGTAGTCACACACACACACACACACACACACACACACACACACACATTCATTGAGGGGCTTATAACTATACTGGTGGTTACCCTCCCTTCCCTCTCAAACAGGGTGTGAAAAATAGTGGAGAAATATATCTTACTCCAAATGATCTGGATGGGGTGAGATGCACTCTGAGATCTCTTGAAACTCTGAAACTTGATCCCTTAGTTAAACTATAGTGTCTGATTCTCCCTTCCACACAAATGGTTTGCAATTTCTCATATTATTTTCTCTATTTCTTAATACTTCTTATACTATTTTCGTACAATGAATTTAAAGGTCAGACAACACATGCATAATAAAATCATAAATTTAGAGCTAAAATAGATCTTAGGGGCTACGGAAGCTAACCCCTTCATTTCATAGCAAAGAAAACTATGGAACAAAGAGAGTTACCTCTTATTTATGTTATTTACATAACTTATGCAGGTTGATAAAAACTATAAACTATAAACCTTGACATCAACTTAAGTCTTTCTAAATGTGGTGTCTAACCCACTAAGCCATACTGCCTTTCATTATGTTATACTGCCATGTTCATAGATTCTTTGCCCCAGTTAGTAATTGCTCCAAGTGGCCATTGCCCTTGCATTGAAAATTCTACTTTTTTAAGGCTTTGGAGTTACCCCATATTCCCAAAGAAACTGTGCACGGTACCCACAAAGACAGACTCTTTTCACCAAAGCTTTGAGAAATAGTTCAGGGCATCATGTCATCTCCCCAACTCTTTGTCCCAAATTTAAACTCAAATGCCAAAGATACTCATTAGGAATAAATTTATCAAATTCAAATGGCGTTGGGGACAAAATAAAATGTCATGGCCCACTTCAGATACTTTTGTTAAAAGGCAGTCAGCAACAAGAAGGAAAGTGGGGGCTTCTTTTCTTCAGGATTCATTTTACTTTGCTTGTTTTTGACTTCCAAATACACTAATGTAATAAATGCTCAAATCCAGTCATCTGTGTTTTCTTTCTTTTTCTTTTCTTTTTTTTTTTTTGAGGTAGAAATTTTCAATGGAGAGGAAAGTAGAGTTCCTCTTATATTATTAGGTGATGAATAATAAGGTCCCTATTCTACATTTGATTCCTTCATTTCCTTTAATAACTTCTGCCAAGTAATCGATGGGAGGCACTAAGATTGGCTGGGAGGGAATAAGAGCCCAAATGCAAACTCGGCATTTATCTTCCCCGGATGAGCAGAACCTGACACAGGTATGCACACACACCAAAGCCCTTCTGGTGAATCAGAGACCACTGACCCCGAAGAAAGGAAAATGATGAGCAAGTAGGGGCATCAGTCCTTAAGAAGCAGTTTGTTCTGTTTGAGCTAATGGCTGGTTTTAAGTGCCTCTCCAGACCTTTCATGATTCACAGATCACTGTGGGTAACCTGCTAAAGTCGTTTACACAGCTGTAAAATACAGGCCAGTAAAAGCTAATTGCAAGGGTAAAAATGCTTACATTTTCTTCTTTCTCTCAGTATGAATAGGATGACAATTCTTTATTCCCGTATTTTATTAGTTGATGTTTGTAAAGTGCTTTCCTGGTCACAAAGCTCTTTATATATGTTATCTACTTTTATTTTCATGGGACTTGGTGGGAAAAAACCTTAGAGATTTTCTAGTCTAAAGTAACCCATTTATTTTACAGATGAGGAAACTGAGACCCAGAAAAATTGTGATTTGTCCAAAGTCACACAGGTAGTAGCAGCACTGAAATGAACCCAGTTTTTCTGTATCCACCAAAACTCTTTTCATGTTTAATATATCATCTATTTATCTACCCAGAGCATCCTACTCCTCCCCACCTAGAATTGGTACCAAACCCTTTAGAAATAATGAACATCAATCCCTGAAATTGAGGGGAACTCACTTGTCCTTATCCTGATATTAAGTTTTCTTAATAAAGGGATAAGGTACCATATCAATCCACCCCCAGATCAGGTCATGGTTCATTTTCCATCCAGAAATCTACAAGACCATTTGCCATAAACTCTGCATAGTAGCAGTACACCAACCAATACATCTTCCACCTGCACTTTCCACTTTATGCTCTAGACACAGTAATAAATCATTTAAGTCTCCATCCTTCTAACACTCTAGACCCAAACTCCCTTTCTGAGTGACCACCCTTCTATGTCTGTCTCGCTCTATTAGAATGTAAACTCCTTTAAGAGATAGAGTATTTCACTTAGTCCAGTTCCTGATGTATAGTAAATGCTTATTAAACATATTTCTCTTCATTCATTCATCTACCCACCTCTTACCTATTCATCCATTCAAATATGAGGTTTCACCTCTCATAAGAACTTTGAGGAATAGATAAAATGCATAGGGACTATTCCCTTATTTAAAGATAAAGAATAAGGATGCACATAAAGGTTAAATAACTTGGTAAAGTTCACATAGCTCTTAAGTAGTAAAGCTAAGACTCATCACTGCTTTTCTTGATTAAACATACTGAATCATCAGCATATGCTTATTTTCATAATTTAATAATTTTAAGTTATTTACCTTTATTTTTTTAACTTCCTAAATCCTACATGTTCACTGTCAGAATGCAGAGTACAGAATCACAGACTGTTTAAGTTAGAAGAGGCATCAGGAGGCAACTGGTATCCACCATACCTGAAAAGTCTCCTCTGGTTGGTTGGTTGGTTGTTGCCCTTCACTCTTGAAGAGGACCAAAATGACATCACTATGTTAGAGTTGAGTTATAATGTGTCTAATTGTGGCTGAACAGCTCAGAATGCTGTACTACAGGTTGGACCAAATAGTCCATATGAACATTTGGGAGAGCTTCTCTAATTTCATTTCCTAACATTTGTTCTGGGATAATTCAATTCTGCTTTGGTCATAGAGCCCAGCATCTTCTCTGAGAAGGGCACACCATGATGGATGGTCCTGTGTCATACAATCAAATTTAAAGTTCTTAAGAGAGACCTTGAGAGTGTCCTTGTATTATTTTTTTTCCTAACCATTTTGTGAGTGCTTGCCCTATGTACAGAGTTCTCCATAAAATTATTTTTTTGGCAAGCATACATTTGGCATTTGAACAATGTGGCCAGTCCAATGGAGTTCTGTTTTCTGCAGTAGAGTTGGTATGCTTGACAACTGAGTTCGAGAAGGGACCTCAGGATCCAGTATCTTGTCCTATCAGGTGATCTTCAGAATCTTCCTAAAACAATTCAAATGGAACCAATTCATTTTACTAGCATAGTACTGGTACACTGTCCAGGTTTCACAGGCGTATAACAAGAAGGTCTGTTCATCTGACAAGAGATAATCCAGCCTTTGCCTGATACCTATATCTGATGCTCCCCTCTGCTGCAGCCCATTCTACCCTATCATAGATCCATATCATTAAGGAGATCCATGATCCAACAAGACTTAGATGATCCTCAAACCATTCTCCAATTGATAAATGGTCAGAGGATATGAACAAAAAATTTCCAGATGATGAACTCTGAGATACCATCACACACCTGTCAGATTGGCTAAGATGACAGGAAAAAATAATGATGAATGTTAGAGGGGATGCAGGAAAACTGGGACACTGATGCATTGTTGGTGCAGTTGTAAATGAATCCAACCATTCAGGAGAGCAATCAGGAATTATGCCCAAAAAGTTATCAAACTGTGCATACCCTTTGATCCAGCAGTGCTACTACTGGGCTTATACCCCAAACAGATAGTAAAGAAGGGAAAGGGACGTGTATGTGCCAAAATGTTTGTGGCAGCCCTGTTTGTAGTGACTAGAAACTGGAAAATGAATGGATGCTCATCAATTGGAGAATGGTTGGGTAAATTGTGGCATATGAATGTTATGGAATATTATTGTTCTGTAAGAAGTGACCAGCAGGATGAATACAGAAAGGCTTAGAGAGACTTACATGAACTGATGCTAAGTGAAATGAGCAGAACGAGGAGATCATTATATACTTCAACAACAATACTGTATGAGGATGTATTCTGATGGAAATGGATTTCTTCAACAAAGAGAAGATCTAACTCAGTTCCAATTGATCAATGATGGACAGAAGCAGCTACACCCAGCGAAGGAACGCTGGGAAATGAGTGTAAATTGTTTGCATTTTTGTTTTTCTTCCCAGGCTATTTTTACCTTCTGAATCCAATTCTCCCTGTGCAACAAGAGAACTATTCAGTTCTGCACACATATATTGTATCTAGGATATACTATAACATATTTAACATGTATAGGACTGCTTGTCATCTGGGGGGGTATGGAGGGAGGGAAGGGAAAAGTTGGAACAGAAGTGAGTGCAAGGGATAATGTTGTAAAAAATTACCCAGGCATATGTTCTGTCAATAAAAAGTTATTAAAAAAAAAGACTTGGATGATCCTGTTTTGGAAAGTCATCTGAGTCAGAAGTGGCAAACACTTTTCCTATACCCAATCTAAGTATTCTACAACTTCTATCAATAACTCCTAGTTCTGCTCTCTGGAGCCTAACAGAAGTTTTCCTGACTTTTACCTATAAACCCTTCACAGAACTCTGCTAATCAAGGAAAAGAGTTTCCAGTAAGTATCCAGAGCTCTACCCTCTCAACTTAGTAAGTCCATCCACTCCTGTGATTTAAAATATCTCCTCTTACATAAATAATTCCCAAATGTACCTTGAACTTGAATTCTATATATGTATCCCACTTTCTACTAGATTGATCCTAGGATGATGAAGATAAATATCTATCCTTGCTGAAAATCAGCCAAGAGTACTACTAGAGGTCCCCAAAGGTTCTAATAAATTTGCAATATGGGAAATAGATCCAGATGGATCCAAAGTTCAATCCTAGGAATATTTTATATAATGGTACCACTGGAAAGCCCATCATTATCCTGGAAAATGGCTCTCCATACTAAAATATGATCTAGAAATAAAGCTGGTCTCATATTAACTGAGAGAACTTCACTTCCATTAAAACTCAAATATCAAAATGCAGAGGTTTTAGACTGGCTCAAAAGAGAAGCTGAAAATATCCATGATCCAATAAGACTTAGGTGACTTTTATTTTCAATTCCAAATTCTCTCCCTCCATCCATCCTTTTCCTCAAGGCAAGAAATACAATATCATTTATATACATGAAATCATACAAAATATATTTCCATACCATTAACTCTTTCATTCCTCACTGTACTAACCATTTATACACAAGGCCCTGATTTGAACTCATCCATATATGGTCATGGGGAAGATATTGCAGAGCAAGAGAAAATTATATTTTCATCATTTGAAGATCAACCTATCTAAATTCCAAAAATCTCATCACTAAGTTGTCCCCAGAGTAACATTTTTTTCTTTTAACACAACTCTTAAAAGTTACCTAGCTAGTCAAAAAAGCTATTCAAAATTCACATCCTTGGTCAAAGGATATGAATAGAAAATTTTCATATGAAGAACTTAAAACCATCAATAATCAATCAAAAAAATGCTCTAAATCACTATTGATTAGAGAAATGTAAAGTAAAACAACTTTGAGGTACCACCTCACACCTATCAGTTTGGCTAAGATGATAAGAAAAGATAATGATAAATGTTAGAGGAGATGTGGGAAAACTGGGACAATAATACATTGTTGGTAGAGTTGTGAAATGATCCAGCCATCTGGAGAACAAATTGGAACTATGCCCAAATAGCTATATACTTTGATCCAGTAGTGTCACTACTGGGTTTGTATCCCAAAAGAGATTATTAAAAAAGAGAAAGGACCCCCATGTACAAAAATGTTTGTAGCAGCTCTTTTTATAATTCCAAGAAATTATAAATTGAGTGAATGCCCATCAGTTAGGGAATGACTAAATATATTATGATATATAAATGTATTGGAATAATATTATTCCATAAGAAATGATGAACAGGCTGATTTCAGAAAAGCCTTGCATGAACTGATGCTGAAAGAAGTGAGCAGAAGCATGTAAACATTGTACACAATAACATCAAGATTATGTGATAATCAACTAAGATAGACTTATCTCTTCTCAACAAAACAATGATCCTAGACAATTTCCATAAATTTTGGGTGGAAAATATCATCCACATCTAAAGAAAGAGCTATGAAGATTGAATGTGGATAGAAGCATACTATTTTTACCTTTTTTCCATTATTGCTGTTTTGTTTTATTCTTTTCTTTCTCGTGACTTTTCCTTTTTGTTCTCTTTTCTAACCCAACATGACTTATATAGAAATATGTTAAAATTGATTGTACATGTATAACCTAAATTAATAAATAAATAAATCTGAGCCTCAGCTTCCTTATCTATAAATTGGGCATAATAATACCTATGCAGTTACTTCTATAATAGCTGTCTCTCAAAGAAAATAGTATATTTAAAATGCTTTGCAAATTCAGAGATTTATATAAAAGTCAGCTGTTATTATGATGTCCTGATTTGTTCTTGATTCAATCCAAATAGTCTCTAGGATACATGAGCCAATGGGAAGTTCTCTGGGAAATTCTCTGAAGATATATAGGGAAATCCACTGGCATTTTAAAACACCAGGTAATGAGCACTGGTATTTCCTAGTTTTTATTACTCTAATTTTATCCTAAATGCTGCTGGCTCAAAACAGCAAACAAAATCCACACACAATCTTAGAACCTCAAGTTTAGAAAGCACATAATCTCTTTAACTTCATCCCCAATTGAAACAGCAGCAGGGTTTACCCTAAATGCATCTAAAATATTATTTGACTTAATTAAGCTCTATCTGTGATGGTAACTACAAAAAGCATTAAAGTCATTGTGGGAAGGGAGATCTGTGAATAAATTAGCTTAGGTCAATAAGTGTTCTGCAACCTCGGATCATAGGTAATAGATTTAGAATGGGAAGGAACTTTAGAGGTCAAGATCAACTTCTTCCTTTTCTAGATGAGGAAACTGAGGTAGAGTTGTGAAATAATGTTCCCAAGTTCAGACAGCCCAAAGTGGCTGAACCTCTTTCTCTTACTCCAGATCCTCTTACTCCAGCAACTTCTGCTTATGCCACAGTGACTGGGGGCATAGAGGAAAAGAGATGACTTGCCCAGGATGACATGGCCAGTAGGATAAAGAAGCAGACCTTGAACTCATCTTCCTGACAAAGGTTGACATTCTATGATATTCTATTCATCATTCCACCCTGCTTCTCAAAAGAATTATCATAATGAAATCTGAACTCAAAGAAGACAGAAAATCTCCAACATTTCTTTCAGTTGATAGTAAAACTAAGTTTGGAAGATTAAGGTGAGACATCATAATCCAAATAGCACCCCTCTTTCTCAGAATATGTCACTTTTTAATAATAAAGACATATTTAAAATCATCACTGCCACAATCTTGCCTATAATTGAATGCATGAATAATAAAAGAATCTAAAATTGGGAGGGCCTGCTTGAGAATGTTTATATTCATAAGAACACTCCCAACTAAATGTCTGCCTAAGTATTTCAAATTTGTTTTTAAGGATTCAATAGAATGCATTTAATGTTTAATAACGTATTCATTAATATCCTGGGTTACCGTCATGTCATTATTGTATGTAATGATACCTAATTGCAGTAATAAATACCTAATTTGGTGGATTTGTTTATTTTACAATTAGAGATTTTTCACATTTTGAGTTATGTAATTATTCATGAGTAAGTGTTACTAGTCACTAGAAAGAATTAATATTAAGCCTGAAAAAAACAAAGCACAACTAGTTTCTTATTGAGAAAAAGAAATCAACTTTTCCTGGCTTTCTTCACTAATTAATTTTTTCCCTCTATTCTTGAACAGTTTTTCAGATTTAAAAAGAATTCATTAGAGAAACTTATTCTAAATATTTTTTTTATAATTATGAGCTCATAAAAAAGAAAAAATATATAATTATAAGCTCACAATAAGGAGAGAAAAAGAAAGAAGTATCCTAAGTAATTTATTTTTACATCTCATTCATTAATTCCATAAATATTTAGTGACCCCCACCTTACCAACTCACAAAGAAGAATCATTTGGATACCATAGGAGGCTATGCTGTTAGAATTCATGGGGGTATTAGCCACATAGAACCCTATAAGATGAAAATAGAACTAACTGAGATAGAATGACTGACAATATGTACAGTCTGAAAGCTGAAAGGATCTTTCCTCAGAAGCCATTTCATCCATCCACAACTGAATAAGAATTTCACTACATTGTCCCTAACAAATGGCCAACCAGACTTAGCTTATGTACCTCTAATGAGGGAGCAATCCATTTGTCCCAAAATAGCTCGTTCCATCTTGAGTAGTTATAATTGATAGGAAGGTTTATTTTTTCCCTTTACACTAAATCAAAATCTTCCTCATTACAAGGCTTTATGTCACGTAACTCCCCTTGATGTGCCTCATGTTCCAAATTTTCCTATTTAATGTTGCTCAATCATGTTATTACAGGATCCATTTCTGTAACTTCTCACAGGTGATATCCCCAGTGCTTGGAATACACTTCTTCTTTCATAACCACTTCTTTGAATCTCTTGCTTTATTCAATGCTGAGTTTATGTTAGAGGAAAACTTTCCTGATCATCTTAGTTTTCTTATTCTCTCCCTCCTTAAATTATCATCTATATTTTTCTCTTTTTTCAAGGTACATTCTTGGAGTAAAATACAAGTTCCATGAAGACAGCAACTATTTGAAGTTCTGTTTTTGAATCTCTAACATTCAATAACAACAATTACATTGTTGGAATGTATAGTTCCTACTTTTGCCATTTTGTGCCAAGTAGGACAAATAGAATTCTTTTTTGTTGTTGTTGTTCCACTCTATCTTCTCAGTCTTATTTCATATTGTGTGCCTTCTCTCTCCACACAGAACATGTACTCTAATTGAACTGAATTAATTGAAATATTTTCTCATTATCCTACTTTTACACTTTTGGTTCACTCTTCCCTATGGAAAGTTCTCTATCTCTAACTAAATTTTGCCCATTCTAACCTTATATGATTACACTGATTTTGAGGTGATAGTGAATAATGAATCGATGAAAAAGCGTCTGTTAAGCAGTTAATATGTGCAGAGTACTGTCCAATTGGAAAGAGAAAACCAAGACAATCTCTGCCTTCAAGAAACTCATTCTAATAGAGGAAATAACACACATCAACCAGTCATCACTAAGCATTTATTAAGCACCTATTCTGTATAGGTACTGTACAACAAAATTTCCATAACAAGTCAGCTAGAAATGCTTCATGGTTCTTAGGAAACAAAGGCAAAATAAATGATAATAAATCTCCCTTAATGTTCTTTTCTTGATAAAATTTTATCTCTTTTCAAGACTGAATCATTTAAACCTCAGAACTCTGCTGAGAGGCTGCATCAGCTATAAAGGAAGTTGGTAGGTCTATTTCCATAAATATTGCCTCACTGGGAATTAGATATGGGACTGGCCTGGAAGCAAGGCCAAGGAACAGAGGGGCACTGCTATTCCTGGGACTCTTAAACTTAATCTGTCCTTTGGTGACAGTTGCTCAGCAGTTGGTCAATACCAATAGTGCTAGCAAGGATAGTGGGGTATATTCTCTACAGGCTGACTCCCTGGAGATATAAAGGAGATGACAGTGAAGGTGATGGCAGTAGTTTGACTTACCTCATCCATGCCAGATACAAATAAAATATAAAGTCTTTCTGCAAAGTCATCACTCCTTCCTCTGATCTCTGTAACTGAAAATAATCTCTCCTTATCATCTTATATTGAATTTTTTTAATCCACTCAAGATATTTGTAATTGACTTTATTTATATCAGTTCAATTTTTAACTAGCCTGGTACTACGAGCTCCTTGAGAGTGGAGACAATGCCTAATTTGGACAGAGATTTCCCAAAAGTTTTAGTGCAGCTTTAGGTCTTAAAAGTCTAATCTAAGGGGGAAACATAAGTTTTAATGTCTTTTAAATGCACTAAGACTTTTGGGATATCCAAAAAAGGAAGAGAGAGAGAGAGAGGGAGGGAGGGAGAGAGGAAGGAAAGAAAGAAAGAAAGAAAGAAAGAAAGAAAGAAAGAAAGAAAGAAAGAAAGAAAGAAAGAAAGAAAGAAAGAAAGAAAGAAAAAAGGAAGGAAGGAAGGAAGGAAGGAAGAAAGGAAGGAAGCATCTGAACTAGAAATACAACTATTGATTTGCTTTTGACTGCTACTGTCCAAATGGTGATATTTTATTTAAATTATTGCAACCCCTAATTTTATTAATCCTTGTAATGCACAATAGCTATTTTTTTCTTTTGCTTTCTTAGATCTTTCCTGACCCTAGGTCTCTGAATGCTTGTAACGGTATTTAGAAAAGGTCAAGTTCCCAGTATTCTATTTGACAAAAGCTAGACCATTCAATTAGTAATTATATTTCCCATAAGGCTTTAGACTTCAAAAGTCAAGCCTTAAGTCATCATCATCAACAAGCATTTATTAAGGAATTACTATGTGCCAGGCACTGTTTAGAACTGAAGATATGAAAGAAAAGAAACAAAGAAAAAAGAAGGAAGGAAGGAAGGAAGGAAGGAAGGAAGGAAGGAAGGAAGGAAGGAAGGAAGGAAGGAAGGAAAGAAGGAAGGGAGAGAGGGAGGAAGGAGGAAAGAAAGAAAGAAAGAAAGAAAGAAAGAAAGAAAGAAAGAAAGAAAGAAAGAAAGAAAGAAAGAAAAAAAAGAAAAGAAAGAAAGAAAGAAAGAAAGAAAGAAAGAAAGAAAGAAAGAAAGAAAGAAAGAAAGAAAGAAAGAAAGAAAAGAAAAGAAAAGAAAGAAAGAAAGAAAGAAAGAAAGAAAGAAAGAAAGAAAGAAAGAAAGGAAGGAAGGAAGAAAAAGAAAGGAAGGAAGGAAGGAAGGAAGGAAGGAAGGAATAAAGGAAGGAAGAAAGGAAGGAAGAAAGGAAGGAAGGAAGGAAAGAAGGAAAGAAGGAAGGAAGGAAGGAAAGAAGGAAGAAAAATAGAGGAAGGGATGGAGGGAGGGAAAAAGGGAGGGAGGAAAGGAGGAATGGAGGAAGGAAGAAAGGAAAGAAAGAAAAAGAGAGGAAGGAAGGAAGAAAAAGAAAGGAAGGAAGGAAGGAAGGGAGGGAGGGAGGAAGGAAGGAAGGAAGAAAAGGGAGGGAGGGAGGAAGGAAGAAAGAAAGAAAGAAAAAGAGAGGAAGGAAGGAAGGAAGGAAGGAAGGAAGGAAGGAAGGAAGGAAGGAAGGAAAGAAGGAAGGAAGGAAGGAAGAAAGGAAAGAAGGAAGGAAGGAAGGAAGAGAGGGAGAGAAGGAAGGGAGAGAGGGAGGGAGGTGGTGACAGCTTTCAAACAGCTATTTACATATAAGATTTGTACAGTGTAAATGAAAGACATTCTCAGAGAAAAGACACTAGCAAGAGGTAGAGAAAAAGGGACTTACAACTGGGAAAAGCCTCCTGCAGGAGCTGAGTCTTAAATGAAGTCAGGAGGCAGAGTTCAGGATATAGGGACAGCATTCTAAGCATGGATGGCCACTAGCACGGAGTTAAAAGATAGAACTTTGTGTGTGAAGAACCGCCAGGAATTTGATATCACTGAATGGTGAAGTACTTGGAGAAGAGAAAAGCATAAGAAGACTGGAAAAGGAAGAAAAAGTCATGTTGAAAAGGTGTGTAAGAGGTAAAGAAAGGGTTTTATATTTGATCCTGAAGATAATAGGCAATCAATGGAATTTTACTCAATTGGGATGGATCGGGAATGATATGGTCAGACTAGAATTTAGATCAAAACTTCTTAAATTATGGGTCATGACCCAGTAGAACATCACATAACTGAATGTGATGGTCACAAAAATTACAATTTGTTATTAGTAAATATTTGATTTTTATAGCTATTTTATATACCTATATGTCTGGGGACACAGATGAAAAAGGATCACAAGTGGGAAAAGTTTAAAAAGTCCTGATTTAGATGATTATTTTACACTTGAGACAGAGAGATCAACTAGAGGCTATTATAACAGCCCAGGTGAGTGGAAATGACAGCCTATACCAGGGTAGCTGTAGGAGTAGAAAGAAGGAAACACATATAAGAGTTATTATAAAAGTTGAAATGACACGAGTTGGTGACATTGACTATGCTGGGTAACTGAGTGGGGAGTCAATGATGACACGAGATTAGACATTTGGGTGACTGCAAGAATCCCAGTGACAGTTATAGAGCTTAAAGGATAGAAGGGTTAGAGGGGATGTGGGGTGAGAAAATAATGACTTCTGTTTTAGATATACAAAGTGTGAGATGTCTAAAAGGTATCTACTTCAAGATGTCTAAAAGGCAGCTGGTAATGCAAGACTGGGGGTCAGGAGGGACTTTAGGATTAGAAAAATGGGGAAGTTCCAGAGTAAGAAGGCAGTTGAGACATGGTGGTAACATGTGAAGAGTTACAAACAGGACCAAGAGGGGAATAAGCATGGCCAGCCTGGTTTCTCTCTAATTTTTAGAGAAGAAGGAGAGAAGAAAGAGAAAAATCTATACTGCATTATGCTTGGTAGCTAGAGAATTATTTCAGATTTGCATGTCTCAGAGAATGCTTCTATTGCTTCACATTTCGCACTTTTTTACAATTAAATGTTTTTTTAAAACAATTCTATGCCATTGTCTGAGCTTCTTTCAGCATGATTATTGAATATCTAGACCCAAGTTGATTTTTTAGCAATTCCCAGCTTATTACTAACTAGGGCTACCAGTTAAAGAGATATGACTTATCAGGTAATTCTGCCATAGAAATAAACCGATGTTTGTGAAGGTAACATTCTCTGGAACACAAATGATACTCTATACACAAACTAATCGCTGTCTTTTTAAAAAATTATTTTATTATTCTATACTTTATCAATTAATATAAACATTTCTTTACTCAAAGAACAGGGAGGAAAAAGACATATCTATTATAAATAGCAAGCTCTTTAAAAAACATAAAAGAATTCTAACATACTAGTTTTGAGGCCATCTCCCTGCAAATCTTCTTCAGTTTGCATACTAATGCAAAGAAAAATATATTTCTACATTTCTTATATATGTCTCCTTCTTTCTACTCACAGAGATAATTGCCTAGTGCTATCTGTCATCACCTCGTGCTTAGACTATGGCCACAGACTTCTGGTTGGGTTCCCTCACTGAAGTATAGTATTTTCACCTTTTTTGTCTTTTTGTTTGTTTATGTAGATTCTTTCTTGTGGTTTTTCCCTTTTAGTTTGATTTTTCTTGCATAACATGACAAATGTAGAAATATGTTTAAAAGGATTTCACATTATTTAATCTATATCAGATTGCTTGCTGTCTTGAGGAGAGGGAAGTAAAGGAGGGAGAAAGAAAATTTTGAAACAAAATCTTACAAAAATTAATGTTGAAAACTATCTTTGGGAAAATAAAGTAATATTGAAACAAAAAAAATCTTCCCAAAGCATAGATCTGACCATGTGACACACACATTCCCCTGCACCACCACCCCACATGAATATACTCAGTGACTCTATATTACCTTCGAGATCAAATATAATATCTTACTCTGGCTTCTAAGCTCTTCACAATCTGATCCATTCCTACCTTTTCAGGCTTTTGTGTACAGTATTCTAACATCTAATAACACTGGTCTTCTTGCTGTTATACACAACATTCCATTTCATGCTTTTTACTGGCTGTCCTCCATGTCTAGAAAAACAGAACATTGAAGTAAAAAAATCTCAAAGGTTTTTGTGCTCTAAATCTACTGCCTTATTATTCCAGGATGGAGTGCACATGCTGAGGGAATATTTGTGATAGAAGGATATATTTGCAAAGCAACACACATAAGGAACATGTGTGGCAAGGAAACACATAAACACACATACAGGGATCACATATGTGCAGGCAAGAGCAACACAAATTTCCAATGCTGAAATGTGGTAGATATCTTCTAGTGATGTCATCCTCCTGCCTTCCACTGATCTCTGCTGGACATTGTATATCCTCTCTCCCTTCTGGGCATCTTATCTCTTTTCAGCATCTAAGCTGCTACTGTGTGCTGGGGTGTCCTTTTTCTGTCTGGACTTCCAGCGAAACTGCTATCTGATGGATTTCAGTCTTTTCAGGATATCTTTGGTTCTTTGCAACTATTCTATGGTAAAACTTCTAGAAGGAAGCTCTGACTTTCAGGGAAGAGTTAAGGTCATTTAGACTATATAACCTCAGGCCATAACATAGAGGTTATAACATTTGTACCCAGGTGGGCAGCCAGTAAGAGCCAATAAAAACCCCTTAGTCTAGGAATAAGTATGGTTTGATTTGATTTAGCTTGCATTTACTACTGCTCTGCTCCAAGTTGCTTCCCTGCATCAGCTGTCTGATTTGTAGTTAGAAAATTCCTCTAACCTCTGAAACATCCATAATTGTTGGTCTATATCGCCTCAGATTATAATCACTTTGGGGACTCTGCCCAACAAAACTTCAAGGGAGCTTTGTGGGGCTGGGGTAATGATATTCCATTTCCCAAAATTTCTTAGTGGCCATCCAAACAAATCAGCATGCAGACAAGAGCATAAGAGTCAGGTGAATCTATAGAATGATCAACTATTCAGTTGTCAACCTCTGCTTTACATCCTTTATTCTAAATTCCTACCTTTATTGATATAAATACTAGTAAAATAAACACATGAATAAATTCATTGATTGATTTATTGATCTTTGATCTTTTAGTATTTCTAATATCAATAAGCCTTATCGATCACAAAAACATATTTTGCAATATTTTCACATTTGAAAGGCACATGGATTTCTTAAATTGTAGATATTCCCATAACTCCCAGGAAATTCAAGAATCAAGGTGGCCCCAAAAAATTCATTGCTATACATAAGATTTGGTGGCAAATCTCTATGAATTAAGGGAAATTGTTTTTCATGTGTTTTTTACATGTATGCTTCTGGTTTTTTTTACTGGACCTGTGATATCACTGATGTGGGGAATTCTGACTAATTGTAGTGAAAAATCACTGTGCTATATCAATAAGTATTAAGTGCTAATTGTGTGTTCCATATTAGGGCTACAAAGTTAGTGAGTAAAAACCTCCTCTCAAAAAGCTTAGAATTGAAGAGGAATGACAAATAGATGCATGAGCACATACAGGAAGAAGTATAAAGAGAATGAATACAATTTTTTTTTGTAAAAATCCAAAGTAGTTTGAGAGGAAGGGTTCTAACAGTTAAAGAGGATCAAGAAAGTCCTCCTATAGAAAGTGTGTTGAAGGAAGAAGGCCGTGAGGCAAAAATAAAGATGGGTACATTTCAAGTATAGACACGGCCAGCACAAAGGCATAGAGTGAGGAGATTTATCATATGTGGTCACTTTACAGAGTAGGAAAGAAGTAATGTGCACTTATGCTGGTAAAATGGGTTGAGACAAAACTGCAAAGGGCTTTGAAATCAGAGGACTTTCTGAAGACAATAGAAAACTATTGATTGGCGTTTACTGGGTAGGAAAGTAAAATAATCAGATTGATACTTAAAGAAAATCTCTACAGCAACAATGGAAGATGGATTGGAATAAAAAGGAGTTTGAAGTACAAAGACCAACTGGGAAACAACTGAAACAATGTAAACAAGAAATACTGAGGACTTAATCTAAAGTATAGTTTGTGTGAGTAGAGAGAAGACATCAGATGTGAAAGATTACACTTAACAATGTAATCATTTTCAACCAGAGAATGCATATGAACAAAAGAGAGGAATCAAGGATAAGAACACCTAGGTTATAACTTGGGAGACTAAAAAAATAGTATTGACTTCAACAGAAATAGGGAATTTTGGAAGAGGAGTGAATTAGAATGAAAGATAGATAATGAATTCTGTTTTGGACATAAGTTTGAGATGTGTCTGGGATATACAGTTTGATGCATCCAATAGATCATTGACAATGCAGAATTGAATTTTAAGAGGGAGATGATAGCTATAAACCATTGGTTTAAAGATTTAATTAAAGCCATGAGAACTGATGAGGTCACCAAAAGTTTAGAGAGAAAAGAGTAGGGGACAATACAGACCTATGCATTTTTTTTTTGCAATTTATGGTCTTAGAGAGTTGCCTGACACATTGAAAGATTAAATGATTTGCCTAGGGTGTATCAGTTAATTTTATCAGAGAAAGGTAAACTTCTTCACCACCTACTGTACAATACTATGATTTCCAAACAGTTATAAAATCATTATCATGGATGTTCAAAGATAAAAACAATGCTATTAGAGGAAATGAGAAAATCTTTTGAAAGATACCATCATTCATTCATTCAATCAACAAGTATTTATCAAGCATATCCCACTATGGCTTCTATTATCATTGCTAATATTGAACAAGTTCTTTCAGATTATAAGATATCAGAAAAGATTGAGGATAGTAGTCTAAGAATCAGTCCCTGCCTTTGAAGAACTCAGATTCTTGTAGGGGTGAAAGACTTGCCCATATCTACAATACAAAGTTATAAATGATAAAATTCATATGATTGGTGCAGGCAATATGTTCTCCAGAACAGATAATTTCTTTACAACAACTCTGAGAAGTAGATGCTATTATAATCCTCATTTTACACATAAAGGAACTGAGACATGGGGTGGTTTGCGCAGTCATAAAACTTGTAAGTGCCATGTCCAACATCCTTTCCTTTGGGTCAACTAGACTGCAAATTCTCTGAGAGGAGGCAATGTTTTTGTTTTTTCTTTACATCCCCAATTCTTAGCACCGTTCATGAAGCATTTTAACTCCTAAATAAATATCGTCACTGATTGATTGATATTCCTATCTAGGACCATCTTTTTGGACAGAAATGACTGATGGTAGCCCATAAGTTTAGTAAAATATTCATGACCACTTTGTGAACAACCTCAAGAATCATAATTGGAAGGAAACTTGGAAATCATCTTGTAGACTAGTCTTTCATTTTACAAATAAGGAGACTGAAAAAGTGTCAAAGACAGTGTTACTCATCCCAGGTCACACAACTAGGAAGTAGCAGGATGAATAACAGAGGATATCTGACCCCAAGCCCAACATTTCTGTCACATCACCAAACTTCCGACTTTCCAGCTGTGAATTTTAGAAATTAATCTACTCCGTTCTGTCCATTCTACCAACAATGAAACTACAACTCAAAAAGATGCTCCCCCACCCACGCAGCTAGGGAGCAGCAGAACTTGGATTGGAAACCAGGTGTCCTCTCTCCAGCCTGGCGCTGTTTCCCCTTCAGCCAGTCTACTCACAGACAGCCCTAGCAGTTTTGCATTTCCCCTTATCCTCCATAACCCTAAAGAGTGAGGAGAGAGATGACTAAAATATGAACTCCCTGCTGGCTCCCATTTTCATTCCCTTGGGCAGTGTGTAGGAGAGGTATAACTGCATGAAGGAAGTAATGTCAGAAGAAAAAAAAAATTCTAGCAGATCTATTTTAGTTAAAACAGCTTTTCCTTTTTTTTTTCCCCCGCTCTCCCCAAGGTCCTAAGAGATTGCCTGCCTGCCAGGGTGTTGGCCCTGAGCAGGAGCTGGGCGCTAGGGAAGAGCTTTTTTAATGGAGGGAGAAAATAGAAAGAAAAAAGGCAGCCAGAGCCACGGGTGCTTGGGGAGGGGGTGGAGGGAGAAAATGCATAGTGGAGGTGTTCTTCCTTGCAAATATCTCTGGGCTAAAGAAGAGTACGGGCTTTTCACTGAGCCGCCGGAAAATTAGCATCTCCCACATCCCAGAATTTGTCGAACATTAGCCAAAGCATCACATTGCACACGTCCCCCGGCCATCTATTATTTTTCATGAATTTATGCCGGTTTGAAAATTCAGGCTGTTCCCAGAAAGGAGCCGAGGAATCTGAATAACAGATCGTGCATGCATAAATCCAAACGCCTGGACCTGGGCACGTCCCAAATGAGTACTGGCTAATGACGGTGAGTGAGGGCAGCCACCGAACCAGAGGGTACCTAACCGGAGAAAGCCTCTGGGAGAAGGATTCCTGGGCCTAGGAGGGACCTTTAATCAAAACTAAAAGAAGCCTGAGTAGAAAATAGGAGCAGGAAAATAAATGCTAATCATCTTTGGGAAGAAACTCTTAGTAGGATGAGCTACCTAGAAGTGATTCCTAAGAAGCAAATTCGGTCCCTGTCTAAATGCGCTACTTCCGCCTGGTTACTGGAGAAAAGCTACAGGAACTTAAACAGTTACTAAAGTTTTGTTCGTCCTGTCTTGTTCTTTATTTCTGGACTGAGAGATTAGCCCAAAAAGAAGTGACTTCGTGTGTAGGATAAGACTGTCTAAAGTGCGGGGTCTAAAAGGGTACTCTATCCCCAAACATCTCTCATACCTAGGCTAGGGCAACTGGATCTGCTGCAGGGTATCAAGATTCATAGGACGCTGATAGTACTGACATTTCTTCAGGAGCGTGGGAACAACCAAGCTTCACATATTATAAGCAAGAATCATTAGTTTCCACGTGATAACTTTCAGTTGACATGAATTGAATTGATTAGGAAACTACCAAAAAGGCTCATTTCCTTGCCTTGTGGCAGTATCTTAGGTGAATTCCTTCCCCACCCCTGCTCCTATGCTTTCTGTTTCTAGATTAATTGGTGATATTTGTCCCAAGAGTAAAAATGAATTAACATGGCTCTACTAACTGGGCTTCCATGGTATCTACTGCCTTTGTCTCTGGAAGCATTCTGTCCACCAATCAATCAATCGTTGTTGTTGTTTGTCCAGGACCATGACATCAGGAAGGTGATGCCATGACATGCAAGTGAATTGGATTTAAGTGAGGGAAGACACCTGCCTCATTCTCCCCTCCAGAGCCATCTGGATGGCAAGATATGGCTCCAGACAACTGGAGATGACTCAGGATGAAATGGGAGACCCTAACCTTTTTAAGCTAAGGTCTTCAACAGATCTCACTTTGACTGAGGTCACAGCCATTCAAATGGGTAAGATTAGGTACAATTGAGGCTAAGAATCTTCTCTTCATCTAATACAAAACAACAACCACAAGGACAACAATAAATCTGAATAAATAAATATGAGCAAAGAAGACCATTTTGGTCAAAACAAAGTTGACTGCTATTTGCATTCACTCTAAGTCAATCAAAGATTATCTAGGGATTGGCCTGGTACCTATGATTGGCCAAGCAATGAGAATCCCAAAGGTTTTGGTTCAAGGCACTATTCTTAGTGCAGAATCAAAAGCGCCATAGGCAGCAATGTTTGCATGAGAAAAGCATTTAGAACTTCAGCTGTAGATATCAGAACAGTATTTTCAGACCTTTCTTTCCCCTATTTCACTGCCCTAATAATTTCTTCATGGTTTAAATAATCAACCAATAACCATATACTAAGGACCCATTATGTGCCAGATTCTGTACCAGGCAGTACAGCTGCAACTTAAAAATGAAACAGTCCTTTTAATTTGATGTATGCTGTGGGATTTGACATCAAAAGTTGGAGTTCCATCATGTGAAGAATTCACAATGGCCATTCTCTTTGGCAAACAATAGATTTATTTAGGGAAATAGGTTACAGACAAAATGGTAAATAGGAAATAAGAGTGGGAAAGCACATGAAAGACAAGTTCCTCAGTGGAATTCAATTATCCAGGAGAAAGGGAGCACCCCATGAGATTGGGGCATGTCTGTAGCTGGCAGGCTAAATCCTGGAAGAGATTTAGCACCCTAAAAGAGTTAGTTAGCTGTAAGGAGGAAAAGTGGGGTTGAGAAGCATAATGGACTTAGGGAAAATACCATATGGCATGGGGAAAGGGGAAAGAGAAAGACACCATGAGGCAGAATGCCTTAGCAGGCTGACCAGAAAAAAGGTATCAGCAAAGCCATAGGCCATAAATTCTTTTATAGGGAAATTTTAGCCTTGGAGTCTTGATATAACTTGGATTTCTGACTGGATTACCCTTAGATGGTGGGACTAAGAAACTAAATTGATCCTCATTATCAGAACCTTCATCCTACTTGCCTAAGGGATTAATTTTTATCAATTCCTCTGTTAACTGCACCTAACTTTAAAGACCCTATCATTCCTGAGGAGCCTAAAATGACAACATGTTCATATATAGCTGTATCCATACTATATACAAATAGGTACCAAGTAATTTTTTTGGAGATAAGTTTAACAGCTTGGGAAGGGGGAGGGAGCAAGAAAGGACCATAGAAAGCAGCACCTGAAGTGTGACTTGAAGGAAATGAGATTCTAAGAAGAGAGGACATATAATCTACTCAGGAGCACCCAGAAAACTAGGAGGGTGTTATCTGGGAAAGGATCACTTAATTTGTTAATGAGTTATCTGAAAGGGGCTTTGGTTTCTTCCTCCATCAAAAGAGGGGCTAGAATAATTTTGTACACTAGAAATCCCTTCCTTACTCTAATATTCTACAGTCCTATGAGTAATACCTCCCTCATATGATTCACTAAGACCTTTGCACAGATCTGTTCATCAGACAACTAGCTGTCACTTTTCAAAAGTGAGAGCCTGGCCTTGAAAGACTAGTTCATCTGACAGATATTTAAATGCAAGGTAAAAGAGGTCATTTCTTTGATAACTTCTTTCAATTTAATCCCACTGGAGTGATTAAATGTCTTTGGTGACATCATTGGTCCCAAAAATCCTGCCATTTTGCACTAAAAATAGAACCTCTCAGTGGGTGGTGGGCAGCTAGCTTTTCTGATTAATTTGCTCTTTCTCTGAAGTACATCCCCATAGGAACTATCTCCTCATCATCCTGTGGCTCTATATAGATTCATTTGGTCAAAATAGTGCAGCAAAAAATTCCCAATGATTTCCTTTTAAAAGAAGAAACATGTATGCTTCCTTATTTTTCTACTTTTTTGCCTACAAAACTGGTGAAGGGATTTTCATTATTTAATAAATATTTTCTTTCCCAAAACCTTTATGAGATGCAAGAATTTGACAAGGATAAAACATTTTATCTGTTGAGACATATACAATATAGGGCTCTGACTCTCAATTTCTACTGAGAGAGACTTTGGTCTGTAGTAAGGGTCAAGGGTAAAGGTCTTAATAGGAAGGGATGAGAGGGAGCCTCTTAGGTGGGAATTAAGGCCAAGCTGGACTGCAAAAGACTAACAGTAGTGCTGGGGAACACTAAAGAATTTACTAGCTCACTTCAAGGGACTAGGATACAGGACAAGAACACTGGAAAGAAGAAAGATCCAAGAGGAAGATTCCAAAGAGGAAAAAAAAAATCTAAAATTTTGAGAGGTAAGATAGTAGAATAAGAAAAGGTATTGAGCTCAGAGTGGGAGACCTAGTTTGAATATAGCCTCCGTCACTTGGGATCATAGATCTAGATCTGAAAAGGTCTTATAGGCCAATTAGTGCAAAATCATTTTATGGTTAAAGAAATTAAGACCCAGGGATGGTTCTGGCTCTAAGTCACACTTCTATAAGTATGGGAGGTAGAATTTGGCTTCTCCATTATATAAGAATGGGTGACCAAAGTCAACTTATTGAACCTCTCAGAAAAGTTAGCTATCTCTCAAGACTGTACTGCTTCATATTTTTTTCCCAACATGAGTGATCTTGAGATAACTGTTTCCAACTTTAGAAGCTACTTTGTTGAAGGAGAGACTAGTTCACTTTTGCTTTATATCTCCATTGTATCTGATGAATGAGGGCTGTAATTTGTAAAAGTTGATTGAATTGAATTACAAGTTGCTTAACTTCTGTCTGCTTCAGTTTTCTCAACTGTAGAATGAGTACCTGTTGAGATAATGTTTGAAAATCCCTTAGATAGCATCTGGCAAATATTGTTTTTGTTGTTGTTGCTCATTCTTCATTCTCAAAGAGGACTAATAAAGTCAGGCAAATAACAGGTGCTGAATAAATGCTTATTCTTTTTTCTTCCAAATGGATCTCAGGGTAGGATTCTTAAAATTCTAGACGGGGGGGGGGGGGAAGAGAGATTTGTTCAAATTTGTGTCATATCATAGAAGAATGCAATATTAAGTTGAATCGGATAAATAGCAGGTGCTTAATAAATGCTTATTCTTTTTCCTTCCAAATGCATCTCAGGATAGGATCTTTAGAATTCTAGACTGAGAACTAAAGAAACATTTGTTCAGATGTGTGACATATCATAGAATTTGTGGTATTACGTTAAGAAAAGAAGACTAGAGATTGGGGATTTGTAGTATAATGGAAAGGTCTGACTGGAATCAGAAGGTATGTGTTTAAATCCTTTCTCTAACAGTCACTTAATGGGTGAATCATTTAATGTCCCTGGGTCTTAGTTTCTTTATTTATGTAAGTGAAAAAAAGAGGGGAAGCAGGAGGTTGGAGCCAAAGGCCATTGCTCTTCTTACAAAGAAGTTCCATGCTAGAAATATATCTACCCACTGTTAGTCTAGGGGAGATAATGTCTAATTGCTTTCTCATTTTTCTTGCAGAAAGGGAAATACAAGCTCTATATTAAAGCCTTGTTCCTTTTCCCATAAAATGCCAGTTCCATAATGAGCACATATAGAAAAAGTAAAGAAACCTTTTTATCTAAATCATAATTAGAAATCAGAAAGATATACATAAGAGGATAAATATCAGACATTACAGAGTAAAGGAGCTCACCTTTTGGGAGCAAGTTTCTCAATTCAACCAGAATAGAGTGTTCTGGATCTGAACCAAAAGGAAACTCCCTCACTTTTTAGAATAACAAGTTGGAGGTAGACATGATGAAGACTCCTAGTTCCATTCATGACTTCCCAAAGCCTTTCTGTTCAGCAACCTGAAGGGGAGTTAGTATCTTTTATCTTCTTTCTTAAGGCTGAAAACCAGAAGCAAGTCATCTCTTGAAAAGTCCTGAAGAAAATTGTTATTAGGACAATCCCAAAAGGGACCAATATTTAAGAGTACCTAAGTTGGACTGGAGAAAATTGGGGCTTGCAGTGTTTCTACTGAGCTTATATCCCATAGAGATTTTAAAGGATGGAAAGGGACCCACATGTGCAAAAATGTTTGTGGCAGCCCTCTGTATAGTGGCAAAAACTGGAACCTGAGTGGATGCCCATCAATTGAAGAGTGGATGCCCATCAATTGAAGAATGGCTGAATAAGTTTTGGTATATGAATGTTATGGAACATTATTGTTCTGTAAGAAACAACAAGTGGGATGATTTCAGAGAGGCCTGGAGAGACTTATATGAAGTGATGCTAAGTGAAATAAACAGAACCAGGAGATCATTATACATGGCAACCACAAAACTATACAATGATCAATTCTGATGGACATGGCTCTCATCAACAATGAGATGATTCAGACCAGTTCTAATGATCTTGTGATGAGAGAAGACTGTGGGAAATGAATGTGGTTCACAACATAGCATTTTCACTCTTTTTGTTGTTGTTTGCTTGCATTTTAATTTTTTCCTGTTTGATTTAATTTTCTTATGTAGCAAGATAATTGTATAAATATATATGAATATATTGGATTTAACATATATATTTCTACCATGTTTAACATATATTGGACTACTTGCCATCTATAGGAGAAGGGGGGAGGGATTAGAACACAAGGTTTTGCAAGGGTTAATGTCAAAGAATTATCCATGCATATGTTTTGAAAAATAAAAAGCTTTAATAAAAACTGCAATAAATGAATGAATAAATAAAAAGAAATCTAGAGTTCTTCTCTTACCAATTCTGCCTTGCCTCCTCATGTAGGGCAAGGCATTCATCTTTACCAATAAGAAGTCCCATACCAATGGGCCCTGGAATAGGGGTCACATGTAAATGAAGGGATTGGCTTAACTAGTCTCTAAAATGCCTACGCATTCTAGATTCAGGATCCTATGAGCATGAGATTTTAATAAAAGTAATGGAGAGAGAGAAAATATACACATCAACTCTAAGTTGACAGCTCTTTAACTGCCCTCACAATTATAACAAATTTCTACCTGGGTCAGGTAACTTATGGGCTTAGAACTGTTCTCTTTCTTTAGCCCTATCCATTATCCAACATTTTACTATTAGTGACATCTTTATTTTGGGGGAGGTCCATACTTATAATTTTATCAACTTAGTAAGCTTCCAGGCCAAGAAATGCCCTTTAACAAGGCAGGTATATAATTTTTTAAACAATGTAAAAGTCTTAGGGAGATATCTAGAGCTCTAGAGAGTTAAGAGATTTGCCCAAATTAGCCAATAGGGGCCAGAAGCAATGTTTGAATTCAGGTCTTCCTGACTACAAGATCCAGTTCTCTATCCATCTAGGTCAGGCTACATTTCTTTGCATTTACTTTATGGATATTTTGTATTTATTTAACTGTGGACATATTGTTTCCCTCCTTCAGCTAAACTCAACCACAAAAACCATTCTCTTTTTCTCCCTCGTCTCTCTCCCTCTGTTTCTCTCCTTCCCTCTGTTTCTCTCTCCTCCCTCTGTCTGTCCCTCTCTTTGTCTCTCTGTTTCTCTCTCTCTCTTTCTCCTTCCCCCTCCCTTTCTCTCTTTGTCTCTTTCTCCCTTCCTCTCCCTCCCACCTCAGTCTCTCTCCCTCTCTGTCTCCCTCTTCCCTTTCTCTTCCCCCTGTCTCTATTTTTTTCTCTCTCTCCCATTCTCTATCTCTGTATCTTCAGCTTCATATACATATATATGTATGTATGTATGTATAGTGGGTATAATAACCCAAAGACCAACTTGTTCCATACATAGTAGGAATTTTAAAAAAAATCCTGTTGAATAACACTGAATTGGCTTAGATGGAGCCCATGATGAGCCTGCCTTGAACTGAATTCGGTTGTATGATAAGGTCCCGGCATAATTGGTTTCTCGAAGTTACACACACTTGAGGGCAAGAGAACCTGTTAGGATAATCACCTTTGGCAGCCCAGCAGGATCCCTGGCTTCCACATCTGCCTTAACAGCCAGGGCAGGGACAGCAGGAGACAAGTATCATTTTGTCAATTAACCTGTTTCAGTTTCTAGTTTATTAGAGCCTAAAAGAATACATTTATTAACAGAGTATTTTTCTTGACAAGACACTTTCAACATAAGCTACCTGCACTTTCCCCTTCAACAGACTCAGTTGCACCTCTGCTGGTAAATTGAATCACCCCGTGTCACATTGCATTAGAAAATTCTTTTTAATTTATGGAAGGCCTTGGATTTTTTTTAACATAAGGCATTGTTCGATGTTGGCTTTTTGAAACCTTAGTTTTCACAGACAAGGTGGCAAACAGAAGCTGAGGATATATGGTGTCCATCCTGGGAGTATTGATTGGCTTCCAGAAATGTGGGTATCTATAACAATTCAAAGGGGTATTGGAATGGGCATGACATCAATGGGAATTCAACCAAATTCATCTTCTAGCTGCTATTGTTGTGTTTATCGAAATCAAATTTTCATTCATTAAGGAGAAAATATAGCCTAAAGACCAATTTGGATCATGTTCCACAGCCAAGAGTGTAAGGAAGACCTGTTGCCATGTTTAGGATTCTTACACTGGACTGAGAGAAATCTGACAGTTCTTATGAAATGAAACCCCGAATTAAGTAAAATGGATGACCCATAACCAGAAATGTAAAATACTATAGTGGAATGGGATTAGCTATACTTACTTAGAATAAAATTGGCAACACAGGACTTGATAGTAAGGTGAGACCAAATGAATAAAATTTCTCCACATGTGTAGCATTAGGCCCCAAGAGAATTCTGAGTTTGAAGAGTTAACTGGAATTATAAGAAACTGACAGGAGAAAGTCAGGTCAACTGGGACACCATGAGAGGAGACAGGATAAGGTATAGAAATTCAGAGAAAAAAGCCCTATTTGTGGAGAAAGCCTTGTATCCTGTGTGACACAGCATCAAACGTCAGAGCTTATTCAACACTTTTATTCTTTAAGTGTGGAAGTTAAGATATGAAGAAGTCCTTTGCCTAAGTGAGGAAGACCTAGAGTCCAAATCCCATCTGACATATATACCAACTGAGTGATCCTGAGCAAGTTACTTAACAAGTTTCCCTTCTATCTACCCTCATTCTTCAGTTGCCAAATCCTTTAGTCTTTCTGTCCTTTAACCTCTCCAGTAATTGTAAGACTGAGAATTGCAGTGGTGGTATTGAACATTGGTAGAGAGAGTTTTCTCATTTGAAGTTCTCTATACAAATAAAATTAAAAGTCTAGTCCCTTATTGTACTTTAGGAATGGAATAACTTAGAAAATGCCTGGTGGCAGGAGAAGAAACATTGAGTTTGGAGAAGAGATACTGCAATAGTCCAATTTGGTTGGAATAGAAAGTTTTTGAAGAGGAATGTATGAAATAAGTCCAGAAAAGTAATTTGGAGCCATATTGTAGAAAGTTTTGAATTCTAGTAAGGAAGTTTTCATCTTCCCCTAGAAATAATGGGAAATCACGAGTAATTTTTGAATAGTGGAATGGAATGATTAGATAGGTTATTTAGATGCTTAATAAATGTTTATTAAAATGAATTGCCAATTATTAAGGATATTCTTAATAGAGTGGATTTTTTGTTAGGGACTGATTAGATCAAAAAGCCTCCAAGATTCTTCAAATATGAAATTCTCTGGATCTATGCTTCTGAACAAATGCCCATTAAATACTATATGAAGAATAAGTTGGTTAGTTATTCACCAATATTCATTTTAATTCCAATAAAGCTCATGTGTTCTTTGATCAAATACAAAGCATTAGTTTTCAACTAAATTTTGTCATTCTTTAGTTTTTTCAGTCATGTCTGACTGTGAGCCCATTTGGGGTTTTCTTGGATAATGGAATGGTTTGTCATTTGCTTCTTTAACTTATTTTATAGAAGAAGAAGCGAGGCAAACAGGGTGAAATGACTTGTTCAGGGTCACATAGCAAGTAAGTGTCTACAGCTAGAATTGAACCTGGGTCTCGCTGACACCAGATTCAGAGGAATGATATGACTAGATAATCAAAAAGTATTATTATTATTTTTGTTCAGTAATGTCAATCATATCTAACTCTTTGTGATTCCACTTGGGGCTTTCTTGGCAAAGATACTGGAGTGATTTGCCATTTCCTTCTCAAAATCAATTTATAGATGAGGTAACTGAGGCAAACAAGGTTAAGTGATTTATCCAGGATCACACAGCTAGTAAATGTATTGAGGCTAGATTAGAATTCCTAACTCCAAGCCTCTCTGCACAAGCTAAATATTATGATCAGAGAATTAATACAAGGCAGCTTAACATGGTGGACAGAAGGCCAGTCTTTGACTTAGGATGGACATCCCCTACTCCAACATCTATTACTGTGTGATCATGAATAAGTTACTTAACCCCTCCATGCCCAAGCAACTCTGTGAAATGTTACTAAGTAGTTCATAATCTGTGTTGATTAGGAGTTTCCATAGCTAGGAATTCCCCACATGGGTAATAAAATCATAAGTGTTGGCACGGAGGGAAAGGAAGGAGGAAGGAAAGAAAGAAAAAATGGAGCCAATGTTCTCATTATATTCAACCTACCTCTTACATGTAGAATATGAAATTACTGAAATGATTCTGTCTATGGATTTTTTCCCCTTATTATAGTTCATAGTATGAGCAGAAGAATAGAAAAAAAAATGGATCTTGTAGTCTGGATACCTGGATTCAACACTTACTAGTTGTATGGCTACATCTTTCTTCTGTCTGAGCAGCAGGCAACTGCCTACCATGATAAGTCATAAATGAGATCTATTTCATTAGAGAGAGTTCTACATTGTTCTTGATGTATCAAATTTAGGAAAAATCTGGCATGAAAGTATAACTTCATAAGGCATTTTCTTCTTTTTTTCTTTAAATCACATTTGTGCTGAAAAAATAAGATGAAGAATTACCATTTTCAGCAATTCAACTTGGAAGTTGCTCAATCACTAAGCATTTATTATATGCCTCCTGTGTGCTTGTCAGTGTTTTAGATACTAACAGATAAGAAACAAAAATGATAGAGTTCTTGCCCTCAGGGAACTTACATTCTACCTAAGAGATAATGTGTGAGTGTGGAGGGGGAGGGGGAGGGGGCGGAGTGTGTGTAAGGTATATTATAAATATAGATATATCTTAAAATATAAACACATACATAAGCATATATAGGAACAGCTAGGTGGAGTAGTGAATAAAGCTTGGAATCAGGAAGATTCATTTTCCTGAGTTCAAATTTGACCTTCCGTACTACCTAGCTGTGTGACTCAGAGAGATCACCTAATCTTGTTTAACTCAGTTCCTCATCTGTAAAATCAGCTGGAAAAAGAAATGGCAAAACATTCCAGTATCTTTACCAAGAAAACAAAAATTGTGTTTGGCACAATTAAAAAACAATTGAAAATAAGCATATGCAAAACATAAAAAATAAATACAAATAGGTTTGGATAAGAGCTCCTGTCTTAAAGAATCATACAAGGCATTATGTAGGAGCTGTTATTTGAAATGAACTGTGAACTAGGAATTCTAAGGCAAGTAGTCATGTTAGTCTGTGGACTCCGTGACTTTTGAAGTATTAGCCAAACAAACTCCTTTACTTGAGGTATCACCATCACCAGAGATTTTGGTAGATAAACAAGGGCAAATGGAAAGGTACACAAAAACATTAATGTTTGCCAAATAGACTAATCAGAATGGGAATACCAAAAAAAAAATGTATTTTCAAGATTGGAAGATTTATAAACAATGAGTCATAGAAATTGGAACTACAGGAAAGGAGTTTCTGTAAGGTCTTAACTCTAGATATTATTGCAAAAATTCTAATCATCAAGTTGTCATTATTATTATTATTACCTATACTAAACATTTGTTGACTGGCAACAGCATCCCAGACACTGCACCAGAGAGAATTACACACAGTCCCTGCAGAGCAGCTTACAACAGATTATAATTGCAATAGAAAATTATATTAATAGCAACTCGATATTTTATTAGTAAAATAATAATGTTTCCCTCCTCTCTCTGGGCTTTCTAGTAGCAGAAAGAACACTGATTCTTGGCATGATAAACCCTAGAAATGAGGTGGGTAATAGTTAGTCAAGCATAACACATGGTCTGGTCCCAGAATAGTGCAAAATAACATTTTTTCAAGACTGGGTCAGTGAAATTCAGAAATGGAGAGATAGTCTTGGGAATTGATCAGATAAGCAAGGTTCAGGGAAGGCTACTCAAAAGGGAGGACTTTGCTAGAGTTTAGTCAAGAGAATGGGAGCTAGAACAGAGAAATCAAAACAAAAGATGATACTAGGACTGGCCCAGTGGGAGTAGAGCAGAGATTCTTTACCATAGCAGGAAGAGGAAAGAGGATTATATATAGGGAATGCATGAATGGAGAGATGCTATCAGATTAGGTAGGTACATTAACTGTACAATAGTTAGAACTGTAATGACTATACCTGAATATAGGTAAAGCTAAGAAGGTCAGAAACAATGGTAAGAATTGCCCCTAAGGGATCAAGTTATTATAAATGGATAGTGGCAACCAAGTATTACCATTGAAAAGAATGGCTGAGGGATTCCTCGAGTTCAAGAATTATCTATCCCCATTTTAAAAGGGTAAATTCTATTAACAGATCTAAATCTACTGGTATAGTGGCTTAATGTCTCTTAGCACAGATAACCTTCTTAAGGAGCATTAAGTCTGCCAAGGTATGATGACCAAATGGCACTTTGAGTCTCCATAATTCATTGTCCTCTAACTTGTCCCCTGAAACCAAGTCCAGAGTGGTTGTTTAGATTCTGACAACCAATGAAAAAAGTTTTAAAACCAATTGGTTACAAGATTCTTCCTGAGGTTTTGACTTGCTTAACTAATAATTAAGAATTTTAGAGTTAGAAGGGACCAAAGCAGCCAGTTTATAGACCATATCCCAGAAAGAATTTTATTACCATATTGGTGCCAAGCAATCATCCAGTCTCTGCTTGGAGTTCTTAGATGAGGAGGAATCCAATAGTCAATATCTGATAAACATTAATTAGGTCCCTACTATGTGTCAAGCACTGTGTTAAACATTTAAGATACAAAGGTGGAAAAAAAAAAAAAAAACAGCCAGTCCTTGCCCTCAAGGCACTTACAATCTAATAGGGGAAGACAATACACAAAGCAAAGCTGGAAAGGGGATGACCACACCAAACAAAGCTAAAAAGAGAACACCTGAAAGGTGAAGAAGGTTCTCAGGGACTCAGTGAAATTTTAAAAGTCCAAAATGAGTGCATCACCTCCAGAAGTAGCCCATTACACACTGGGAATGCTTTAATTGCTAATTGTTTTCCTGATATGAAGATCAATTACTTCTTTCATCCCATTGCTCTTAATTCTATCTTATGGAATCAAACTGAAAAAATGGAATTCCTCTCCCATATGAAAACTCTTCAAGTACCTGAACAAAGTTATATTATTCTGAGTCTTATTTTCTCTAGGTTAATATCACTAATTTCTTCAATCAGTCCTTATATGACATGGATTAAAAGTCCTTCAAAAATCTTGGTTTTTTTTAATGCTTTTGAATTGTCTTCTTTATCTTCTTTATCAATACCCTTTCTAAACTTCAGCGTCCAGAATTGAATAGATATAGTTTGACATATCTTAGTTGTTTTTTTTTCTTTTCTGCCATTCCTCAAATGATGGGCACCTACTTTCTTTCCAATGAATTTTTTTTTAATTTTCGTCATCCCTTTTGATCATTTCCCCCTTCTTTAACCAAAGATTTTCACACTTTAGTGTACTAGCCATTCCTTCTTTATAGATCAGGTTTCTCAATGGGGTTTTTTATTATTAGCTGAACTTCAGTGATGATTATGACAACTTCTTCTCCCTTTCCCCTATCTACTCAACAATCCAATAATGATCCTTCCTCCTTAGGTCATTCTCTTCCAGCATGTGTGTTTGATCATTTGATTATGGTTATTTGCATGTGTGGCCTTATGCATATTCCTCTAATACCCTGTGATCTCCTTGAGAAAATTAGCCACATTAACTTAGGCTTAGGTCTCCTGGGTAATGGTAGATGCTTAATTTTTGAAGTTGAAATGGGTTGGGTTCCTTTTTTTGGGCATATATTCCATGTTGCTCTTTAAGTAGAATGCAACTTTCTTATAAGTAGCAACTATTTCATTTTGCCCTTTGCATCCCTCATATCTAGCATAAAGCTAGTTGTTGTTCTTGCTTGCTTTTTTAAGAGAACCGATGATATCACCATGTAATGTCTTGACTTGTGTGGGAATTGGATTTAAGTGAGACAGAGTTGCACAAAATCATCAGCTTCACTCTCTCTTCCAAAGTCATGTCTAGCGGCAAGAGAAAAATCAGAATGACCAGCAACAGCACAGTATACATTGGATAACCTTGGTATCTTCAATGTCTGACCAATTTCTAAGCACTCCACAGCTCTTGTTCCAGGTGCCCTTGTGACCACTGGAACAATTGGAACAAATTGCTCATATCTGCTCATTCCATTAGGGGAACTCTTCACATGTTTGGAGTAATGGAGTAGACATCTTAACATTCCAGTAAGTTGCAGGCCTGTTGGTTTACTTTCAATCTGTTTTGATTCATCTGTTTTTTGTTGTTGTTGTTGTTTGGCTCAGATGTTTTTTACTGGGTTATGGCCCCTGCACATACTACAGCTTTTTGTGGCCATAAGTGAAAGGTGGGTGGATCATTTGAGGAAAGGAGATCGTGATAATCCACCATCAAAGGTGGATGCCCAACCCTGAAAAGGGTAGGGCTCCACCAGTGCATGATCCCCTTTGTCAAGGGTCTCATAGCCTGTTTATGTCCAAAATGCTGCATAAGGCCATATCTCTATCCACTGAAAAATATACAAGATGAAGTAAGGAAGTAGACGCAAAGACACACCTAGAGATAGAGAAACTGAGATAGTCAAGAGATACACAGAGAGAAAGAAACACAATAAGACTCAGAGAGATACAGGGAGAGGTACACAGAGATAAACAAAAGAGGCTGAAATATATGGTGAAAAGATACAGAGAGAAAAAGAGAGATGCACAGATCGAAGAATGAACCGAATAGGTATTTAGTAAGGAAAGAACGATTCCTTTTCTGGAGTATGTGCCTACTTGGGATTGCATGAAACCTAACAAGCAGAGGTCTATTTGCAGGAGGAATAAGGTGAAGTAACCTGTATGTGGAATTAACCTTTTTTTTTTAATGGAAGAAACATGGCTCATTTTTTTAATTATTCAAGAATATATGACCCATCCACAAATGTCATTGCAAATTAATATAGAGAATAGTATTTAATTTTACTACTTTTCTAATTCTAGTATTGCAATTTAGTTTTCTCTATTCCCCTGGTCATCTTTCATTCCACATTATCTCCTGATATCATTGGTCTATCTTAAAGGGAGCAAGGAAGGAATGATGTCACAGTGGGTCGTGTATTGGTCTAGTAGATAGAAAGAGCTGAGTTTGAATCTTCTCTCAGACACTTAAAATTGTGTTACTCTGAGCTAATCACATTCTCAGTTTCTTCATCTCTAAAATGGGGATTATAATTAAACCTACTTCACAAGGTTATTGTGAGGATCAAATGAGGTAACATATTAAAGCAATTTAGAAGCTTTATAGCACTATATAAATGTTAGTTATTATTTATTATTATTATCTTTGACCCTCTGATGTTTTTTCAGGCTTTCACGAGGCTTGAAATAACTTACTCCGAATTACCTCTGTCAAAGTTCATCTCAGGATTCAGATCTTTAACTAAATGCCCCAAAAGAATTACTTTGTCTATTCTACATATTCTATCAGATTCCAAAGAATGAAGAAAGGGACTATTAAGCACTCAGTACTTGTCTGGTGTGCCATGAATAATAAGGTCTTCTTCTATAGTGCTGTTTCTAAAAAGTTCCTCTCTTGAGAAACAGAAGCTCACCAGGAGTTATTACTATTCTCTTTTAAAGAGTTATCATGACTGATCCCTGTTTAATGGCCAAGTATGATATGTGATAGAAAAACATCAAGGCATGGTGGATTGAGTGATGGTGTTGGAATCAGCAAGAACTGGGTTCAAATTTGACTTTTAGCAATTAATTGACCTTGATCCAATCAGCTAACTTCTGGGTGCCTCAGGCACCTCCCCAAAACCTATTTCTGGTACATGGCTTGTGATTTGTGTTGATAGAAGGAATTCTCACAAAGGGAATATTCCATACCAATGAAACATAGATCCTCCATGAATATACATATGTTATGTGACATGGAATATTTGGAAGTAAAGTCAGTAATGGAAGAAAATATGTGGCTTTGATTTTTGTTACAAGTCCTTGTGCTGAGAGATTTGGCTTCTATAGCTCTATAAGCTGGGGGAGAGGGATATATTAAAGGAGGTACTGGGCCAGGCCCCCTGCAGAATTTTTACTCTCAGGAGCAGAGACCCTACAGAGATCCTGGCCATGGTGAGAGACACCAGCATTTGCTTTGGCTTTTCCTTTTCTCTGTTGCTCAGTGGAGTTTTAAATCCGGTGCTTTTTTCCCCTTTCTCTTTGTTTTGTCTTAATTCTCAAATGTTTTCAATGAGGAGCCAGGGACCATAACCAGAGACAAAGATGAAGAAAGATGGAGCAGCCTCAATCAAGAGATAAAATGCCGACTTCAGCAGGACTTTGCACAGCCTCGCGACTGACCCAGGTGACAGCTTGTGACTTCCTTTTGGACAAAGAAAATCATTGTCTTTGATGAATCCTTTGGGATGGTTTGTGACTTCTGATATTCCCTTCCTCTTAGGCAGCTACTGAAACTGAAGCCTGTAGGGAGAGCTAAAGCTTCACCTAATTGATAATACCTACACACACCAAGCCCACAGACTCCCTGCTTTAATTTTAAAACACAACCAGGAGCTCTAAGCCACTGCAGTATTTAGTATTTTATCTTAAAATAATTATCTCTGCAATTTCCCTTTGTAAAAGACAGTTTCATCTTTCTAGTAGCGGGAAAAGAAGAAAACAGAGCAATGAGCAATAACACTGAGTGTAACTTTAACAGCAGGGAGTCTGATGATAGCTACAGTTACTTGAATTTGAGATATATCATGGAGTATCAGAAACCAGATTCAAATCCTGCTTTCTAGCCACTGTTCTATCCTGCCTTCATGCACAAGTGCACAGAGATCTTTCTGTGTCCAGATTCAAATACTGTGCCGTAGCCATTGCACCACACTGCCTTTTGTGGACACACCGATAGAGATATGAATGTGTGTATATTGGCATTCTCTCTAGTACAAACGTGTTTGTGTTGGCAGAAGCACCAACACACGCGTTCCCCCACAGCTTTACTTTCAATCAAATAAGTCACAGGGTTGGTCTTTGGCATTCTGAGCAAGATTACCCAAATATGATTTAAAAGGCTTTGTGAGCCTTTTCCTCCCAATTGCCTTTTGTCAGCCAGATCTAGAAACCACCTATGGAGTCTGGACCACAGTCTGATTCCATTGGGCATCTGTCCAAATTTGCAATCAGTAGCAACATTCCCACCAACTGCCATCCTCGGCTCCAGCCTTCATCTCCCCACACACCCCAAATAAACTACAAACCAGACCAATAGCGCACAAAGGCACCTGCAAATAATATAACTTGGTCAAATCATTTCCCATCTCCTCTTTGGCTTTTTGCAGGCTGGGCTTCACACTGCCTTACCCAGCATGTTAGTTGTGTTCAGCCATTATGCAATGATGTTCTATATTGCCAGCAAACCATGGCTTCCCACCCCTGTTCAGTATAGTAGCTCCATTTAGCTTTATTTATTGGATTTTAAATCTTCTTGTGCAGTAGGTGTTGATCTCTCTTAAAGTTGTGATTACAGCTTTAACTATTGACACTTCTATCACTGCCAATTCCTCAATTCTCCTCACTCACGCTGACATGAAATGGCAGGTCTTCAGAGCCTTCAGCCTCCAGCCCTGTACATCCTGCTACAGGAACACAACTGAGAGCACATGGATGCTGATTAGTTGGTTTCCTTAGCAACCCAGAGTTTTCCAAATTGTTGTTGTTGTTGGGAGGAGGGTGTGTGTATGAGTGTGTGTGTGTGTGTGTGTGTGTGTATGTGTTCATTGTTTTGTTAAATGGTTCAGGGAAAATGGAACTGAGTCTGGCTTAACATTAAGAAAATTCTTACTATGGGACCTATTCATAATTTAGATGTATTCCTCTCCTTTCTCCAACAACAGCAAAAACAAGTATTTTCTATCTTAGTCTTCCTGGGACATTTTACAAGGAGAATACCATGGCTAACACCCTTTTATGGAAATATAAATCTACCATTTACTTCGTGTTTATCTGATGATATTCATGCTCATAGTGGCTAAAAATATGACAGACTGATACAGGAAACTATATAAAGTTTTTCTGGATAACAAGTTATAAAGTGAAACTCCTTCTAAGTCCAAAGGCTTAGCCCAAAGATTCCAATAACTAGAAACTGAGTTTATTTGATAGCTACACCAAATCATACTGGACACTGACTCCCTTGAAAAGCAAACTGATATTCTGACCCCCTGAGGAATGATCCAACATTCTTCTAATGAGTTTTGGATATATTTTCTCTCTCAAAAAATATCCATTGACCCACTTTTCCACTATTTGGAGCCTGGCTAGGAACTGGCTACTAGAAAGACCCATAAAAAATTCATGGATCCAACCTAGGTTACCAACCAAAAGATGGCTCGCTGAGATGAATATGGCAATAAGGGTAAAAGAACAGGGACATGGAGTACAGAATGGAAGGAGCTCCTGAACATCTGTTCAAGTGGAAAAGACAATATGGCACAATGGAGAAGAAGTAAGAAAATTGTGCATTAGCTCATTTTACAACTAACACCTTCTATGTCTTTGGTCAAATCATTTGAATTCAATGCCTCTTGCTATCCTCATATGGAAAAATAAAGAAGACAAAATTTATATAAATTCTAAATTATATCTGTGTCTTGAATATTTTGAATCTATAATCATAGAGAATATTTGGTTAGGAAGTCTTTTTGCTTTCCTCAGCCAACAGGTGTCCTTGTTGTAATAGAAAACAACTCTTGAAATAATTCAAATAAATATATCCTTTAAGTCAATGAAGGATAGGGTCTCAGAGATGGAAGAAAACTTCTAGAATAATACATACTCAAATAGCCTTCTTTGTACAGTATCAGTCAATCAATCAACAAGCATTTATTAAGTGTTGGCTATTTGGCAGACCATGCTAAGTATTGAGAACAAAGAAAAAGAGGAAATAGTTCCTGTCCCCCACGGGGTTTACCTTCTAATGGAAGAGGGAAGTGACCATATGAACATATATAGGTAATGTAAAATGTCATCTCACTACTCAATAAATTCTAGGATCAAATATAAATTCCTCTCCTCTATTTAATGCTCTTCCCAAACTTGCCCTTTCCTATCTCTTCTGTATTCCTATATCTTTTTATACTTTGCTCCCCTCCACACACTTTAACAGTCAAACCCTACTGGATTACTTACTCCACCTCATATACAATGTTCTATCTTCCATTGCCATGTCTCTGTATTCTCTATCTCCCAAGGCTGAGAGGTTCTCTCCTTCCTTACTTTGTTGCTTCCTTTGAGATTCAGCTCAAATGCTTCTTTCTGAAGGAGGTCTCTCCCCTAGCCAGCTGCTAAAGCCTTTGCCTCTAAGGTTACCTTATCTTTTTCTTTGCAAGGAAAAGGGTTACTTCTTCCTCAGAGATTTAAGCAGGAGACAGTGATGGGGTTAGTTGAATTCTTATAAAATAAGAGAGAGTGGTAAAATAATAACCCTTAATTCCAGGAGAAATCTCTATAAGGATTTGAAATTCCAAATGCAGTTTTAAAACTACAGAGTCAAAGTTATGAGATGTTCATCAGTATGTCAATATTTTCCATAAGGGGATTTAATTAAATTCCTAAACAAAGATCCCACATTTTAGAGTTCTTAAAAGATTGAGGTTCTCTTCCAGTGTTCCAGCACCAAACCTAAAAATTTCAAGGGAGGTAGATGTTGATCAGGAGGCTCAAAAATCTAATGGGATTCCCAAATGCAAGATGCAATCCCCCAAATGTATATGATTATTTCAAATATTTTCTGTATTATGCTCTTTTGAATTCAAAAAGTCATTGGCCAAGTTCAGATTGCCTAGTTTCATCTAAGAAAATAATATTTTGACATTTTAATGAATGTCCTTCCTTCCTTCCTTCCTTCCTTCCTTCCTTCCTTCCTTCCTTCCTTCCCTCCTTCCCTCCTTCCTTTGTTCTTTCCTCCTTCTCTTCCTCCTCCTCCTCCTCCTTGGCCTTTTTAAAGAATTAATACCATAATATTGTGTGACATCTTCTTATTTAATAATATTTCAATATGTCCTTTCATTTGAAATATTGAAGCACCATTAAAAATAGATTGAGAAAATAAAACCCAATGAATGGATAAAGACAAGGAAGAACCTCAAGTATAGCCTGTCTTTAAAAGATAAATGGTTTGCAAGGGGAAAACCTAATTAACAGGTTCCACCTGATATGTTTATGAAATCCCTCTGATGCATGACAATGTTTTTGTTTACTTAATTTTTTTTCAGATTCCAGTTCTGTGTTTTAAAATTAATTAAATGCAAGCAACTTGGTGTTCTTAAGAAATTCCGCTGTAACTAATTTCTGCTGCTGCCTCAGTGAAGAAAAAGTCGAGAGCTTAAAAAATGGGTTTTGGTGATGAGGTCTTGAAAAGTGAAATGCTTATTTGAAAAAGTGAATGGGAAAAGAAATAGGAACAGAAGGCAGTAAATCCAGGTGGGTTTATTATCGAAAGAAAGAAAGGAAGGAAGGAAGGAAGAAAAAAGAAAGAAAGAAAGAAAGAAAGAAAGAAAGAAAGAAAGAAAGAAAGAAAGAAAGAAAGAAAGAAAGAAAAAAGAAAGAAAGAAAAAGAAAGAAAGAAAGAGAAAAGAAGAGAGATTTAAAAAGAAGAAGAAGAAGAAGAGGAAGAGGAAGAGGAGGAGGAGGAGAAGAAAGAAGAGGAGGAGGAGGAGGAACAGGAGGAGGAGGAGAAGAAGAAAAGGAAGAGGAGGAGGAGGAGGAGGAAGAGGAGGAGGAGGAAGAGGAGGAGGAGGAGGAGGAAAGAACAAAGGAAGGAGGGAAGGAGGGAAGGAAGGAGGGAAGGAAGGAAGGAAGGAAGGAAGGAAGGAAGGAAGGAAGGAAGGAAGGAAGGAAGGAAGAAGGAAGGAGGGAAGGAAGGAAGGAAGGAAGGAAGGAAGGAAGGAAGGAAGGAAGGAAGGAAGGAAGGAAGGAGGGAAGGAAGAAAGGAAGAAGAAGGAAGAAGGAAGGAAGGAAGGAAGGAAGGAAGAAGGAAGGAAGGAAGGAAGGAAGGAAGGAAGAAGGAAGGAAGGAAGGAAGGAAGGAAGGAAGGAAGGAAGGAGGAAGGAGGGAAGGAGGGAAGGAAGGAAGGAAGGAAGGAAGGAAGGAAGGAAGGAAGGAAGGAAGGAAGGAAGGAAGGAAGGAAGGAAGGAAGGAAGGAAGAAAGGAAGGAAGGAAGGAAGGAAGGAAGGAAGGAAGGAAGGAAGGAAGGAAGGAAGGAAGGAAGGAAGAAAGAAAGAAAGATCAATGGCTTCCTAACTGGTTTCCTTAATTCTGATCCTGTCCTTAAATTTCATGTGCCTATTAAGCACCTACTATGTATGGACTTTCGAATGGCATAGTGGATAGAGTACTGGACCTGGAGTCAGGAAGATGTATCTACCCGAGTTCAAATCTGTCCTCAAATATTTATTATTTGTGTTATTCTGGGCATTTCACTTAAACATGTTTGCCTCGGTTTCCTCATTTATAAAATGAGCTGGAGAAAATCTCAAATGGGATCACAAAGAGTCAAATGTGACTGAATATCACTCACAAGTTTCCAGGCTTTGTGCTGGGGATACAAAGAGAAATAGGAAATAAGTTCCTGACCTAAAGAAGTCTGCAATCTAGTCATGGAAATATGTACATAAATAGCTACATAACAAAATAGATAAAAGCTAACTTTGGGGAAAAGGCCCTGGTAGTTGAGAGAAAAAAGGATATCAAGAGAGATTCCAAAAGAAAGAAACACTTGAATTGGACCTTGAAAACTAGGGATTCTAAGAAGCAAATTCTTGATATTGTATTATGTGGAAGAATTAAATTGACTGAGACTTTTCTGTTATAGATAGGGGTTTCTGGGGCATAGATAGCTTTTCTAGTTTTAGGAATATTCTGTACCTGAGTTGTTTTTTGTTTTTTGAGGAGTTTTCTTTTTTTTCCTTTTAATTTAAGGCTCCTTCTCCCACCCCGAATCCCTGAATCCTGTAACATGAATAGCATAATTATTCAATTCATATATCTATGCTATGTAGAATATCCTATATCCCCATTGAAGTGGCACCTCTTCTAACAATTCCAGGACTGACAAAGTATGTATTAACTGTTTCATATAATTATGTTTTACTTCTCTCAAAAGACTGTCACTTCTTTAAGATCAGGGAGCAAATCTCATGAAAGGCAATTCTAAATTTACAAACAGATCTTTTTACAAAGGTCTGTTTTGTTTTGGGGTTTTGTAACAAATTGTTGAAAATTTGTTGAAATTTAGAAACAATGGGAATAAGATTTCTAAATGAAGATGAAGAAACAAACAAAAAAGGATGGAAGGAAGGAAAAAGAAGAGAGGAAGAAAAGAAGGAAAGGAGGAAGAAAGAAAGAAAATGGAAAGGAAAGGAGATAAAGAAGAAAAGAAGGAACAAAGGCAGCTAGAGAAACAATAGCTTAGACTAGTTTATACTAATATCCAAATGTACAGTCACTTCACAGATATTTGCATTTTTTAAGAAATTATTCCACGGCCCAAATGAATCTTTAATTGATGCGATTTTAGAATTTGTAATTGTTAGAAAATATTGAGTAAGGAGGGCAAGCAATAAGCCTATCTCTGTGATAAACTTCCTTAAACTAGGAGGCAGCATTGTATAATATATTCAATTCTTCTTTTAAATACAAAAAAAAATTCAGAATTTCAGAGGTAAAAAGTAGCTCAGAGGTCAGCTACTCTGACATATATCCAAATAATAATCTCTTCTACCACATACTTGACTCACCTAGAGAATAATTATACCATAGAAAGGTTGGAAGTAAGGATACACAAAAGTTCAAAAGAGTCTAAATTCAAGGGAAAGAAATGATTATTCTCTCATATTAATAACTAATTATTAAATTAGGACTGAGATTTTTCCTCTTTTCTACTTCCTCATTCAGAAATAAGCCCATGTAGATAGACAGGCAGCCTTTGAAGTACAAGACTGATAATGAGAGGGAAAAGTCAGATCTGTTTAAAAGGTAAAGAAATTTTAGGTAAGGTGAATTAATGGAATTTGGCCCATTGTGTTTTATGCTGACAGATCTGGGAAAATGTGGATTCTCCCACATTTTCTCTTACATGGGGTAAAATGGGAATAGATAAGTCTTTTTTGAGCAAGGCTGAGTGATCAGGGTCAGGTCCCTTAGAACCTCATTAGAATTAGACCTTTCATTATAATTGTTATTATTTGTTAGCCAATCAGATTGATTTCCACACTCTGGGACACCCACTTTTCCAAGGATATATAAGCACTGAGTGGGTTCCATGAGGGATATTCAAGAATGTCACTGACACCTTTTATTAATAATTGATTACGTGACAAAATTATTAATTACCCAGAAATTGTCTCAATGTTTTTTTTTTTTATTTTGCACAAGAAAGAGTCAGTATCAAAACTCATGGTCGCATATGCCTATATAAAAATGCATAAAATGTAGATAACAAATAAGTTATACTCAAGATCTTAATTCAAGGAGATGACACTTCATAATTCTATCTCTATCACATCCTAGAAGTCCTATCACCCTGGAATCTCCTTCTGTTCCTACCATCCGTTCCTTTGATTGGTCAATTTTCTGCAAGATCTTCCCATATTAAACTAGTGCCTGAGCCGATTATATTCTACCCTTCATTTCTCTCCAGGTTCCAATACTGACTCTTAATTTCTTTCTTAAGCATAGACCTATGTAAGTATCCATCCTCCCTTTTCAGCTTTCTTCCTTCATTAAATTGTTTTTATATTCCCAGTGCTTAGCACAAGGCCTGGAACATGTTATTGTTATTGTTGTCATATCCAACTTTTGTGAACCCATTTGGGGTTTTCTTTTGGGGCAAAGATACTGAAGCTAACAGGGGTAAGTGATTTGCCCAGGGTCACAGACCAAATAATTATCTAAGACTGTATTTGAATTCAGGTCTTCCTGACTCCAGTCCTGGCTTTCAATCCATTGTGCTACCTACTGCCCTGTCCACCACACAGTAAGAACTTAACAAATGCTTTTTGACTTGAGGTAAGTTTAGCCTCAAAAATTATGGAGACTTGAAGAGAGGAGACCTATGATTAGAATATGGCTCTATAAGAGATTCTCTAATCTTCATTGTTCTCATCAAAAAAATAAGAACTTCAGACTAAACTATCTCTTTCAGCCTTTTCTACTTTAAAAATCCCACATACTTCATCTTTATCACAATCTCCTTTCTTCCTATAACTCCAATTCTTCCAACTCACTTTTTTTTCTTGCAAAGGTTAGAAGAAATAAAACAGTAAAGGAAAAAACAGTAACTGCATCTTTGTTTCTTGTAGGTCATTACAGGTTACCTGTATCTCTTCTCAGTCACATAGCCTTCTCACCTCATTCCTCCTGCCCACACTCTTGAACTGTTTTTAGACAAAAATAGACCTCGGTAGGCCAGTTTCGCTAAAGCTTGGTCTGGCAAAAATATCTGCTTGTACACAATCTGACCCCCCATTTTCCTCAGGGTTCTACATGTCTCTCTCCCCTCTCTCTGCCCTACATTTCCCATTTAGAATGGCTATCTCAGAAATTAGTGAAAATGAACAAAAGTGGGGGGCATCAAGAAATAACTACTCTAAGCTTGGAAATAATGTTACATGAACTTCAAAAATTACCCAAGAGCAAACTGTACCTTCTATATAATTGTATGCATAGTACATGTGAATATGCAAAGGCATGTAAATCACATTGATTTTTAATGCAAATACATGCGTGACCTTCTTGATTATCTCTGACACTTAGATGTAACTCTCAGGATAACCCTTGTGTGCTCCATTGCCCCGGTTGCCTGGGAAAGAATGTAATTTTTAAACTGAATAAAAAACAAAGAAAGTGAGATTCTCTCCCTCCTCATCTCTGACCTCCTGGCTTCCCTCTCTTCTTTCAAGTCCCTTCCTAAATTCCTACCTTCTACAGGAAGTCTTTCTATATCCTTTAATGCTGGTATCTTCCCTCTGTGGATTATTTCCAGTTTATTTTGCATATAGCTTATATGCACACAGTTGTTTGCATGTTGTCTCCCTCATTAAAATGTGAGCTTCTCAAGGGCAGGGGCTTGTCTTTTACCTTTGTTTCTCCAGTGGGGCCATCATCAATTATCTTGACTTTTGTATTAAAAATGAAACTGATGACTTCATACAACTGCCCCACTTAAATCCAATTCATATCAAGATATCACCTGCCTAAAGTCACTGGATGAGGGAGAAATATCGATCTCCAACACTGAGCATGGTGCCTGCCACATAGTAGGTAAGTTTAATAAGTGTTTGTTGACTGATTGGGTCATTGACTGGAATTGTTTTATATCCCAAGTACTTCCACTGAATGCTGTGGAACTAGGGCTTCTTTTACTACCTTACCCAAGGTCTGTTTACATCTGTGTATGTAAGATCAGCCCCTTCTCCACTAATTGTAGTTTTAAAAGTTGTCTAGGACATTGAGAGATTAAGTGATTTTTATAGTCAGACAGCCAACCTATGTCAAAGGTAGAATTTGAATCCAATTCTTCCGCCTCCAAGACCAGATTTCTGATGCTTCTCAACAGTTAGTCAACAAGCATTTCTTAATGTGCCCGGCATTCTGTTTAAAATTAGAAATACAAAAAAAGAAAAAATGTGTCTCCAAAAAGCTCACATTTTTTATAATAGCTTCTTATTTTTTCCAAAATATATAATAGAATAGTTTTCACCATTCACCTTTGCAAAACTTTGTGTTTCAAATTTTTCTCCTTCCTTCACCCCCTGTCCTCTACTCTCAACAGCAAGCTGTCCAATATAGGCTAATGTATAATTCTTCTAAATATATTTCTGTATTCATAATGTTCAAGAAAAAAATCGGATAAAACTGGAGAGGGAACCATATGAGACAAAATAAACAAACAACAACAATAACAATAACAAAAAGATGAAAATACTAAACTTTGATCCATAATCAGTCTCCATTGTTCTTTCTCTGTTTGTGGATGGTTATTTCCATTACAAGTCTATTGGTAATTCCACCAGATGTGCGGATATTAAGTTAAGCTCCTTTGAGGAATTATGGATATCATTTTAGAAAGTCTATGAGGTCTCTGAGTTCCAGTTCTCATTGCTGAAAAGAGTCAAGTCCATCATAGTTGATCATCACATAATTTTTTTGTAACTATATACAATGATCTCCTGGTTCTGCTTACTTCACTCAGCATCAGTTCATGTAAGTCTTTCCAGGCTTTTCTGAAATCAGCCTGCTCATCATTTCTTATACCATTACTTTCATATACCATAATTTTTTCAGCCACTCTCCAACTGATGGACATCCACTCAGTTTCCACTTTCTTGCCACTACAAAAAGGGCTGCCATAAACATTTTTGCACATGTGAATCCTTTTCCCTTTTTTATGATGAAAGAGCTCATATTTTACCAGAGAAGACAACATATAAATTACTACATACAGACAAGATGAAAGATAACCTCATAAGGAAAGCATTAGTGGTTGGAAGAGAAGAGGAAACTGAGAGACTTCCTGCAAAAAAGTGAGGTTTGAACTGAAAGGTGTAGCAATTGTATATATATCAAAAATGAACATCATAGACCAAAGCCATAGGTTTTATATAATAAATAATATGTAGCATTACATATCATGAATTGTATACAGTAACCACAAACATAGATCACATGCAGAAACATAACCTATACACATACAACAATAGCAAAAAGAGGAAAAGCATACAATATTGCAAAGAAACACACTATAGGAAAAGGTTATATGTATTACATAACATTATATGATACAGGCATGTGTAAAGTACACATCCAATTGTTGCTGTTGAATAATTTTTCAATTGTAAGGATCCTGAAAGTTGCACCAGCATTGCAAAAAGTTGTGAAAAAGGAACAGACAGGCTTTTGTGAGTGATATTCAATGGCAGACCACATCTTTTTAGTTGTGTAATTGACTGAAAGATATAGAGAATAAATTACCCTACCTTTTTTTAGTGTTTTCTGAGTATTTTATTCTGTGAAGCAAAATACTGTCTTATAAAGGCTCTGCTTCAATGAAGTGTCTCCCTAGCACTTGTCAAAATTATACAATATTCCTTGAAAGATGTAACAATAGAGATGACTTTGCTTGATGAGGCTCTGATTATTAAAATGAAGTGAGGCATAAAAAAGAGAGAGATGCTCACCAGAGACATTTCATACCAGTCTGGAGAATGTCCACTGCAAAATCTAAATAGAAGAGAGTGAATTTCTTAAGATGATATGATTACAGATGATATTATGTTAATTACATTAGGCACTGGAACTCAGAGACCTCATAGACTCTCTAAAATGATATCCATAATTCCTCAAAGCAGTTTAGCTTAATATCCACATAGGAAAAACCAAATGGATGAAGAATGTGCCTTGTCCAAAGTTTGATCTATGGTTAAATGGGCAGCCCATAAAACCAATCTATCAGCATTACTGTTCAGTTATTTTTTGTTTTAACAGACTCTTCATGACCATATTTGGGGCTTCTGTGGGCAAAGATACTATAGTGGTTTGCCATTTCCTTTTCATTTTACGAATGAGGAAACTGAGGTAAACAGGGTTAAGTGACTCAGGGTTTTAACTCAGATGATGAATACTTCTGACTCCAGGCCCAGCACTCTTCCATGGTGCCATCTAACTGCCTGATCCATTAGTATATATATATATATATATATATATGTATATGTGTGTGTGTGTGTGTGTGTGTGTGTGTGTGTGTGTGTATGTGTGTATATATTTATATATATATATATTTGATACTCATAGTAAATAACAATGAATCAGGGCCAAAACTGAAATAAGAGGATGAGGGAGATTGGATTGCTTTTGGGAAACTATGCAATGCTTCTAATGATCCTCAATTTTCCCCTGAAATGAAGGTCCATCTTTCAAACACTAATGTTCTTTCAGTGATGCTGCATAATAATAGCTAACATTTACATAGCATTTTAAGATTCTCAGAATATTTTGCATATGCTAGCTCATTTGATCCTTACAACCATACTGAGAGTTAAATGTTTTTATTATCCTAATTTTCCTGATAAGGAGACTTACAAGGAAAGCTTAAGTGACTTGCCCAAGATCACACAGCTAGTAATTGTCTGAGACAGGATTTTAACTCAGGTTATTGTATCTAGTGGCATTTTGTGACTTTGAATCACAGCCATCAAAGGAAGAAAACTTCAGGTCACTCAAAGCTGGGTGAAGAGGTCAGTAATAGATGTGATTGGATGTAGCATGTTACCAATAATTGTACATGTGTGGCCAAGCCTGGCTTGTATCCCAACTGATTCCCATTTATTTATACAAAGTCAGCAATAAAATGATTGCACAAAAATAGCCTATACTAGATTGCTTGCCGTATGGGGGGGGGGGGAGAGTTTCTTTAAAAGTCAGTGATAAGGAAACCTGGAGAGCATTAATTCAGTAGAAATTTAACTTCATCAAAGCAGAAAAAAAGGGTTATAAAATTTGAGAGGACCCCATAGCCTCAAGAAGCATGATAACATGCTTGCTAAAGCACTTCTGTTCTGACAATTGATTGGGTGCTGTGGCACCTAGCAGCTGAAGGGGAATTAAAAGTCATTTTTTTTAATTGATGCTTCCATGAAGTGGAAGAATCCTCACCCTATTCAGGCTGATTTTACTGGGAGACATTTGGATGCTGCCTCCCAAGTTGTCTATGACATTTAACATGAAATGGTTAATATGGTACTGCTTGAGTTGTAGGTCTGACACTTGTCTCCCTATAAACTAATATTATACACGGAGGCAATGATAGGGAGGCAGTAGGAACCTAAGTTCAAACTGTCAGCTTTCTTCGTCTACTTCATATCTATTGAAAGGTATATACCGTGTTCCCCCGATAATAAGACCTATCCCGAAAATAAGCCCTCCCCTTACTGTGTAAGATTCCTCTAAAACAAGCCCTCCCCCCAAAAATAAGCCCTATTGAGATTGCTACTGTAGTGAAGGTGATCCCCTGTGCTACACGCTACATTACAGTATCCTCTGTATGCACTGCTCCCCCTGGGTGAAATGCACACCGAGATCTGAGCTGCTTCCAATCAGAGCTGCAGCAGTGAGCACGTCATCCTGTTCTTCTCCAGTGATTTGCTTGCTGGCTCCATTGAGAGCAGTGCCACGGAGGAGAGCTGAGGCAGGACAACATAAAAACCCGGTATGTAAGCGGGAGTGAGGGGGCATGATGGAGGATAAAAGAAGAACTCAGCCAGCACTCACCGCGCTAAACAAATGAAGAACTTCCTTGCAGAGAGAAGAATAGATCAAGTAATGATTCCTGCAGGAATGACTGCCTGACCATTTGCGCATGGAACTCAATGACTACATTGAAAATAGAATGGAAAGAAATCAGCGTGGAAACTTTGTGAAGTCCTGTCTGCAAGAAGTCGTGACTTGGGTGAAGAAGTCATGGGATAAAATTACTGATAGCTGTGTCGCCAAGGCACTACGAGCAGGTTACCTGGACGAGACATGTTCATTTAAAGAGAGCTATATTGCTGAACATGACAGATTGGATCCACTTCTTCTGAAGGAAGTAGAGGCTCAAGACATCCAGGACGGAATTCAGGGTATGGACACTTATGACGATGTTGTTGAAGAAGATGACATGATCATTATTGAATAAAGGTGCTTTTTTTTGTTCACATTTACCTGTTTATTAAAATTGCTGTCCATATTCATTAAAATAAGCCCTCCCCTGAAAATAAGCCCTCTGGTGTTTTTCTGTCCAAAAAAAATTAATAAGATAGTGTCTTATTATAGGGGAAACACGGGTAGCATATTTTTGCCCTCTTGGTCCTTCTCATCATAGAGGGTCCCTCAGGCGTAATTCAGTATTCACAGGAGTATAAAAAACATTGTCAAGCAGCTGTATACCCAGAAAAGGAGGCAGGACACTGACGAGATGAAAGCAAATAGTGGACAACCCATATATTACATTAATATGTAATGATGAAATGAAGCATTCTGGGCAGAATTTCTGGGGACTCACTTGGAGGAAAAGATGTCCAGAGTGAGAGGGCAGGAGTTCTTATTCTGCCCCTTAGAATGAACATCCATGTGCGTGTCAGCACAGACTCTTTGGAGGGTGAAATCTGGACTGTGCTGAGGCAAAGATGAGTGTGACTGGCCACCAATGTGTCTCTCCAGAGGGAGAGAGGTAGTCCTCTCTCTGAAGTGGGCTTTGAAAAGTCTAAGCAAAGAACTGGTTTCAAGCATTACTTTTCTAAGGAGTTAATTTTTTACTCTCTTTGGGATGGATCCAAATAACTGAGGTAAGAATTTATAGAATAAAGTCCCAAAATGATTACTCAGTAGGTTATAATCATATATAATTAGTGTGTATATAGACTGTGTGTATAGTTATACACATATGTATAGTATATGTATATGTATTTATAGTATAGTGAACATATGTATATATTCTGTTAGTGTGTGTACACTTTGTGTATGTGTATATATACACACACATACATATTAGATATGTATATATCTACATTATCTATGTGTATATGTGTGCATACACATGTGTGTTTGGGTATGTCGTATGTATATGTGGATATGTATGTATATATTCTATGTTAGTATGTAACTATGTATATGCATATATGTCTATTATGTTGAGTATATGTATAATCTATGTTCATGTGCATGAACTGTATATATCCATGCAGTTATGTATTATGCATGTACATGAATATGTATATGTGTGTGTGTGCGCTCTAAGTTATATTTATATATATATATATGTGTGTATGTGTGTGTGTGTGTATATATATATATATATACACACATGTCTATGTGCATTATATATATGTGTGTATGTATATATACATACACTCAATGTTAGTATATATATACTTTTCATGGATCTACATATATATCCATACATGTATTAGGTATATATATACATTTGTAATATATTTTAATGTGTATATAATCTGTATTTATATATATGAATATATATAGTTTATATATGTATGTGTGTATATACATATATTCTATGTTAGTATGTGTGTACTGTATATATATATATATGTGTGTGTGTGTGTATTTTGTGTATGTATCAATATATAGTATGTATATATGGTAGTGTGTATATAGTATATATGTATGTAAACAATACGTATTGACACATGTGTGTAGATATATCATGTTAATGCATATACATATGTATATAGTGTGTCGGTATATTTGTATGTTTATATGCACATATATAATGTATGCATACGCTTTCTGTATGTGTATAATAGTATGTATGGTTTTACTCATAGACAAATCTATTCCATTATCTATTATTGCTGCTGTTGCTGCTATTACTGCTATTGTTTTTCCAAGGTCCAAAGCGAATGATATGTTGGGGTTTTTTTGCATTTTACAATAAATTTTATATTTTAATTATAAAAATCATTCTTAGCTCATTGATCATACAAAAATAGCTTAGAAACAGGATTTGGCTGTTGAGTATAGTTTCCAGACCCCTGATTTAAGATGTCCCCTGGGTCAGTGTTATGTAAAGAGGTCCAGAACTCCCTGTGATGCCATCTTCATCACAACTTTTCTTTTCATACTTAGCCATGGTCGGATTCTAGAACTGACCATCATAAATGGGAGACTTAGAAAGTTTATGAATATTTGCTCTTTTCCTAATGATTTACAGATATTTGTTGTTATTCTTCAAAACCTGAACTCAGTTTAAATCCAGTATCCCTCTTTACTCAATTGTCCCCAGCAATTATCATTCATAGGAAAGTCAAACTAGAAGCTGGTGGACCTATCTCCACAACTGTTGCTTCCTCCGATGATGTTTGCAAGACCTAGGTTAGAAGTAGTCCCTGGGATCTAATAGGTAGTGCTAGGTTGGCAATTGTTGCTGGTGCAAATAAGATGGATCCCTTCTGTAATGACGGCGCTCTGTCCAACGATGGAATCAGGATAAGCAAACTTCCTCAATCTTTATTTTCGGTCCCAAGAGGCAGGATTGAACAGGATGGAAGCAGATTCTCCGCAAACGCCTTCTCCCTCATCACCACAGAGAGTGTGTCCCTGGCTCGTCTTACTCCATCCCCTAGTCCCTCCTACAATTCTCTATACACCAATCATTGAGCCAGTACGGATAGAGGAAAGGACTATTTTCCAAGCATATGTTCATAGAGTATTGTCTAATCGGTAGTCCTGCACTCAGCAGTCCTGACCTCAGTGCATTGATTCCATAGTTTCAGCCCTCTACACCTTCTGCACAATGATTTGTTCCCTTAGTGATGGCTATGGGAACTGGGCTAGAAACTGGTCTGACAGTATGGGGATCACTACTTGCTCTTGTCATAAGAGCCTTTTTGGAGACTGATGCCATTAGTGTCCTTGGTTGTCTCCAGCAGAATAGGAAGAGAAATGGTAGTCAAAGGATGGGTGATCTATGCCTCCTGTCTCTTCCACAGCTGCTCCAATGAGAATAGCTTGTCTGCCCTGTGTGTGCCAAGTGATTGGCAGTCAGTGGGGATGGTTAGCCCCTCCTTATAGGAGGACTTCCTCAAATAATGATTGTGAAACCTGGCATGAAAACAGAACCAGTGGTTTGGGAGTTTTAAAAGACGCTAATGAGAGAAAAAAATTAATTTTAATGCTGTATAATTTGATTATTTATGAGAATTTGTAATATTCCTCTTTCTGTTAAAAAAAAAAAGGCTAAAGAATGTCAGAAACATTCCAGCTGTGCTCAAGGCATCTGGGCAGGACTGGATGTCCTGGGAAACTTGATTTCTACTTAGGTGGGGTGAGTTTAATGAACAAGGGAAGTCACCAACATATTTAGATTTTTAAAAGAAATGTACAAGGAAAAATATGGAAATATGCTTTACATGATTGTACATGTATAATAAACTATATCAAATTGCTGGCTGTCTTGGAGACAAGGGGAAGGAGGGAAAGGAGGGAAAGAAAACAATTGAAACTCAAAGTCTTACAAAAGTGAATGTGGAAACCTATATTTATATGTAATTAGAAAAATAAAATGCTATTAAGTTAAAAAAAAGAAATATATAGAAGATGGAAGCAGTGGCAGGTATCACAGGATAAATATGAGTATGACACTTATAAAAACAGTAACAAGAATGCTAAAGCTGAAAATAAACTGAGGCTAAGGGAAAGAAAATAAAATGTTTAGTTATATTGGAAGAAAATAAAGATCACATAAAGAAGAGAATCTTTGATGGGAGATAGAGGCAGGAGCAAGCTATAATAACTGATCAACAGGTAAAGGTAAAGTCATTCATTTTATAGTAGGTTTCTGTTTCCTCTGCCAAGGTAATGGACTTTGCTCTAGAAATGAGAGAACAAAAGCGAAGAAGGATTGACATCTAAGAAAAGAAGGGAGATCATACAAGTGCCAGCTATTCTTCAAGATCTTGTCAACAATCATAGAGGAACTCTGTCCTTGAGTTCCAAAGGTACTAACATGGGATTGTTGAGTCATTGCTATGATCTGTGACAACTCAGAGAAATGGAAAAGGTCTTACAAATTAGGAGAGGGGCAAATATTGCCCCAGCTATCAAAAAAGGGAAAAAAAAATATAAAATTGGCAAACTATATGAATTCAATGCTTACAAAAATTCCACAACAGATCATTAAAAAAGGAGTTGATAAACACTTAGAAAATGAAATGGGAGTTTCAAAGAGCCAGATTTGTCAAGAACAGGTTAGGCTAATTTCATTTACTCTTTTTTTTTTGCAGAATTATGAATTTAGTAGATAAGGGGATTGTAAATATTAATGATTCAGTATCAGGATGGCTGGAAGTCTCCAGAGGAGTGCCCCATAGAGCTGTAACATTTTTTCATTGACTTGTATAATGACATGGATGAAATACTCATCAAATTTGCAGGTGACAAAAAGTTGAGAGGGACAGCTAACAAATTGAATGGCATCAGTGTCCAAAAAGATCTTGGTGGACAAGAGCATTTTACTAAATCTAATAAGATGAAAATCAATAAAGAAAATTAGAATTCTTATACTTGGGTATGAGCAGCTAGAAGGCTCAGTGGATAGAGCACTGGACCTGGACTCAGGAAGACCTAAGTTCATAACTGGTTCAAATACTTAATAGTTATGTGACCCTGAGCAAGTCACTTAACCCTGTTTGCCTCCATTTCCTCATCTGTAAAATGAGCTAGAGAAAGAAATGTCAACTTCACAAGTTGGTTAGATTGTAATTGTTCTAATAAAGATCTGAGAATCTTAGTGGACCGCAAGCTCAAAATTAGCTAGTAGCTTGAGGTAGCAGTCAAAAAGAACTAATAGGATCTTTTAGGAACAGAAGTAATGGTTCCTCTGGTTTCTACCTTTGAGAGTCAATATTTTAGGATCTTGTATCCAGTTCTAAGTCCCCCATTTTGAAAAGGACATTAATAAGCTGGATAGTATCCAGAAAAGAGCAAACAGGATGATGAATGGCCCTGAGACCTTGTTACATGAGAATCTGTTGTAGGAATTGGGCATATTTAGTTTAGAAAAAGGAAAACTCAGGAAGGGAAGTATAGTTGCATTTAAATATCTGAAGTGCCATTATCTTGAGAAATGATCCTGTGACTCAGAACAAAGAAAAGGTTCAGTGACTCTAGTCTAACTTCAATAAATAAGGAATATTACTACTGTGTTTCCCCGATAATAAGACACTGTCTTATTATTTTTTTGGACAGAAAAACACCAGAGGGCTTATTTTCAGGGGAAGGCTTATTTTAATGAACATTGACAGCAATTTTAATAAACGGGTAAATGTGAACAAAAAAAAGTACCTTTATTCAATAATGATCATGTCATCTTCTTCAACAACATCGTCATAAGTGTCCATACCCTGAATTCCGTCCTGGATGTCTTGTGCCTCTATTTCCTTCAGAAGAAGTGGACCCAATCTGCCATGTCCAGCAACATAGCTCTCTTTAAAAGAACATGTCTTGTCCAGGTAACCTGTTTGTAGTGCCTTGGTGACACAGCTGCAGTAATTTTATCCCATGACTTCTTCACCCAAGTCACGACTTCTTGCAGACAGGGCTTCACAAAGTTTCCATGCTGATTTCTTTCCATTCTATTTTCAATGTAGTCATTGACTTCCGTGTGCAAATGATCCTTGAATGGCTTGTTTATTGCAATATCAAGGGTCTGGAGATAGGCAGTCATTCCTGCAGGAATCATAACTTGATCTATTCTTCTCTCTGCAGGGAAGTTCTTCATTTCTTTAGCGCGGTGAGTGCTGGCTGAGTTCTTCTTTTATCCTCCATCATGCCCCCTCACTCCCGCTTACATACCGGGTTTTTATGTTGTCCTGCCTCAGTTCTCCTCTGCAGCACTGCTTTCAATGGCGCCACCAAGCAAATCACTGGGGAAGAACAGGATGCTTTGATCCAGCAGTGTTTCTACTGGGCTTATATCCCAAAGAGATACTAAAGAAGGGAAAGGGACCTGTATGTGCCAAAATGCTTGTAGCAGCCCTGTTTGTGGTGGCTAGAAGCTGGAAAATGAATGGATGCCCATCAATTAGAGAATTTTGAGTAAATTGTGATATATGAATGTTATGGAATATTATTGTTCTGTAAGGAATGACCAGCGGGATGAATACAGAGAGGACTGGCGAGACTTACATGAACTGATGCTAAGTGAGATGAGCAGAACCAGGAGATCATTATATACCTCAACAACGCTACTGTATGAGGATGTATGCTGATGGAAGTGGATCTCTTCGATAAAGAGAGCTAATTTAGTTTCAATAGATCAAAGATGGACAGAAGCAGCTACACCCAAAGAAAGAACACTGGGAAATGAATATAAACTGCTTGCACTTTTGTTTTTCTTCCCGGGTTATTTATACCTTCTGAATTCAATTCTCCCTGTGCAACAAGAAAACTGTTCGGTTCTGCAAACATATATTGTATCCAGGATATACTGTAACCTATTCAACATATAAAGGACTGCTTGCCATCTGAGAGAGGGGGTGGAGGGAGGGAGGGGAAAAATCGGAACAGAAGTGAGTGCAAGGGATAATGCTGTAAAAAATTACCCTGGTATGGGTTCTATCAATAAAAAGTTATTTAAAAAAAAAAAAAAAAAGGAAGAACAGGATGACGCGCTCACTGCTGCAGCTCTGATTGGATGCAGGTCAGAGCGCAGCGTGCGTTTCACGGGGAGGATGGGGGAGGGGGACGGTGTATACAGAGGGTACTGTAATGTAGCGTGTAGCACAGGGGATCACCTTCACTACAGTAGCAATCTCAATAGGGCTTATTTTCGGGGGAGGGCTTATTTTAGAGGAATCTTACACAGTAAGGGGAGGGCTTATTTTCAGGATAGGTCTTATTATCGGGGGAAAATGGTATCTGTGGTATAAGAAAGATTTAGATCTCTCCATTCTCAAGCCCTGGACTTCTGGACTTCAAAACTATGTGTTTTCTACTGTTGGCTCAGATCTTTTCTAACTCCTTTGGATTAGAAAACTTTTCCTGGAATAGATTACCATGCCTGATGCCTATAGCCTGCTCATCCTGAAATATTCCTCCACCTCTTTTTCCATTGGTAAGTTGTTTCTGGAGACTCCATTTTGCAGGAAGGACATGTTGTCTAGTGCCTTCATTTTTGTCATGGTACTATTATTAACTTTTGGGACTTCAAAATCATGACTTCACCCCTTACTCTTACTAAATCCTTTTTATGTATTATCTTCCTCTCTATATTAGTTCCTCCTGTCCTTCCTTCTTTCCTTATGTTCTTCTTCTCTTCTTTTATTCTTTCATATTTCTCACCTCCTGTTCTTCCATTCATTCATCTTTCAATCCTTCCCTCATTCTTTCCTTCTATCCTATTTTTCCTTCCAATTTCCTTCTTTCTTTTTTTCCATTCTTCCATCTTTCCTTCTTTATGTCTCTTTATTCTTTCTTATTTCCTTTCTTCCAGCCTTTCTTTCTTTCCTTCCTTCCTTCATTTTTCCCTTCCTTCCTTCCTTCCTTCCCGCATTGATGTTAAACTAAGACATCAAGATGCCTAAATGGAAAAAAAATTATAGAAAAGCAATGAATGATTTATACAGGTTGTTATGAACTATTTAGCTATTTGTTACTGTGAAAGCATGTGTGTATGTTTTTAGCATGTGTGTTTTTAATTTTTGTTTCTTGAATAATGTTTTAAGTTATTTTCAAGTTAGTTAATGACTAGAGAGAACAATTACTTGGTCACTCCTCCAAAAGAGAATGTTAGAAATTCTGTACACTGAAGCTGTCTGAAACTCTCTCTGAGAAGACTTTTTCTCTCTCAGTATTATCTTATTGATAAGATGATAGCATCCATTTTTCATACACACATACACACACACACACACACACACACACACACACACACACACACATTCAAATTAGTGGCTCCATAGATCACTAAAATGTGTTTCTGTTCTTTTCACCCTTGCAAATCAAGATACCCTTCAATAAGCTGCATTCAGGCCCTCAAATAACAATCTGTCAGGAGGAATTTTAAATTTACCTCAAAGAAATTAGTTGAATCATCTTATTCCTCTGTTATGGCTCCATAGGGTAGCTGGGATGAAGTGAAATCACAATTCCATTGTGAAGCAGATTATAAAGTCAGTACAAATTTCCTAAGAGTCTCACAGATTACACTTGCCTATCAGGTCCCCCTGATAACAACATTGTCATTGGAAAGCTGCTGGTGCAAACAGCAAACAACCGTGAGCCTCAGGGAAAACACCGAAGGAGAGCTGGGGATTCCATTGACTGATGGTGGGCAACCTGGTGTGCCTCAAAAAATTATAAATCCTGAATTTCCAACCCTCCTCTACTTCTCATTGCTATCTGGGTAAGTCTCTCTTATTAAATGCTGCTATAATACCATACTAGTAAATAGTTAAATAACAGTTCTCCACCCCTGCCTGGGCATTTACACACTATGAAACCTTCTTTCTATTTGCCACAACTGAGTGTTAAAATGGGGTTTCCAAGGATAAGCTTTGAAAGTAGGAGCCTTTTTTCAAGCCACCTGGAATCTAACTAGACCCTTTGCCAAAGGTTTTACCCTAGTGAGTTGATGTCCTAAAGAGACTGGCTCTAAGAGAGTCAAATAGTTTCATTTTGAACAGACTTTTCTTATGCCCTATCCTGGAAAGAATGATGGGAATCCTAGAGAGGACCAAATCTGGCAGCCATCACCACACACCAGTTTGCCTTCCATGGAATTATCTGAATACATGTTGCCTTCCTTGAGATATTTTTAGGAAAGAGGCAATAGCTCTGAAATGAAAACATTGACAAAGTGCAAACGTCACCGAGATGATTGCTAATTTAGAACCTCACTTCTAGAAACTCATTTGCTCCTACTGTTTCTAGGCATGGTACCAGCAAAGAATTAATTGCCTGGGAGAAAAGAAGAAAAAAAAGTAACTGTGTAAGTAAAATAATATCAAATAAAGTTAAAATATTTCTTCCTTTAAAAAAAAGCACATATGGATTTTAACAACTTTCTAAGGCCTGCCTGGTTTACTGAGAAGTCAAGCTTCACTTCAATGATCTGAGACCAAACAGACACATTGAACGTACATTTTCAGAGCTATGGCAATGGGTTATACTTGGCAGATTCCATGAAATATGCACCTCTGTATTCATCATGAAATGTTTGATTAATGTTCAGTTAATCTTTCTTCTTGCTAATAGACCAAAATATTTCTCATCAAGGAAGCGAGGATCAAATGACTGATACAAGTGGCTTTGAAGTCCATTTATAACACTGTACCTGCGGCTTAAAGTTCTCAACCTAAAATATCTCCGATGCTCTCAAAATGACTGATTTTCCCCATTTCCATTCCTCCACTCTCCTCCTTTAAATAAATTATTATTAGGAAAGAGCTAGGGACTGGACCTATAATTTCACTGATGTAGAAAGATAGATTATGAAATAGATGTAGTGCCAGCTTTTAAATCTAGAAGACCCGAGTTCAAACTCTGCCTCAGACACTTATTCACTGTGTAACATTAAGTCAATCACTTAACCTGTACTAGCTTCAGTTTCTTGATTATAAAATGAGAATTAGAAAAAGCACCCACCTCACAGGGTTGTTTTGTATATCAAATGAGAAAGTATATGTAAGGTATTTTATAAACTATGAAAGGCTGTAGAAATGTTAGCTTATTGTTACTATTATTTCTTAGAACTCACAGTAAGGAAACTCCTACTACTACTAATTCAGATCAACACCTTTTCTGCAGCTATAGTCTTATAGTTCACATAGGAACTCAGATACTTACTATGTGAGCCTGGGCCAGTCATTTTATCCCAATTGCCTCCAAAAAACAAAAATGAAACTTTAGTCTCAAAAAGTTGATTGGAGTTCTGAGACATTAAGTATCTTGCCCAGGTTAACATAGTCAGCATGTTTAAGAGGAAGCTCTTCCTGGTTCAAAGACCAATTCTCTTTCTACTATGCCATATTGACTCTCAATTGTTATTATTATTAATAATAAAAATAACCATTTTTAATAGATGTCACCATACCAATCATCATAGTCTTCAAATTACATGAAGTGAAAAACTTTCAATATAGAAATGCCCAAATGAAAAAACCCAAACCATTTTAAAATGGTAAGAAGGATATATCATCTCTAACATCCCTTCTGCTACTAGAGTTGTTCCCCCCCCAAAATGTGACTCTCCGGAACTTGAGCTTTTTCCCCAATACAATCATTTTAGTCACCTACAGAAATTATAGAAAGGATCCTGAAATTAGTCATCAAAGTAAATTATTCAAGCATAGGAGGTATCCCTTTCAAATTTTGACAATTATGGTGATTGAAAAAAGCAAACATGAAACCAAAAGCAAAACTTCCACTGAGAAAGCAGTTAAAGAAGCAATACAATCTTCTAAAGCAAAGACTGCTTCAAAGTTTTGTATCTTAGTTCACTTATACATGACAGGCTATAGAACTTAGGAACTGATACAGGGTAGAGTGTGATTCTATAATCTATGTTTTAGCAACACCATAACTGGTAGTGCTGAACTCCAGAACTTTTTATTGGACAAACATACAGCCTGATTATAGTTCAGTTAGAGATGTGAAATTTTGGCTTCTCATCTTGAGATGGAATGATGTTTAACAAAGTTAAAGTCCATTTCTGAACCAGTGAGAGTGTAAGTATAAAAGTATAGACTTTAGGGTTGTGTGAAATAAGCCTTTGGTTCTCTGCCAGAAGAAATGATTGGTGACAGAGAGGGTACACCTCTCCCTCTACATTGCCACCTATAGCAAAAGAGGTAAAGAAGAGAAAAAGAAGTACTCTGAACTATCACTTGCCAGAAGGGTAGATAAAAATAATGTCAGAGCCCAGTCTTGGGAAGAGATTTGGAGATGCTTCTTCCAATCTTAATTCTCTGACCTTTCTAAAAGAGCATAAACCCACCAGCTGAAGAAATTTGACTAAGCCTGAAATCGATAGTAACAAAGACTCTAATTGCCATCAAAAATAGGAGCAAGCCCAGCTGAGCAGAGGAAGTTCCCAGTATAGTCGAGGCAGGCAATAGAGCAGTCCTGGGAAGTTTATCTTCCACAATTGTAGAGTAGTCCAGTTTAGCAGAACAACATTTCATCCAACATATATGCTAGACTCAGGACATCAATGATCACTATTCCTGAACTGAGTTATTTTAGGTGTATGTGTGCCCTGCTTATGTATCTCATTGCCCTGCTCATTTAAGTGTGTGACCATTCTCCCCATCAGTGGACTTGGGATGCATTAGAAGAAAGTTATGTTCTAGATATGTGAGTAAAATGTTATTCTTGCTTTCTTTTCTATTTAATAAAAATACTGATTAAGAGTTAATGGAATCAGGACAGTAAGGTGGTGCAGTAAATAGAATACCAGCCCTAAAGTTAGGAGAACCTGACCTCAAACACTTAATCTGACCTCAGACACTTAATACTTCCTAGCTGTGTGACCCTGGGCAAGTCACTTAACCTCAATTGCCTCAGCCAAAAAAAAAAAAAGAATTAATGGAATCATTTTGGCTAATTTAGTGATGGGAAAATACATTGGTGAAGGTTCATGAGCTAAAGTTTTACTCCTAGAATCCTAAAAATAGTAAGGATCTCCCAATTTGTTGCAAGTGTAGGGGCAGGTTGACTGGAGGACATGAGTTAGGAGAGGAGAAAGAGATGAAGAAACTTCTGGAGAGAAAGGAGAATAAGAAGGGGAGAGAAGAAAGGGAAGGGAGGAAGAGAAAGACCTATTAGAAGAGAAGTGAAATTTGGTTCAAAACAAGATCAAGGCAATGATAGAATACCCAAAGCTACCTAAGGAAGCAGTAAAAACTGTGTAACATCACTATGAGTTGTAAAAGTTTAGCACTATGAGTTATAAAAAATATTTAACATGGCATGACCTGGTGGCTAGAACTATCTTTCAGAAACTCACTATCTTTTCTAAATTACCAAATGGTAAAACCCAGTACTACAAATATAAACTTTAAATATACTGGAAACATTGGTCAATAAACTTTACTTGATATATATCATTATCACAAACTGAAATATTGCCCACAAATATGTAGATATAACATTGATTCATTTTTTAAAAAAATAATATTTTAAATAGATGTTACCATACCAGATACTCATAGTTTCCAGGCTATATGTAATGGAAAGCTTTCAAAGTATAGAAATCTAACAGAGGAGGTCAGAATCATATATGAGTCTATAGAGAATGAACTTAAATCCTATTTTTTTTATTTTATTCAACTGTAAAAAGTAATCATTTTTTTCTACCTGAGAAAGAGTTCATGGGCTATGACATATAAAAGAATAATAACATAATAATTTGTCTCAGGACTTTTTCTATCTGAAAACCATTTAAAAAGATAAGAAAGAGATACTCCAGTGTGGTACATAGTGCAAAGAATGCTGAATGACCTGATTTCAAACCTAAGTTCTCACTCTGCTTCCTCCTCTATAAATTTGGATTAGATGACCTGTAAGATTCTTTCCAATTCTAAAGACTGTACATCTGTGAACTCATATTTTATTGCTCACTAAGGTTTACAAAGCCTTTTGCATACAAGATTTAATTTGGTATTCACAATTACCCCTTGGGAGGGTATTATAACTCTCTTTACAAATGAGGAAACTGAATCTTATGAGGTTAATTAATTTGCTCAATCATGAAACTATCAAGTATATCAGACAAAACTTGAACCCAGACCTCCAAGTTCAGTTTATTGTAGTACTCACTATTCTACACTGCCTCTCATTAATTTCCCTTGATTTTGACAATTGAATATAAAGATTATAACCCAAGTTTGAGATATTAATTTAAGATTGATCCCCAAAAGAAATACACAGTCTGACTACAGAGGAGTTAAACTAGAGATGAGAAAGGAGTCTTGGACACTTGGAGCCGCTCATCTTCCTGTACTCTGTTTTCTCCCCTCCTTAGCACCTGGATCTCAAAGACACAGAGGTCATCAAACAGCAGGAGTCAGTAAAGCCAAATAAAGGAGTATCCAGTTCCCATTTCTGCTCCCAGTCTCATCTTTAAAAAGGAAGCATCTGAATTTGGCCAATTATTTTCTTCTATCTTTATAGTTATGACTTGAACATAATTCTGAGATTTGTCAGGTGCAGAAAGGTGGGCAATGATGACTGTCCAATGTATACAGAGAAACTGAAGCTTGGAGGAATGGAGTAAAGAATGAGAGTATATCATGAACTCTTTCCAAGTCTTGGTCTCCTCATATTCATTGGAGATCCCCTTCTTGCTTCTGTCAAATCTCAATATAGGAAACAAATATGACGGCTAACAAGCCTATAGGCTACCTGAAATCAATAATAACACTGGAGTCTGGGGGGCTTAAAACAAGGCAAGCAACCTAGAATTGATGCAAATGACAATATCCTTTGACATGAGAAGTGATATAAAAGAAAGAGAGCTGACCTCAGAACCAGAAAGATTTGAGTTCAAGTCTCAGCTTTGGCTTGTGCTGTCTGTGTGACATACAGAGTACTTAAATCATTTAACCTCATTGTTATAGGAAGTAAAGCCTAAAAGTTGAGAGAAGCTACGTTGGTAAATGGAGTTTATTTCCAAGGAATCCCTCCACTACTAAAATTCCAAATTTCAGGTCCAATTCCCATCCTTTATATATGTATATGAGAGTAGGGTCCATTTTGTACTGATCTTTCTATTTCTGCTTGAAGGAAAGTAACTCTTTATTAAATATTTGATTTATTTGAAGCTGAGTAATACCACCCTTCTGCCTAAATTTCTTGTTGTTTGTTGTTATTGTTTATTCTTCATTCTTTAAAAAAGCCATGAAATCAGATTTTGATGCCATGACATCACCTGAACCATCTGGGTCTGGTAGCAAGATATAGATGAGACTAAACCATATAGCATGGTTTGATCATAGAATCACAAGCCTAAAAGGTCACATCTGCTATTTGGAAAGACAAGTTAAATTCAGTCTTCTACTAGCTTCTGTAACATAGACCTCAGTTTTTTTAATCTATAAAATGAGAAGGTTGTTCTCTATTCTAGGACTCTATGATGCTGTTTCAAGACAGAACCTGAATAGACATTTGGAAATTTGATATAATTAAATGAGATAAGAAATATAAAATGCTTTATAATTTTGATGTCCTATATAATTCATTGTCATTTGTGTGTATTGATGGTATTTAAAATTTAATACATTTTCTCCTGGTGTCACAGCTACAGGTAAATTTTATATAATATTATAAGGTAAATTTGAAAAACTGTTAATATTCCAGAGTTCAGAGTATATCAACAAAGGCAAGGCAAAATAACTTTTTTAAAATGAACAAATGCAAGAAAAGACTATTTTAACACTGATTCATTATCCACTTGTTACAGATAAATATTTTCTTCTCCATCCCAAGACATCGAATAGTTAAATTCCCAGCTTTAATGCTAACTAAAAATGTAGAAAGAGATGTGATCATTCATTTATCATATAATTTAGACTGAGTCGAAATACAGTTTAGTGAATAGAAGATGGGTCTTAGCATCAAAAAGATCTGAGTTCAAGTTCTGCCTCTAAGGTATCTTAGGCTATATAACCTTGAGTGATTAAGTTCCACAGAATTCCAGGAAACTCTAGTCCCTGAAAAACAAATTGCAATCAGATTGTTGCTTCATTTATGACAGTGGATGGAGTCTCACTATTTGTTCTCCACCATACTGATAAAAATGCAGGTCTGGGACACAAAACAGTAATTACTATTAAATTAGTTACATCATAAGGAGAAGACAATTCAAAATGGTAGCATCATGTTTTAAGTTCGAACCAAATGTGGGGAGGGAAGGGAGAGAGCAGCTGGATGGTGCAGTAAATAGAGTACCAGACCTGGAGTCAGGGGGGCCTGAGTTCAAATTCAGATTCAGAAACAACACTTACTAGCTGTATGACCCTGGGTATGTCACTTAATGGCAATCATTTTGCCAAAACAAACAAACAAACAAAAAAACAATTAATTCATTAAAATAAATAAACAATCCAAATGTGGATTTTAAGTACTCTTAGAAAATCAATTAATCTCTAGGAACTTAATAAGTATTTACAATAGTTCTAAGAAATGCAATTTTTAAAAAGTCTCTGTACTAAAGGAGTTTACATTGTAATGGGGAAAACTATGTTTATATGTATGCATGTGTTTGTATATATCTCACTCTATGAGAGACATGTGTATGTGTGCACATGTATGTATAGACATGTGTATGTATAGACAAGACATATATAGAACAGATACAAGGTAACCTTGAAGAAAAAGTACCAATAACTGGAGGAACCGGGACTGATTTCTTGCAGAAATTGGATCTCAAATTGAGACTTGGAAAAAAAACAAACAAAAAAACAAAAAAACTAGGAATTCCAAGAGGCTAAGGTTAAGGGTGGAGAGCATTCTAGGTATGGACAAGGACCAGTGTCGAGTCACTGAGGCAGGAGACGACATTACATTTAAGTCCTGAGCCAACCTTTGGGCATGTGGGTTATGTGACTTATTCAAGGTCACAGATTCAGTAAGTGCATGACTTAGGACTTGAAACCAGATCTTTTGCCTCTAGGTCAAATGCCCTATACCATGTTGCTACTGTATTCATTTGGCTAAGATTCTTGTAGTTTCATATTTTTTTATTAATTTTTTTTTAATTTTTATTTAATAATTACTTTATATTGACACTCGTTTCTGTTCCGATTTTTTTTCCCTCCTTCCCTTCACCCCCTCCCCTAGATGGCAAGCAGTCCTTTATATGTTGGATATGTTGCAGTATATCCTAGATACAATATATGTTTGCAGAACCGAACAGTTCTCTTGTTGCATAGGGAGAATTGGATTCAGAAGGTATAAATAACCCGGGAAGAAAAACAAAAATGCAGATAGTTCACATTCGTTTCCCAGTGTTCTTTCTTTGGGTGTAGCTGCTTTTGTCCGTCATTTATCAATTGAAACTCAGGTCTCTTTGTCAAAGAAATCCACTTCCATCAAAATATGTCCTCATACAATATCGTTGTCGAAGTGTATAATGATCTCCTGGTTCTGCTCATTTCCTAGTTTCATATTTGATAGCTAGATAGATAGGATTTATAATTTTGTCAATAAGCGAATTCCCTATATTTGTGACAACCAATATTGAAGTGGTTCATATTTTCACCTTTTTGTTGTTGTAGTTGTTTTTGTTTCTTTATCATGTTTTTTTCCTCATTTGATCTATTTTTTCTTGTACAGCATGATGGATATAAAAATATGTTTAGAAGAATTGCACATATTTAACCTATTTTGGATTGCTCACTCACTGCCTTGAGAAGGGAAAATGGGGGAGGAAGAGAGAAAAATTTTGGAACACAGGATTTTGCAAAGGTGAATGTTGAAAACTTTCTTTGTATGTATTTGGAAAAATTATTTTAAAAAAAGAAAGAAAGAAAAATCAAAAAAAGAAATAAAAGGCCTTTAAAATAGCACCAAGCTTTTTTTTTTAATCCTAGATAGAAGGCAAGAACTCTGTTACTGGCTGTCCAGTTTAAGATTATAGGTGAAATAGACTTTAGCTTTTGGTATGATTCTGAGCTACATAGATTGCAAAAGAGAAAAACAAAAAACAAAAAACATTTTCGTTTGCTTTTGAGCAAGCGAAATGGAATGATGAAAAGAACACTAAATTTGGAATCAGATTACCTACGTTCAAATCTATATTCTACTTTCAATGCTATATTTGTGACCTAGGAAAGCCATTTCCCCCTCTGGAACCTACTTTCTTCATATGCAGAAGTAGGGAGGTGTAACATCATAGATGCAGAGTTAGAAGCTTATTTAGTCTAACTGCTTGGTTTTATAAATAAGGAAACTAAGGCTCAGAGAGATAGATTAACTTGCTGAAGGTCACACAACTAGACAAAATAATAAGGGGATTTAGTTGGAAAGACCTGAATTCTAATTCTACCTAAGATACTTATTTTCTCATAACTTTCAACTCATGGATAAATTCCCTCATCTGTAAAATGGGATTAAGAGACTACCTATCTCACAAAATTCTTGGGGCTGTGCACTGAGATAATATATATAAAACATTCTGCAAATCTTAAAATGTTATATACATATTAGCTTTATATATTAAAAAAAACAACTAAAATTAAAACCCAGGTTCTCTGGCTGAAAATCCATCATGTTTTCACAGTTCCAAATCAGGTTGGACTGGATAACTTCTAAAGCTTCTTCCATCTCAGAATCCTATTATATTATATCCATAAGAAGACATCTACATCAGTGATGTCAAATCCAAATAAAAATGGATCCCTGAGAACTGAATATTTACTTAGAAAAGCACAAATTAACATTATCTATGTTTTTTTTTATTTCTAATTAAACACTTCCCAATTACATTTTAATCTGGTGTGGTACACTCATTGAATATCAGAAAACATAGTTCCAATTCTGATTGGTACCTGGTAGAAAGGCTACACACACACACACACACACACACACACACACACCTTCCACTTTTAAATATGGGAACTTTATTCAGGACTCGAATCTTGGGACCTCTCCATTTCTCTCCCTTGTTCATTTTCACTGAAACTTGTCTTATAAATCAGATTTAATTATCTATAAAATTTGGTGTAGAAAAGGATTTACTCATTAAAAATGTTCATCAACTTGCTACCCACGTTCCAGACTAATGGAAGTGGAAACAGAACACCATGGAAACACCAGAGAAGCCAGAGAGATAAGCTGGCTTTGAAATAAATACCTGAGCCTCAATTAAACAGCAAGTTCCAGTTTCTGTATTTGCCTTTTAAAATATCATGTCCTGAGTAAGTAAATGTCACCAAATAATCATCTTTTCCCTGGCTTCTTCTTCTTCTCCTTAGGTCAGTTGCTTCAACAAGTTTGTGAAATAAACATGGGTTTTTTAAATTTTATTTTATTCCCCTCAGAATACTCCATTACTGTGTGTTGCCTGAGATTTTTCTGCCCATGAGTGTTTATAGAAAATGTCATCATTTTTCCTATGGCTAAACACAAGAGGTCACATTTAGCAAGGGTGTGATCAAAAGTTAATGAATGAAAGCTGAAAAAATAAAGGAAATATGAAGCAGAATTTTGAAGAGGTCAATTCAGTTCAACAAATTTGATTCTACAAACAATTATAAACTATCCTATGCACGGAGCACTTTGCTAGGTGTTGGGTCAAACATGAGGATGAAAAGATAGAAATAACTAGGTGATAAAGTGAATGGAGTGCTGGGTCTGGAGCCAGAAAAAGCTGAATGCAAAGTCACACTATGTGGGTAAACTCTGGGTAAATTGTCTACATGCCTCAGTTTCTGTCTGCTTCAGTTTTTTCACAGTTTCTGCCTCAGTTTCCTTATTCGTAAAATGGGAAGAATAATGGTGTCGATCTCTCAGAGTTGTTGTGAACACATAATGAGATGACATTTGTAAAGTGCTTTTCAGACCTAAAAGTGCTTTATAAATGCTAAATGTATTATTATGATAAGACCCGATTCCAGCCTGTTCTAAGTAGGGAAAAGACATATTTGCACAAATAACAATGATATAGCAGCATAAAGTCCTGTGAGAGATTTAAGAAGTCTTCACTCGCTGTTGTTTCTGACTAGAGAATAGAACCATTTCATTGCCAGATTTTTAATTTTGCCCTAATCTCTTCCCAGCACTCTAGTCTGATATTTCCAGCTGCCTGTCCCTGCATATTTTCTTCTGGATGTTATCTTACATTCAAAAGTCTAAAACTGAATTCATTGTCTTTCTCCATTAAACCTTCTTTCCCCCTGAACTTTCCAGTCATCTGTGGTTATAACTCTGTAGTCATTTTAAATAACTCCTTTTTAAAATTTCCCTTTTTACTGTTAAATTAATCAGCAGCAAAAAGAAAGTTTTCATTTTACAAAAAATAAGTAGACATGTATAAGAAACTATAACCTTCTGTATGGTTTTAAAAGAAACACATATAGAAATATACATTAACCTTAACAATGTATTAGAAAAAAATATTTATGTCCCTTTCTGCATTTTCTGTATCTCTGTGGGTTTTTTGAAAGTTTAATTGATCTCCCTCTCCCCTCACCTTTTTTTTTTTTAAATCTATCACTACCTACAAGGCATCATAACGTAGTGGATAGAGAATCAGTCTAAAGCTAGCAGGACCTGAGTTCAATCTCCTATATTTACTGGCCATATAATTCTAGGCATCTGACTCACCTTTAGGCAACTTTCTAACATTATAAATTTCATAAAAGATGCTGACTTGAACTGATAAATGGAATTTCCTCACTTGGGAATGCATCAATAAAATCATCATCACCCCAACCCATTCACTCACTACAAATAACAAATAGTTAAAATCAAAGTGGGGATCATATATTAATAAACAAAACAGAATTACTTGACATATCTCTCTTTTCTCTTCCCCTTCCCCACTTTCTTGCCCTCCTCCCTTCTGCCACATACATGCCTACCAGCCACCCAATCCTGTTTGTTCTTTTTTCAAAGTATTGTTGACATTGATCCTTGCATCTCTATCACTTCAACCACTTTAGTTTGGGTCTTGATGGTCTTTTCTCCCCTAGACCAAAACTTCTTAAATTGTGGGTTAAAACCCCATGTGGGGTCTTATAACTAAATGTTTGGGAGTCATAAAATTATGATTTGTTATCAGTAAATATTTGATTATATGTCCAATTTATATAACTATGTGCCTGGAGTCACATAAAAATTTCTTGCACAAAAAGTGTTGCAAGTAGGAAAATGTTTAAGAAGTCCTAGCCTAGACTCCTGCCATCGTCACTTTCCTGCTTCTGCTCTTACTCTATTCCTTCTCTAGTTCAATCTTCACTCATGGCCCAAATAGTCTTCTTAAGTTTTCTGATCACATCACTCCCCTATTCAAAAAAACTCCACCAGATAACAAATAGAGTAAGATTCCCATGCTGGCCATAAATTTCCTCTCTCATCTTACTCTAATCTATTTCTTCTGCCCTGCTCATTTCTTCAAACATGAATGAACCCTTTCTCAAGCTTTACCTTCTTTTGCCCTTTGGGGCAAAGCAAAATAAATCCAAACCATTCTATGCTAAAGCTCTTTAAGTAGTAGAAGACATAGCATATCAACCCAGGACCTTTATTCTGGCTAAACATCCCTGGTTCATTGAACCAATTCTCATTGAAGCTTTATCTTGAGACCCTTTGCAATCCTTGTCAATGTCTGTGAATTTAAATTTACTAAGTTATAATGCTACAAGGTAGAATACAGTGGGACTGTGACCACCATATTTGTAAGCACTATTCTGCAGAAGCCACCTTGAGAGAGCCAACTGTTAAATTTTTAATGTGAGTGTTTATACTTCAGGAATGGGAAAATGCCATGAATCAAAGTTTAGTATATTGTTTGTTGATTGTCTAGAGTTAAAGTGCAAATAATGCAGACAAATTAAAAGTGTGTCCTTTTTACATTTTTTTTGGAAAGATGATTAATAATCATTTACCGACAGACTCCTGACATCCTAAAATTCTTCTTCTAAAAGTTTCTTCTAAAACATCCTAAAATTATTAGCTTTTCTGCTACCACAATTGTTGATTAAAAATTGAGCTTACAATTTACAATAAAAACAGCTACAACACATATTTTTGTCAGACAGATGAACTGCCATTCAATCACACTATTCTTCTCTTATATTTGTAACTTTAAAAAAAATTGAGTATAAGGTTTTTCCTGTACCCCTCTTTTTTATATATATTTTTTTAGAATTAGGCCAGTGTTCTAATCTGTCAATAACTTTTAGCATCTATACTATGGGTCAACATATAAGCTAACCCTCCTACCTTTATGTTTGAAAAACTGATACACATGTTTATCTATGTATACCTTTAACCAAATCTGATTAAAAATGTTAAGGGGAGTAGGGCCAAGGGCAGATTCCTGGAGCATTCTATGAGAAACCTCTTTCCAAGTCGACACTGAACCATTAATGACCACTCTTGGGAGGCAACCATCCAAACAGTGCCAAATGTACCTAATTATCACACTTTTTTCAAGCACATAGTTCTGCCTTTTCCACAAGATGACCACAAGAGATTTTATCAGATGTTTTGATAAAATCGAGGTAAACTCCATCTGCAGCATTCACCTAATCTACTAGCCCAGGAACCTGTCAACAAAGAAAATAAGCGGAGTCTGCCACTGACCTGTTCTTCATAGGTTCTTTATGATCAACTTGTCTTTGTTCAAAGGAACTTCCCTCTTTTACAAAATCTAGCAGGTTTTCGTGTGTATGATTTTTCCTCATGGCTCAACAAGAAATTAATCCAATAGGCCACAACACAGTTGAGAAAATATATACTGAAAGGCAAAAGCAAACCTACAGAACAGCTCCAAAGTTCCCTTCTGTCCCCTCAATTGCTTCCAATGATGCTGTCTCCTAGTGACAACTATTGCCTCCTATCATGCTGTCCCAGAATTCTTCCCTACCCTTTTTTTCCCATTAAAAATATCTACGTAGAAAACTAGTCATTGAGCTAACTACCAACAGAAAAGGAATCAGAGCATGGTGACATGCCCCCCATCACCTATTTTAAGCAGTACTCTTGAAACTCATTTTTAATTTATTGAAGTATCAGACACTTGCCTTTGAGGGTTTATATTCTCCTACTGCATTTATTTATTTTTCTTAGTTTTTTTTCCTAAAACCAATCTCTAATGCTTCTTACTGAGTCTTCCATGCTGTGATTTTATCTGATTTCATGAACAAATCAGAATTAGCCCAGATTAGTATTTGGACAACTTTATCAGGGCTCAGAAAAACAAGTTGTTCCAACTGCTGCTGAGACTTTAATAGGTTGGGGTCAGACATCTTACAGAATCACCTCAAAAAGCATCTGGAGCAAAGGGAGCCCTTTCTCCCCTAGCTGAGATGGATGCTGCCATATTTCATAGCCATACCATCTGGGCCCAGGATGTGTAGATACGTAGCTTTTGCCCTCTGTTTGGCCCTTACAAAACATTGCCTGGAAAGTGAGTAGGGTGGTGAAGAGGCTGTAACAAGTAATATCGACAGTTTCAGAGGTTAGGATGCCTTTTTTCCCTGAATCAGTAGAGCATCAATATCCCTGCTTGGTGCCAGAATCACAGAGCTGCTGGTATTCTATCTTAAGCTTTGAAATAAATAAATAAACACAAATGTTGACCTCAAATGGTAGAGAAAGTTACCCCACTGTTCAGATCTGATTACACTGTAGGAGATATTCCTGGACACATTATTAGTCATCATGTTCTCTTTTTCCAAGCCACTACACTTTATCTTGTCCTAAAAAGTTATTTAATGTTTTAAATATTCAAACCAAATGCCCATCAGAAGAAGAAACTCTCTGAATTCAGTTGAATTCAATGGCTATTTAAATACACATTTATTAAGTGTCTACTATGTGCCAGACATGGTGCTAAGTGCTGGGAATATGAAGAGAAGAAGCTTACCCTGAAAAAAAAAAAAAACTCACAGTCTAATGGAGAAAGATAACACATAAAGAGAACTGGAAGAGAATGGAAGGAGCAAGAGATGGAGGGCACATAGTGTGATGTGAAGGGCATGATGAAGTCTAGAGAAGCACAAAAAAGTTGGCAATAAGGAGATGGTCATCTTGGGGACTCTCCTTAAATAGAGTATCTGGGATCTCTTCAATATTTGCCTTTTATAATCCCAACTCAAAGAGACATAGGGACCCCAGAGGCAGAGAGGGTACTATGAAACATGAGTTTCAGAGTTGATGTGATTTTACAGAATGATGAATTTCTGAAGACCCTGATGAAGTCCAGGAGCACAGACAGACCAGAAATGTCCTGCTAAAACAATGAGTCTAACACCATTCGATTCACTTCATGACTGTAGAACAGAATGAGAGGCTCAAACTAGATTGTATGTTTCTTGTAATCCTCACACCTTGGACATAATAGGTAATTAATTCAATATTGATCTGGGATCAAATCCCATTTTTTAAATGTATCTTTTGGAGCAGCTAGAAGTTGCAGTGGATTGAGCACTGGCCTTTGTAGAACTTGAGTTCAAATTTAGGCTCAGACACTTAACACTAGCAAGTCATTTAAATCCAATTGCATATCACACACACACACACACACATACACACACACAAATTGGAGAAATTTATCTCTTGGGTATGAAAAGCAAATCTCTTTGCCTTTCTGGGTTTCAGTTTCCTCCTCTATCAAATGAGGAGATTGCATTGGTCTCCGAGAACTCTAGGGAAAGACTATGAAATCATAAAATCTCAGACATCAGAGGTCATCTAATTTAATGAATTGCTTTTATTATATTTTATTATAAAGGAATTCCCTCTACAATATCCCTGCAAATGATCATTTACTCTGTGTCTAAAGATCTCTAAAGATCAATTCAACTCAATGAAAAGTTTAAGCATTTTCTATGTACCAAGCACTGTGCTAAGAACTGAGAAGACAAAAAAAAAATTTCTATTCTTGTTTACATTTTATTAAATAATTGTGAAATTCACTATGAAGACATCCAATTTCCCTTTCGAATCATGGGTCTTAAATCACTGTAGATTCTAGTTTTGCTACCTTGAGACATGCACTCCCAAAAGAAAAGTCAAATACTACTTACACTTGGCAAAAATAAATTTAAAGACAGTAATTCAATAAATTGATCAACCAATAAACATTTACTAATTGCCTAGTATGTATCAGGTACCGTGCAAAGTCCTAGATATACATAAAAGGCAAGAGACATTCTCTGCCTTCAAGGAACTTGCAATCTAGTGGAGGAGACAATAGGCAAACATACACAAAGCAAGTTGTATAGAGGATAAATAAGGAGCAATTGGAATAGGCTTAATATTCTCATCTATTCTCTTCTTGAGGTTAAATATGCCAGTAACTTCAACCAGTTCTTATATGTATCCAGATCATAGAGATGTCTCTGTCATGGAAAATAACGTAAGTTACAGGAAATAGCATAAGAATTTGTTAAGTTACATAGAATTTAAAGGAATCTGGAAAATTAAACTGGCCTTACAAGACCCAGCAGAAAAATACACCCTAGCCTGAAGAAAGCTGACTGTAACAAACAGCAGAAGCTTTGCCAAAGTCTATTTTGTGGCATATGGGATAAGAAAAGACTCTTCCTACCTTCCCAGATTTCTTACACTTGAATTTCCTCACATACTCCATGATTCAGCAACTCAGGCTTTCTTGCTGTTCTTGTAACTTGATATTCTTTCTCTCTACCTTATGCCTTTACACTGGCTATTCCCATGTTGAGAGTGTTCTCCCTCCTATCTCTACCTCCTGACTTCTCTCCTTTCCTTTTAGATTCAGCACAAATCCCACTCTCTGCAAGAGACCTTTTCAATCTCCCTCCACTATCTCTCTCTTGCCCAATTCCATCTTTCATCTGTTTGTACATTTTAAATGAAAATTTTCTTTTGCATGCTTTCTTCCCTATTCAAATGTGAGCCTCTTGAGGTCAGGGACAGTGGTTAAGCCTTCCTTTGCATCTCCAGAGTTCAAGTTATATAACTGCCCTTAACAACTAGCTAATGAATAATAATATATGGCATTGATACAGTGATTATGAGGTTTATTAAGGGTTTTGCAGATATGATTCCATTTGGTTTTCACCAGAACTTTGGGAATTATTATTTCTGTTTTGCACATGAGAAAGCTGAAGCTTAGGGAGAAAGCTGGACAAGGTTTGAAAACTCTGAGTTCAGATCTAACCTGGGACACTATATGACACTGGGCAAGTCACTCAAAACTGTGTTTCCCTCAGTTTCCTCGTCCATCATTCACAAATGAGGATAATAACGGCTCCTGCTTCCCAGAATTCCTCTGAAGATCAAATAAGATAATAAATGTTTAGCACTTAGCATTGTGCCAACACATAGTAAGTGCTATATAAATGGTAATTATTATTATCAAGATCATTTTTACAAATGTGGACACTAAAAATTAAATGGCTTGTCTAAGGTCACACAAGTGGCAAATTTTAGAGGGAGATCTAATCTGAGGCCTTCTTCCTTCAGAGTCAGTGCTCATCTCATTACATCATTATATCTTGGGTGGGTGACTTGGCCATGGCCACCCAATCACTGAATATCAGATTGGAATCCAGATCTCTCCTGGTTCCATGCTAGTGCTCTTGTGGCTTAGCAAGAACTTGAGTTGAAATCCTGCTTCAGACATTTATTGGCTTATGACTCTGGACAAAATTCTTTAACTTTCTCAGCTTTTGTTTCTTCATTTGTAAAATGGAAATTAGTCCTATTTCAGGGGCAATTTGGGGATGAAATCAGGTAAGATAAGTAAATTGTTTCGCAAATCAGAACATTACATGCTGACAGTTTTTTTTTTTTAATTGTGTCTCACTCTTCATGACCCCAAATGGGGTTTTCTAGGTAAAGATACTAGAGTGATTTACCATTTCCTTCTCCCACTTGACAGATAAGGAAATTGAGGCAAACAAGGTAAAGTGAACTTGCCCTGAATCACACAGTTAGTGTCTGAGGCCAGACTTGATCTCAGAGGGATGAATCTTTCTGACTCCAGATCCAGAATTCTATCCAATACACCATCTAGCTGCCCAAACCCTATATAACAATTAGCTACTAATTTTCACTAACCCACATTGTCACACACATAGTAAATATTTATGGTACCATGTAACTAGCATGTAAACTAGTATTTACTCTAGGGCATTCTTATGGAGGAGATTGCCTCTCAGGTCCAAGATGGTAAATTTCTTCTCTGAAGTAAGTCTCAGGAATCCATCACTGTGACACTTCTCTCTCAAGTCTACCATACTCCCAAACTCTATAAGGACTAAATATAGGCTCCTTCCCATGTCCTTCCCACTGCACTAAGATTATCTTTTGTGCTGAAGCCATGAGCCCTACCCTCTCCCAATCAATTGCTTTAGATCTAGGATGAAAAAAACGTCAGCCCCCTTCCCCATCATGATTTGGGAACTAGACACCACAATGTTATTTATTGGGAGATGAGCTGAAGAAATTGAGACTTGGAGGATGGGAAATGACTTGAATAGAGTTGCATGAATTTTAAATAGCAGACTTTCAACTCAGGGCTATAAAATGAGACCACATTGTTTCTAACTAATGTTGAGTCTGCTTCTGATATGAAAGTTTTCTTCTTCCTCTGACCCTTCAGCCCAACAGCTCAATTCCCAATAAATAACTCTGGCAAAACCTGACTACTTTTGTTTTCTAATTTTATCCTACCTATGGCCTTTCCATGTCATTCATTGCACATGGTTAGAATGGGCTCTTCCTACATCTTTGCCCAATAAAATCCTTTTCCCTCAAAATTCAAGTCAAATGTTTCCTTTTCCATGAAACCTTTCCTAAATCACCACTCCTCAGAGGATCTCACCCTGCTTCCTAGCATATATCCTCATCATCACAAAGCATATGCTAATTATCTACCACTTGTCTTTTTCTCCTCCATTTGGGATTATCTGCTCACTGAGGGTGGAATTGTGTTTTGTGCCATTTTCCCCTCTCTGGGGAGAGACTAGTTAAGTAATTTCAAATTTTGCCAAATTGAATTGAGAAGCTGAGGATCAGCTAATAAAGAGAAAAGGAGAGAGACTTAAGAAGACTTATATAACACTGTAGCTGTTATTTATTGCCCTGGGTCTCTATAGTGCTTTGTAGTAAGATAGTTTAAACCAAACAAAAATACATTGTGGTATCTTTTTCCCAAAGCATGGAGAGGAGGGAGAGAGAGAGAAAAGCTTTTGTTTCTTTTAACAGAGGAATTCAATCAAAAGAAAGGTAATGACAGGAGCTATAAAAGTGCAGAGGTCAGCAAAGAGTTAAGACCAAGAGAATGGAAGCCAAAAGTGACTTCATACCACAGGGTCAAAGGAAGGAGGCAATAGATCTCATCCAGCTTCCTGATACATGTACAATAAGAATTAGATTTTTATTTTCTTTAGGTTAGGTCTAAAGCAATTGTTAGAAGAATTTAGGGCTCATGGCTGCAACACAAAAGATAGTTGGTGCAGTGGAAGGTGGACAGGGAAGGACTTATTTCTACTCCCCATAGAGTTTGATTTGAACTCAAGGCTTCTTTTCTCCAAATCCTGTCCAGCTTTCTCTGTATAATACTAGCCCTATCTGACCTTCAGTTTTCTCATCCTGTAAAGCAGAAATAATAGTTCCCAAAATTCTGGTGAGAATTAAGTGTAATCATGTCTGGAAAGCCCTTTATAAGCCTTACAATCACTATTTCAATACCATATTTCAATGCCAAAATATCAATCACATATTATTATACAATAGCCAGTTGTTAAGGCCAGTTATATAACTTTATCTCTGGAGATGTATGGAAAAGTTGAACCTGCTTGCCATCTAGGGGAGAGAGTAGGGGGAAGGAGGAAAAAATTTGGAACACAGGACTATACAAGGGTCAATGTTGAAAAATTATCTGTGCATATGTTTTGAAAATAAAAAACTTTCAAAAAAAAAGGTTGAACCACTATCCCTGACCTTAAGGTGTTAATATTTGAATAAGGGAAAATGCATGCAATTTTTTTATGTGAGATATATTAGCTCAGATGAAAAATAGGACTGGACAGGCGAGAGCTAGTAGAGGAAGACTGGAAAGGTCTCTTCAGAAAGTAGAATTTGTGCTGATTCTTAAAGGAAAGGAGGGAAGTCAGAAGGTAGAGGAAGGAGGGGGATCATTCCAGACATGATAATGGCCAGTGAAAAGACATAAGGAAGAGAGAAAGAATGTCATGTTACAGGAACAACAAGAAAATCTAAGTTTCTGAATCATGTATGTGGAGGGAATTCAAGTGTGAGAAAACTGGGAAGAAAGCAAGAATTAGATGTCAGAGGATCTTTTTTTTATTTGATCTTGGAAGTAATAATTAGACAGCCAATGAAGTTTATTGAGCACTATAAGATCCAATCTGTGCTTTAGGAAGACATTTTGGCAGCTGGGAGAATAGACTTAAGTGGGAAGACAACGGAAGCTGGGAGACCAGCCAGCAGCCTATTGCTATATTCCAGGTCATTGGAACTACCATTGTATTTCTGTAAGAGTGAAGAGAAAGGAGGAAGAAGAGGTATAAAGGAGAAGTGAAGATAAGAATAATAGGTCTTGACAAGAGACTGGATCTCTGAACTAAGTGAGAATGAGGGGTAGAAGATGCTAAGGTCACAACCAGATTAGCAGGGAGAAGAGTAAAAGAAAAATGTTTTTTTCTTGCTTCTTGCTTTGACTCAGAGCCAGACATGTAGATTCTGCTATTCCCTTCCCTGTTCCAACTTCACCTCAGGTTCAAGGCTTCCTCAAATAGTTGTTGCGGGGACAGAATCACCTTTAAGTGCTCGATAATCTAACCCATGCAGCTCCTTTCCCAGTGGAAGCCCCTCTAAGTGACATACAAACATTGGTAATGAGGCGACATCTGCATGCGCACTGCTTTCAATAGCGGTGAAGCGCCCAAGGAGTTCTAAGCCGTCAATCACTTAAGCTGTCCTCAGCCCTGTGTTTATTCAGAAATAATTTTCTAGACTGCGGGAAGTGTTGCTGCTAACTGATGAGCAAGTTGGAGCACTGTGAATGGAGAATGATTGATGTTCTTTTAGGTAAACTGGGAAACTCTTCCTGCACTCACGGTGGCGGCTGCTGATAGAATCTCTGACACTGATAGTGAGTGATGAGTGGGGTGGAGTGTCTACTGGAAATGAGAGGTTAGGACAAAGGAGCGAAAAAAGAAACATCAAAACAGGAATCCGATGCCTCCATTCCTCCTCCCCCAGCAGTCCTAGAAATCATTTCCACGTCCTGAGTTGATATATGCCTGACATGTCACTCTGGGTATTGTTTACATTTCTAATAAAACAGAAGATAAATTCAAAAGTTCACTAATTAAGAGTAAGTTTCTGTGCAATATTTTGTGTTAGATTGTTGGTTCATTTATGCCCAATTCTTCCTGACCCATTTTGGGTTTTAAGATACTGGGTTTACCATTTCTTTCTCCAGTTCATTTTACAGATAAGGAAACAGAGGCAAACAGGAACAAGAGACCTATGAGGGTCACACAGCTAGTAAGTGACTAAATTCAGATTTGAACTCAGGAGGAGAAATCTTCCTAATTCCAAGATGAGCATTTTATCCACTCCACCATCTATTTTTCATCCAATGTACTAATTAATACGGTTAGAATTTGCCTCATGTAAATATTAAATTCAACATGTTATCCATGTAGTATTTTTTTCAGTTGTAACTGATTCTTCACAACCCTATTGGAGTTTTCTTGGCAAAGATAATGGAGTGGCTTGACGTTTCTTTCTCTACTTCATTTTACAGATGAGGAAACTGAGGCAAACAAGATTTAATCACTTGCTCAGAGACACACAGCTAGTAAGTGTTTGAGGCTGGATTTGAATTCAGGAAAATGAGTCTTTCTGGCTCCAAGAGCAGCACTTTATGCACTGTACCACCTGGTTACTCTCTGTGTAATGTACTAATTAGCTAATACTCTTAAGAATTTTCCTCAGAAGATGCCCACTAATTAGATATATAAATTATTGTAGTATAACGAGTGATGAGCAGGCTAATTTCCAAATAATCTAGATAGACCTATACCAACTGATACAAAGTGAATTTAGCAGAACCACTGGAAATATTATACATAGTAACACAATATTGTATGATGATCAAACGTGAATGACTTAGCTTCTCCATAATACAGTGATTCAAAACAATTCTAAAAGACCCATGATGAAAAATTCTGTACACCTCCAAAGAGAGAGAACTGGTGGAGTCTAAAGGCAGATTAAAGCATACTATTAAAAAAAAAAAAAGAATTTTCCTCATGTAAATATTTAACTTGACCTATTATCCATGCGGTCTTAATGGAAGAAGCCACCACCACAGTCGATAAGCAGTTGGTCTGGGTTTCAAGATCACATCTCAATTTCTTCTATATGCCTGAACAAACTACTTAACTTCTATTTGACTCAGTTTCCTCATCTGTTAAAAGAGGGTAATAAAACTCAAGAGTACTGTTCAGTGATGTTGTAAGGATCAGATGAGATAATAAATAGCAGTTAAATGGCTCAAGGAATAGATATATTGGTTTTGAAGTCAAGAAAAATTCAAATCCTATATCAAACAATGTGACCTTGCCCTAGTTGCTTGACCTCTCAAAACCACATCTATAAAATGGGGAAAATAGTAATAGTTTTATATATTATCATTATATTATTATACATAATTAATACTAATAGTATTTAGGAGTAATAGTAATAATTAATAGTATTATTTATTACTATTATATTATAATAGTACTATATATAATAATATTATATATAACATGTATAAGGCATTTTGTAAAACTTAAAGTACCATATAAATTCTAGCTATTACTATTTTAGTAAAAGTCTTTGCAGACTTTAGAGTGCTGTATAAATGTAATGGTGATGACAATAATGATATGATGATAAAATCACAGGTCTGAATAAAAAAAAAAGGATTATGACAATGACAATGACTATGATTATTGTAATATTAACAATGATTAAAATGATAGTTATGGTGATACTGTATATTTAGGTAATTAGTGAAACTAGAAAAATTTTACCCAAAACCACTGTATTTGAATCTAGGAAAATTGGGTTTGGTTTGGGATTTTGAAATCCCCAGCCCTACATTGCTCTCCTTAAAGTCTGTTTTCGCTGATCCTGCTTTGGGTTTGCAGAATACTTCAAGTGGAAGATTTGAAATTTATCTTCAATTGAGCCCTACCCACCTTACCTCAATCCTTGCATTCACTTCTTATAGACCTCTAGCATATTCCCCCTATCATAAAGGTGTTGTTCTTCCCCCTCCCCACCCCCAGACATTCCTTTGTCTCCTCAAGCCTTTAAATTTATATTCTGAATTTTAGCAGATGACTTCATCTCCTCATTTTCTGTTTTCCTAGAAAGACTGAGACCTTCTATAATGAACTCACTCATAGCTCTTCATTCCTGTTTCTGTCCTTTCCTTTTGGCTTCCTATATCAGAGGAGATATGTGTTTCATTCTCATTAGCAGTACCAAACTCTAGTTCTCATTCTTTTACAACTCCTTAGGGACTATATTTCCCCATATTATCTCCCTCCCCAGGAAATAGAAATCATTGCATTTCAAAATGTAAAGAGACCTCCAAGGTCATCCACCCCAACCCCAACTAAACAAATATCATTTCTGGCAAGGACTCACTCAGTATTTTGCTTGAAAATGAAAGTGATAACACACTACTTGTCAAAATGGCTCATTCTACTTTGTCACCTATTCTTGGCAAAGGCATGATGTTGCTTTCTGATCACACTTCCATTTCACTAACCATCCCTTTTATAGTACATTCTAAAATGTTGTGAATCTTATGGGAAAGATGGAGAGATGTGGACTAAACAATAGCATGGTTAAGTGAATTCAGAATCTTGAGAAGGTCCAGGAACATTAATGGTTAGATGTTAGCTTATAAAGAGACCTCCAGCAACATATTCAGGATTCTGTATTTACTCCTGTGTTATCTTTGTTAATCAATGACTTAATTAAAGGCACTAAGGGCATGATTCTCAAATTTACTTATCACACAAAGCTAGAATGAATAGTGAAGCAAACATATTAGATGAGAGAATTGGGATCTAAAGAGATCTTGGCCAGCTAGAAATGACATTCTAGAATTTTACCATTTGACAAATTGTCTTACAAAATCTGTTCTCTTCCATTTGGGGAGAAAAATTTGTTCTTGAATACTGTTTTATCTCTCCCATTCTTCAGAATTCTTCAAAGATCACTGAGAGTGGTTCAGTAATTTCATCAATCAGCTCTATCATTACCCTAAGACATAGACCTGATTCTCATGCTTGAACTCATCAAGAAAAGTGAGGGGCTTCCTTACAATTCTCCTAAATGTTTGGCCGTCAATTCATCAACTATTTTGGTTCTGTTTTTCCAATTTAGAAAAAAATAAGAACAAAGAATAAATGTTTCTTTGGCAGAGAAAACATGAACAAAAGGAGAATTCAATAACACTACTTACTGATTATTTGCCCATCCAGTCTGAGCATCAGTCTTATTCCTTCTTCAGTCACACCTTCTTCTTTTTCCTAATACAACTTTTAAAAACAGACATAAGGTAAATAAATCTTTTGATATGGAACATAATTGTTAGAATAATGTGTTTATTAATTTTCTGGTATTTGATGGACATTATCTGATGATGACTTTTAGCCATCATGCTATCCATTTTTGTATACACATGCCAAGTCACTGTTCTTAGCTATTTGGCCACCCAATTAGGGGATGTCCTTTATTAGACTGCCTACATTAAATTGCCTTATAGTGCAACCCACTGTTTACCATTGCCACCCCCATCTAAATGATATTGACTCATATTAGAGCTAAGCAAAAACAGTCATGCGAATCAATCATTTTGATTTGTCTTCCTGTAGGATGAGAGAAGTCTGTGATGAGAGGATTTGTCACTGAAATTATTGAGTTAAATTAGAGGAGAACTTCATAGGTCACCTAGTTCATCTTTCCATTTTCAGACAGATTGCCACCCAGATAAACAGACATATAATCTCTTATTAGATATTTTTCAGGGATAGACATTCCTGAGTAAGCTATTATCCAGCTTTATAGTGCTCCTCATAAAAAAATTCTTCACTCTAGCTAGTTCAGATGAGGATCATTCATTAATTAGCACTTCCTAGCTTTGTCTGATAAATGATCAGAGACTGAAACACAAGAAAATCCACCTAAAATATTAAGAACATCTTGTTCTAACCTTGAGATTACAAGGCCAGCTAGTTGGGTAAAGCACAATAGATTTTACACAGAGGGTCATCCCAGGGGATTCACCTACAGAACATCTTGGCAAGTCTGGGATAATGCTCAGCATCCTGTTCAGAGTCAAATTCATGCTAAGAAAAGCACAAGATTTTCTCCAGTCATTGAGGAATGGTAACAGGCTATTGACAGACTAAGTACAAAAAGAAATGTAGATCAGGGATCAAGAATAGAAGGGATCCCATTTTACAAATTGAACCCCTTTATTTTACAAAAGAGAAACCAAGAACAAGGATGGTTAAGTGACTTAAATGATTTGCCCAAGATTATACAATAAGTATCAAAATCAAAATCTGAACCCAGTTTCTTTGAATCCAGAACCAGTTCTCTTTTTACTATGCCATGTTGACTTACAAATTTCTGACCTCCTCTAGGCTGTTAGGAAGGAAAAAAGAAAATAAGGATTTATCAAGCACCTACTTTGGGTCAGGTAACTGTGCTTTACAAATATGATCTCATTTGATTCTCACAACAACCTTAGGTGGATGCTATTATTATCCCCATTTTACAGTTGAAGAATCTGGAATTATCAGGGTGAAGTGACTTACAGCTAGTAAGCTAGTAAGCAATCTGTAGCTGATTTGAACTCAGGTCTTTCTATTTCTAGGCCCTACACTATCTACTATACCAGCTAGTTACCCTGCCCCATTCCTTCAATAGCCACATGCTATTACCTATACTTTATGTGATGTCATTTTTCCCCTAACTAGATTGTAAATTTTTTGAAGGCAGTTCAGAATCTCATACCTCTATCTAGCCACAACTCTTACAGGTAAGTGGAAATGGGACATTCATTTAACAGTGGGCCCCTCTCCAGAGAGTGTTCACCTTAAGTTCCTCAGCATGGAACCAGATAGCAGAGACTCACTACATCAAGGAGATTTTTTAATATCAGCCACAAAAAATACAGTAAAGAAGGGTCTGTTGCCAGTAAATCTCCCTGCTAGGGTTTCTGTACATTTCAACATTAAATCAAAACAAAGCTACAAGTCTCATTGGGTGTGTATGAAGAATTATCTGAACTGCAAACAAATAGTGGGGCATGAGAACTCCTAGATTGTGTGTAAGTAAACCTTCTCAAAACTTCATGGTTTGTTGAAAAGATCCCAAGACTGAAATTTGAGAGTTCTAGGTAAGAGTCCTGGTTTCTGAATGACCTTGAAAGGAGAAGCAAGTAACTAAGCAATCCTAAACTTCATTCCCCAATATTTCCCAATCCTGCTGGGAATTCCTAGGGGAATCCTGCTACCCCCTAACATATATATTCATAAATAATGTCACTTGAAGTATTTCACATAAAAAATAACAGGAACCCAGATTTCTAGGACAAAATTTTTTTTAGAAATCATAGGATTGTGAAGTTAGAGCTAGAAGCAAGCCATCCAGTCTATTTGTTTTACAAGTCAGGTCTCTGAGGCCTAGAGAGATAAATGATTTATCCAGTATCACTTAGGTACTAAGAGGCAAAATTTCAGTCAAAGGATAATGTACTTAGAACTTAGAAAGGACCTTAAAAGTCCAATCAACTCAATTTATGTATAAGGAAATAGAAACCCAAAGTCCTACATAGGTAATGACTTTGCATATGAGGCTTTCCATTGTACTGAATATTTTTGATAAATTTCTTTTCTTTTTGAAAAATAGTTTTTCATAAAAGATGGCATTCTGGGGAAATATAAGTGACATAAAACCAAAAAATCATATTTAAAAGACAAATAGATTCTGATGCTCATCTACATTAATAAATTTCCTCAACTGAGTTCATTATGACAAAAGAAATGAAGTTTTCTGGCTTCAAATGTGGAGTCCTCTCCAATGTATTATGTTGTTACATTGCAAAGTATGATTTTGGTTACTGAATATAAATCTCTAGTTGGAGATCAGTTCTTGAAGGATTAGATACAAAGGTATACTAAAACCAACTTTGACTGATATATAGGTCTTAAGTTTAAGCTGCACTCTAAATATGTATTTTTTTCATTAATGTTTTAAAATACATATTGTTTAAATTCAAATCTGTTTTTCCATCAGAAACTTTGAAGTTTAAAAACAAAAACTGAGCATTTTAGCTAGCAACCTTTAGTCAAAACATTTGACAGACAAAACAAAGATGTTTTCTCAATGTTCTGGTTTTTAAAAAAATTTCTCTACATATTGCATCAAATATATTTCATGTGCAAAAATGTATGTTTTATCTACTTAAAATGCCTAAAAATTAGTTAAATAGTTACTTTGGTTTAATCTACATGCTATATATTAAATGCACTTAATATTGGTAACTTAATAAAAAACCATTCCTTACCCAAAAGATGTATACATTTTTAAAAGAATAAGCAGGATTATATAACATGAAATGTTTCTATGTAAAAATATTATATGTAATACTGCTGAAATATTCCATGCAAAAAATGAAACAAAACAAAACAAGCAAACAAACAAAAAAACTTGAACAGATCACAAGAGCCAACTGTGAAAATTTTCAGTGTGAGAAATCACTCCTTGGAAATCAAAAAATGCTACAAATTAGGGCTTGACTATTATTTTGTTAATTATGTAGACTCAGAAAAGTGAGAGAGAAAATGTTAATGACACAAATTAAACCTAAAAATATTTTGTGCATGCACACATACATAAATATACATGGGTATGTATCTAAATATCTATACTATATGTAAATGTATATATATATACACACACACATGTAATATGTAGAATAAATATAGGGTATGCACATATACATACATTAGGGGTATATATATATATGTATATATATATATATAGCATATAGAGAGATACTATATATAGGATGTGTGTATAGATATATAGTTATATAAAATGAGACACAGAGAGAGACAGAGAGCGTGTATATACATATGTTTCTTGAAAGATTATCTCATACTTTGTATTTGTATTCTAGGACCTACCTATCAGTGCCTGCCACATAATAGGGTACTTGATAAATCTTGTCAATTGGTTGGTTGAGGTCCACCCTATATATATTCTCTATATATATGATTGTATATCCTATAGTCTTTATAATTGTGGATGAAGGAAAGCATAAAAGGGAAAGTATAGCATATTCCTGTCTATCTCAGATACAGAATGGGCACTCCTGTTTCCCATGAACATAAAGTAGATATTACTGACTACGCAAGAGAGATTTCTCTAAGGCAGCATTGTTTGCCAATGAACACACTTTGGCCCAAAAATTTGGAGCCAGGAATTATAATCCTGACTTTGAATTGCCTTGAACAAATCACAACTTTTCTGGGTCTGTTCCCTCATTCATAAAGTGAACTTATCAGACTGTATTCAATTCAGTTTAATCAAACAAAATTTACTAATGGATTGGTATGAAGAAAAAACCAAAACAGCCCATGCCCTCAAGAAGTTTATGTTCTTCTGAAGGTAAGCAACATGTATAAAGAACATTAAGGATAGACTATATGTACAAAGTAATTTTGGGGAGATGTGAGGAACAGTAGCAACTGTGCAGAAAGAGAAGCATCTTGTATCTGTCTGAAATGGTATTTGAGCTGAGCTGTGAAAGGTGTGAGGGATTCTAAGAGGTGTAGAGGAATTAAGGGGTGGAAAGAAAGGTCATTGTATTTTCCCTTCTTAACAAGAGTTACACCCTTCTAGAATAAGCCTCCATTTCAACCATAATTTTTTTTTTTGGTTTATTCCTGTCCAACCCTTTGTGACCCCATTTGGGGTTTTCTTGGCAAAGATACTGGAATGGTTTGCTGCTTCCTTCTCCAGCTTATTTTACAGATGAGAAAGCTCAGTAATTTGTCCTGTCTTATTTCAGATATTTACTAGCTGTGTAACATTGATACTTCTCTCCACATAGATATGAAGAGTTTTTTACTTATGTTTAAACTGTAAGAAAATGAGTTCTCTTGCTACAATATAAAGAAGAAAAACATTTCAGGAATGGGAGACAACATACAAAAAATAAGGAGATAAGGGCTACATTTAGTTTGGCTGAAAGGTAGGCTATGTGAGGGAAAATAATATTAAATATTATTATCCAACAGTCTCTTCCAATTTGAAAATTCTATGATTATTTAGTACCTAGACAAATCCTAACATGTAGCAATACTCTTAAGCTATTCTTCCAGCCCACTTTAACAATGGCAGGCTGGTGACTCAGGACATGGCTGACTATTTGTCCTGGGGGACTTTGAAGTGATAAGGAATAGCCTTCTCTAGCTCATAGGCTTCATTGTGGGATCCCCTTTATTATTCTCATTTGATACCAATTAGACAAACTTGGTTAGCTTTTTAGAAAGGAAAATTTCCTTTGGTGGTACAGAAAGAATAGCTAGTAAAAGACATTCCCCCAAAAAAAATCTTGGAAGAAGACCTCTCCCCCAAAATCTATGACACACAAGTACCACCAGAAAAGACAGTCAAGGATAAAATGGACTCAAGGTGAGAGAACATACATGGATGGTATATTTTTGGCCTTTTGTGGAGCACTCATAATGTTCCCCTTAACGGTGATCTAACTTTTGTGTTGGGCTCATTGCTGTCCTGAAACTTCCTTTTTTCAATCTGTGTAGTTTGTCATCTTCCAATGTACACTGCCACCAACTCCTATTTCAAGAATGCTTGCAGGACACCAATTTCCTCCATTCTTCCAAAATTTATGAGGTTCTTTTCTGGTGAAAGGATTAGTGAGATGGAGACTTAGATCTAGGGCAAGGACAAGGCACTTCTCCTGCCGTTCATGATGGCAGTTGCTTGGTCAGGATGATACAAGGTGCCAGATATTTGAATCTAGAACTAGTGATGAAATGATTGATATATCTTATTACAGATCAAAAAGTTCATTATTGAGGAAACTAGGGGGCATATGAATAGAGATTTGACTATGGAAGAAGATCTGAATTATAATCCTATCTCAGAAATTTATTAATGAATGATCCTGGAAAAGTCAATTAACCTCTCAGCTTTATTTTCCCCATCTGTAAATTAGGGATGATAATAGCACTGTATCTACATGGATGTAAAAACCAAATAAGATAGTATAAGTAAAGCACTTTACAAAACTTAAGACATTAAACATGTGGTAGTTATTATTATGATGTATTATTGATAATGGCATAGTGAATAGAGATCTAACCTTGAAGTCAGGATGACCTGAGTTCAAGTCTTTCATTTAAAGTCCTACTTCCCTTGGGAAACTCCTTAAGACTGCAAGTTTTAGAGAAAGTTTAAAAATATATAGATTTTAACTGTGATGGATTTGGTTCTTTTTAACACTGAGGTGATTCAGGCCAATTACAATAGATTTGTGATGAAGAGAGCCATCCAGAGAGAGAACTATGGGGACTGAAGGTGGATTACAACATAGTATTTTCGCCTTTCTTATTATTGTTTGCTTGCTTTTTTTCTTTCTCCTTTTTTTCCTTTTTGATCTGATTTTTCTTGTGCAGCATGTTAAATGTGGAAATATGTTTAGAAGAAACACACAAATTTAACCTATATAGGATTACTTGCTCTCTAGGGGAGGGGTGGTATGAAGGAAGAGAGAAAAAATTAGAATTTTCAAGGGCACATGTTAAAAACTATCTTTGCATGTACTTTGAAAATAAAAAGCTATTATCAAAATTAAAAAGTATAAGAAAAACTAAAAAATATGGATTTTGTGTTCTTTGTGTATTATTGGACTTACTATTTCTGTTTCTCAAGCATACTGAATGTTAATGATTTTTTTTAAAACATTGGACACAGGGAAAGGGTTTTATTTTTTCCCCTTGTTTTCATGCAAGTTAGTGTCATGGAGATTACTTCTTTAGTAGGTCAGCATGCTAAGTGATAATGTGGAATAAACATTTAAGAAATGCAAAGCTGCATGTCAAAACAGCTTAATATCATTACTGAGTTTCCTACAAGAGGACCCAATGCAATTGGACATCACTGTCAAATAATGTTCTCTAGCCCAGGAAGCAGAGCCAGCATTGATATGAAACACTAGATACTGATTCTGACAGCCCTTCAGAATGGAGAGAGTATTTACTTAGGATAAAGATGTATGTTAATTTCCAAGAAGATAACTTGGTATTCTACCAAACCAATAACTCTTCATTATTGGAGTTCTTTCGTGCATTTTTTTCATCCTCTTCAACCCCATAGTGAACTAGAGCTACAGGGAAATTTAGAGATTTAATTCCCATTAATAATATGGCAGAAAAGCCAATTGTGTGACTCATTCCTTATAATGTGTGTATGTGCATATGTGTTTCTCTATTTCCATTCAGTACACTGAACAGGATCCCTTGTGGGTCTGAAAATAAGTGAAGTGCACACTCTCCACTCTCAACTCAAGAGTGTATTCAGCCCTGCCCATGACAGTGCTGGGTACATTTGAAAAAACAGAGCTATGGCAGTGTGCACTGCCTGACAGTGTCATTATCTCTCTGTATGAACAGGGTACTAAGGCTGACATCTAATTAACACTAAGAAACTGATTAACTCTCCATCAGGTCACCACAAAAAAAAAAAGACAAATAGACCTTGATGCAAACTATTAGGTCATTTACTTAATAAATAGAGCCACTTGTGGCTGGCTGATTGGGGGAACCCTGCACAAAGCCAGCTTTGGATCTGAGTTCTGAGACTGCCAGCTCAAACTGAGTGGCTACAACACTACATTAAGAGCTGAAGACTCAAAACAGATCGCTGAAAAACACTTGAGCATTTTCTAAAGGGCGATTTATCATCCCCAACAGATGCATTCATTAAGGGGAAGGGGAGAAATTACATTCAAATATCAGGAAAATAAATGGGGTCTATTTGGATTTTTTATTTGTGCAACTGAAATGTTCTACAATCTGAAAACAAGTATATAAAAGATGCTTCAGTACACCATTAGAACATTTAGGGCAGTTTGGTTTATTGCACAAAGCTGTTTGAATGGCTTCAAGGTGGTAAATCAAGCAAATATAGAATGTTTAGCTGATAATGTCCTTCTGGAACAATTGCTTCTCTCCTATGTTTCAAATACAAAACTTGTTTTGCTTGTGTTTGAACACCACTACTGTTATTAATACTACACCTTCTGATAACAAAAATTCATTTCCTACCTTGCTTTTGCCAAAAAAAAAAAAAAAAGTTGTAACAGTTTGTCCCAATTCCCTTTTCTGATAGAACAAGAACAGATTTCAGAAGCACTAGGAGAAAGGAGGTTCACTGGCCCAATATCTTATCCTACATTCTCTTTCCCACTCTGATCCATTCTCCACAGCTATCTAAGTGATATTCCTAAATCACAAGTCTGACCATGCCATCCTTTCTTGATAACTTTTTTGTTTTATCTGTTTGTTTTCTTTGTTTTTAGTTTTATTCTGAACTTAAGAAATAAACATATTTCCATAACATAGTAGAATTTTTTAAAATTGCAGATGAAACTATAAATCAATTATATACAACTTGCTACTCCTTTTAAATATATAATATTTCCATTATATTATATAGTATTATATATTATAATTTATAATATAATATATTTATAACAAATATAATTATATGTTATATATTATAAATATATAATAAAGTTACTTTTGTAATTTTTTTCTTTTATTTCTTCTCACTCCATCCCTGCCTTAGAGATGACTACCATTATCTATTTATTCATCAATCTACATAGTTATCTATCCATCTATCTACATATATATACATATATATATGTAAATTCATTCTATATATACTTCAATTTTAAGTTCTTTCTTTGGATGCAGTTGGCATCTTTCTTCATAGGTCTTTTGTAGCTAATTTGTGCTCAGTAACTTTCAACAGATCCTTATAATCTCTAGGATCCTCTATTGTGTGACATTTAAAATCCTTGAACACCAGTCCTCAATTTACTTTTCCAGGTTATACATTACTCCTTATCATACAGTCCAAGATCCATTCAAATCAATGCTCTTGCTCTTTCTCACATGTGGTCATCCACTTTCTACCCCCATGCTTTTATACAGATTGCATATTCCTCCAGACCATGCACTTTCTCCTTATCTCCACTGGTACCATTAGAAAATAAAATCATTGAGAGTAGTGATTGTTTTATTATTTGAACTTTTATTTCTTGTACATAGCAGATATTTAATAAATATTTGTTGATGGATTTCTATCATAAGGCTTTTTTCAAAGTTTAATTTAACGCATCTTATATTATAACTTTCTTGGTTCCCTATCCCAAATGATAACTCCCCATATTCTGCAGTTATATTGTATTTATTTTTACATATGCTTATTTTATGCATGTTTTCCCCATTCTCTCTTCCTACTCCTTTATAAAGTTCCATAATGTTATGGAATATTTCCTTGTCTTTGTGTACTGAGTCATGAGCATGGCACTTAAAAAGATTTAATGCTTGTTGATGGACATCCCTTCAATTTCCAATTCTTTGCTATTACTAATCTGGGGATTGGCTGAACAAATTATGATAAATAAATGTAAAGGACTCCTATTATACCATCAGAAATGATGAAAGTGGTGGTCTTAGAGAAATCTGAGAAGATTCATCTAAACTGATGCAGAATGAATGAGCAGAGACATGAGAACAATTTCTACAATAATAAAAGTATTATAAATACAAACAACTTTCAAAGACCTAAGAATGTCAACCAACACAATGACTAACAAGGATTTCAGAAGACTGATAATTAAGTATGCTGTTTATCTGTTGCCAGAGAAATATTGGACTCAGAATGGAGAATTACATTATATATATATATATATATATATATAAAATATGTTCGATGCAGGAAATAGTTTTGCTTAACTATATATATTTTTGATAATTTTTTAATGGAGGAGGGTGAGAATTTTAAGAAAACAAATGTTAATTATTTGAAAAATTCAAAATGCTTATTGATTGATAGATTACTTGATTCTCCACCTTGAGTGAACTCCAAACTGATCTTACAATCTGAATGAAAGAAGAATCAATGTACTGTTGCTGATGACTTAAGCCACAGGTGCCATCACTTTGCTTTGTGGTCATTAAACTGGCATGAAGAAGCAGTGATGGGATTCACATGGAGTATAATCATATAGCCAAATTCAGTTAAGCCATCCAGAAAATACCTGAGTGAAGAGTGACTCTCTATGTGAGGATCCTAGAGCAACCTGCCTGTAGGAATAAGAGATTCAGTTGCCAAGGGTCATACATACAACTTTTAGACTGAATCCACGAATAATGTAATCTTTGCTGAGATTCCCTTTTTGAAATATTCTTTCTTTAGGTTCTAGACACTCAGAGGCCAATACACACAAAAATAATCAGTGAACAGAGACAAGCCACAGAAGCTATTGCCTGCTTCACCAAATGGGATTGGCAGCTGGATGCCCCAAACAACAAGGCACAAAGGGAAATATAAGAGATTTCCAGAACTGCAGTTGAATTGTCATGCTATTCCTTTTACAATTACATGACCATTCTTTCCCACATATCTTACTAAATATTAATCAATTTGATGACTGCACATCATCACTAAGCCCATTAGAGCTTCATTCACTCTAAACCAAATCTTTGGTACATACTCTATGACACTAAGAAAGCTATTTAATTGCCAAGTAGCTCTATAAAACTCATTTTCAGATAAGTAGTTAATCTATATCAGTGGAATGATTTTTCCATGCTAGGAGGATGGGAAGCTCCCTATAGAAATAAAATCATAACTTCAGAATCATCATCATTATTGTTACTTTTATCATCATCATCAGTTCTTTGAAAACATCTGATTTGATCTTTAAAATAATACTGGGAGGTAGGGACTAGCTTATGTATTCTTAAACTACCATAAAAAGGAGCTTTGGTGTAAGTCATGTTTGGCGGATGTTCCCAGATATTCCTTTACTGTTACATCCATTGCTTATACACTCTTGGTAGAAAACTAAAAAGGGCTATCCCCTGATTATGCTCACAAATTGAAAAATTAAGATGTTGCTACCAACTAATTCCACCAAATCCAATGGGATAGACTAATATGTTCTTATCCACCTGACATTTTTATATGAACATGGAAAACTTAAGCACAATGAATTATTTTATTCAAGACAAATACATTTATGATAGTTGGGATTGAGGCCTTAAAACACTGGTCCACAGAATCATATTTCCTCCAAATAAAGTGTTAAAAATATTTCCATTTGTTAGCATGATCCGATTTTATAATTTAGCCATTGACTACCTTGGAGCAAACACTGGAGTTATTAAGGAAACACTGATCACTGAGTTACATTTTCAATAAAAAGATAAGATCTTGGTACATTTTACTTAGCCTCAAGGTAACCCAACATTATTCTAGTACTTTAAAAGAAATTAGAAATTTATTTTTTAAAAAATGATCATATTCCTAAAGAGAAATGTGTGCTTGTACTTAGATAGAAAAGGGTACTTTGTGAGGAAGCAACTAATAATGATAACTGTTTATATAATACATAACACCTTAAATTTTAGGAATGAGACAATGTCATAGAGTAGGTACAGAGACAGAAGGTGGAAAGACTAAGATTTAAGTGCTGCCTCTGAAAATACTCTGTAACTTGAGAAAGTTATTAAATTACTAGATAGTTCTATATAACCAAGTTTCAGGTCAGCAATTAATCTAATTTAATATAAATAAACAGATTTTTAAAATATTTTAATTTAATCTAAAATAAATCTAAATTAATCTAATTTCAGGTTAGTAATAAATCAGTGGAATGAATTTATATGCTGGTAGGACATGGAGGTTCCCTATAGAAATGGAATCATAGACCCAGCTTTATTATTATTTTATTGCTATTAATGAAAGTATTTTGCAAAAATCTCATTTGATCCTCAAAAAAATTATATTATACCCATTTTACAGATAAGGAAACTGAGGCTTAAAGAGATTAAATTGCTTGTCAAAAAGAATACAGCTAATAAATACAAGAGATAGAATTTGAAATCACGTCTCTTGACAAAAAGTCCTAAGCTCTTTCTGCTATACCACCCAGTTTGGGGATTGTTGCATCTAAAATGTCTACATTGACAACTGACTGAAGATATTGTGTATTATGTGTCCACCCTCAAATGGACATATTTACATTTGGCTTCATTCCATTTCCTTGTTATAATATGAGCCTTGGCAAAATCTGTTCATAGTCCTGTGCATTATTTTAGATATCTAAGGTCTATCACTCATTGGTAATTGAACCTGACAGTCTGCAAATTGAGGTCTCCCTTCAATGTCCATAGTGTCACTGTTAATCAAGTCCAAGTATGTACCAGAGAGCTGTCAGTAGTTCTAGCCTCTAGCTTCCAGTTCCTCTGAAAACTCAGAGTGTCTTTTTTTATATATTTACCATTTTGGGATTTACTAGTTTGGGATAAGGAGAAGAGTCCAAAGAGACTTCCTTGTTCAATCTCTTGTATTCAGCCTACCTCGGAAAAACAATTGTATGTGTATAGAACTTAAATCCCACAAATGTTCTTATTATTCAGCTTCAAAATGTAATTCTATACATTCAGATAAGATCATATGTTACCTAAATATCCCCAACATGTTGTCCATTTGACTCAATAGAGAAATTCTTACAGGGCTACTTTGGCAATATAATGCAGCAGAGTAGCCAAAATTGAATTCTTCTGCACCTAGTGGACTATCATTATTCCTAAATGGAGAACTGAAAATATTTTGACTAAACTGCAATCAGGAACATTAGTGTTTTCCATAGCTACCATTTCTGCTACAAAACAAAAGGATGCCATTTACTTATTAAACAAACAAGCAATTACACACTGGCAAGTATGATAGCTTCAGAAGGGTTATAATCTCCTTTTTTGGTGATTTTAGTGATTTATATATTTGGTGATTTTGATGATATTACATTTTGAATATGTCCAGGCAATGTGCTATAGTCCTTATCCTCAAGGAGCTTACATTTTAGTTGTGGGCATACAACATTTGATGATAAACACAAAATAGATGCAAACTAAATCCAAAGTAATACTGGGGGTAAGAAAACATCTCTTGAAGGAAGTAATACTTATTCTGAAACTTCATTGAATGCAATAGTACCAAAAGATGGAAGTAAGGAGGAAGAGCATTTCAGACAATAGAGTCATCTTATACAAGGACAGAGAGAGGAGACAATAAAAAAAGTTGTAAAAGAAAAAAAGCACATCATTTTGCCTGGAATATACAGAGAATATAGAGTATATATAGAGCATGTGAGGGAGAATAAATGTGTAAACAGCCTAGAGAAAGAAGTTTGAGACAGTTATGAGGTTTATTATTTTTAGTTTTGGTTAGTATTTTCTTTTTTGTAATTCTCTTTTTTTTTTCCTTTTGAGACGTATTAAGGGAATGACCTAAATAGATCTGTATTTTAAGATTATCAAAATATCAATTTGGCAGTTATTTAGAAAATAGATTTTAAAGGAGAGATCAAATGAGGGGAAGCCTATTACAATGTGATTTCAATATTTAAAAAGAGAAAAAAATGAGTCTTTGTGGAGAGAATATGATGGATGCAAGAGATATTGAAGAGATTGAATCAAAAAGACTTGGCAATTAATTAGAAATATTGGTAAGAGAAGGAGAAAATAGGATGATTCCAATTTGACAAATCTATATGACAAATAAATGGTGCTGAAGATAAGAGGAAGAGTATGTTTAGAAAGAAAGGCCATGAGTTATATTTCTGATGCATTGTATTTTGAATGCCTACATGAGATCCATGTGAAAGACATTGGGTATTCAGGGATACAAAACTAAAATTCAGGAAATCAGTGAGAGCTAAACTTGGATTCATTTGAATGGAGATTCTAATTAAACCCTAGTTAAATTGTAGCTGAAGAAATCAACAATTAATCAATCCACAGATATTTATTAGGTATCTACAAAAGTGCCAAGAACCTTGCTAGACATTGGAGATTCAAGTACAAAGAATGAAAAAAAATTCTGCTTGAAAAAACAGTATATCTAATAGGGAAAAAGTCCATATAAAAGCACATAGCATAAATATAAAATTAATAAAGATTAATGTATACAAAATAATTAAATATAAAGTAGTTTGGGAGCAAGGAATCTATTGGTGAGGAAGAGGTTGGGAGTGGAGGGAAATCCAGAAAGGTTTCATACAGAAGATTACATCTGGGCTGCATCTTAAAGGGCTGCCTGTGAAAGGGGAAAGAAATATAGAATTTTTACTAATTGCTTATGACCTTTTCTCCATTCCCAGCTGTGCCAAATTTCCCTTGTCTTTTCTTCTTCCTAGTAGAATGTGACCTTTGAATTCTGATGATTTTCCCTTATGTCTTTTGTATTCATTTTCTATTATATTCAGTACAGTCCTGCCCTCCCCACTTTCTGCCCATCACTAATCTCAAAACTGTCCACTTCTGATAACTGGACCACCTTCAGATCAACTGGTTAAAGGACATCTGATCTCATTCAAATGAACACTATTACACTTAATAATGTGCTATGGAAACTTAGGCCTGTATAACCAACATCATTTTCATTGTCTTACTATATCAATTGTGATTTTAGTATAGATTTGTTGAAAATGACATTTTTATTGGAAATTTCTATCTTAACCACATTTTGCAGTCATTTCTAATCTTAGCAGATAAAAGAATGATTATTACCTATATTTTATTGACATTATCCCATAAATGCTACCTTGAGAAGTTACTCTATGTGTTTCACAAAACCTCTTTTCATACTCCAAATTATTATTTGACAAAGATAATATTTTAGTTAAATAATACTCTTGAAAAATATAATTTTAAATGTTGTCTCTTTTTAGCCCTTTGGAGAATATAAGATAATTAAGGAATTTCATTGTTGAACTTTTAAAAAAGAAACCCAGTAGAATGTTATAAAAGAGAAACAATTGAATATTAGATTTAGAAAATGTAGGACAGGCTCTCCCTGAACTTTTGTCATTCATTTGGCATTTAATTTATTTAAGACAAAGAAACAGACACTTCCTTACTCATGACGCCATTCCACTTTTCTCTTCCCCAATGAAATCTGCTCTGTTTATCATTGTTCACTAAAATGCAATAATGGGAAAGGGAAATTTGAAACAAAATTCTTGTCCTTCAATGGGTTTATAAATTCAAGACTCTTTATAAACATAGACAATGCTAAAATAAATAGTTGTGTTTTTTCCTAAAATATTTTTTAAAGTTCATATTAGTTTATAATTTCAGTATATGCAAAGTATGTGGAGACTTAGCCCCTTGTATTTAATAGTAATAAAAGTCTCCATTTTTTCTTTAAAGCCCTTCAATTCCATGGCTTACAGAAATTCTAACATTACCTCAAGTATACAATGGCTTTATGCTATTTTAAAAATATATGTCATTTTCCCTCAATTACAGGAAAAACAAATTTTTATATTTGTTTGTAAAACATTAAGTTCTAGATTCTCTTCCTTCCTCCCTCCCCACTCTTGCCCCCATTGAGAAGGCATATGTGAAATTATCCAAAACATTTCTATACAAATTATTTTGTGAAAGAAAACTTAAATCTACCTGCCAAAAATAAAATCACAAGGAAAAAAATGTAAAAACAAGTATACTTCGATCTGTATTCATACACAATCAGTTCATTTTCTGGGTATGGAAACCATTTTTCATCACAAATGATGTTTGTCTTGGATCATTGTATTGTTGAGAATAGCAAAGTCATTCACAGATGATCATCTTACAATATTGCTATTACTTTGTATATAGTACATTTCACTTTGTATGAGCTCATGGGAGTCTTTACAGGTTTTTCTGAGAGCATTCTGCTCATCATTTCTTATAGCACAGTAGTATTCCATCATAATCATATATCACAAAGTCATTCCCCAATTGATAGACATCACCTCAATTTCCAATTCTTTGCCCTGTGAAAAGAGCTGCTATAAGTATTTTTGTACATTTAGATTCTTTTCCTTTAAAAAAATCTCTTTGGGGATATATGCCTAGTATAAGCCCCAGTGCAGTGGAGCAAGTAAATTGCAATACCAGGACCCTCCTCAAACCTCAATGTAGCCAGAAGAGAACCACCACCATATTTCAGTTCAACACTGGGCAAACAGACAACCTCCAATGACCAGACTACCACCATGTGCTTCAGTGTAGTCCCAAGGAAATACAGCAACATCTCCTCAGCCTTAACACATGCCAAAAACTTTCCCTAGAACCTCACCTCAGCATTGGATAAACGGCTAGACTCTCACAACCTCCAGTGGCACCAGTCACCCATCCAGGTCCTCAGCATAGCAATAAACACAAGGGTCACAAATGGGCTCAGAGCAATATAAGTAAATAGCCAAGTTATAGCACAAGAAATCTGAGACAGTGTCCCTGGAGAGCAAAACTCAAATTTAAAATAAAAGAAAAAAGACCAAAAAATGAGAAAAAATGACAGAAAAAGAACAAAAACAAGAAGAAGGAAAAGAACAACAAGAAGACAGTGACTAAGGAATCACTTTAAGAAGCTTAAAAAATCATATAAGACAGGTAGAAGAAAAATAGAGCAAAGAAATGAGAGTGCTGCAAAAGAATTATGAAAAAATTGCCAACAGCTTGGAAAAAGAAAACAACTGCTTAATAAGTAGAATTTGCCAAATGGTAAAGGAAATATAAAGGAATACAGAGAAAAACAATCCCTTAAAAGTTAGAATTAGGCAAGTAGAAGCTAATAACTCTATGGGACTTCAAAAATCAATCAAACAAATCCAAAAGAATGAAAGAAATAGAAGAAAATATTTTAAAAGCCTCATTAGAAAAACTGACCCAGAAAATAAATTCAACAACAATATTAAAATCTTTGCACTGAAAGCCATAATAAAAAGGAGGATCTTGATAGTATCTTTCAAGAAATTATCAAAGAAAACTGTCCTGATATCCTGGAAACAGACAGCAATATAACATTGAAAATATACACCCATCACCTCAGGAAAGAGATCCCAAAATAAAAACTCTAAGGAACGTTACAGCTGAATTTCAGAGTTATCAGGCCAAAGAAAAAATACTACAAGTGGACAAAAAGAAACAACTCAAATATTGGGAAGCCACATCAGGATTACACAGGACTTTGCAGCTACAACATTAAAAGACAGAAGATCGTGGAATAGATATTCAGAAGGCAAAGATGCTGGGACTACAATCAAGAATTGCCTACCCTTCAAAAACTAAGCAGAATACTTCAAAGGGGCGGGGAATATCCATTTAAGTGTGAAATGATGTCTTCTGGGATGTACACACACAAGAAATTTATACTTGAAGCAAAACCAGTTTATAAGTATTAAGGACTTGTTTTGATATCCTAATAGCTCACATGACCCTCTACTTATTGCTAGCTGATCCCACCATGCTTTACATTCTACTTGATCATCTTCCTAATATCTGTTTTGATGCTGACATGTATACATTTCCCCACTTTCCTCTTAATGACCCAAAGCATAACTCCTGTCTTGAGGTATTACTCTCCTATATGTGCCATCTCTTTCTATTAGAATACAAGTCCCTTGAGAGTGAGCATCATCTTTCTTTTGTAATTTTATAAATCTCCAACATTTAACATAATGTTTGATACCTAGAAAACACTATTTTTTCATAAGAAAACAGAATGATTTTTTTAAAACCTGCTATGTTCCAAGTACTGTGTTAAACACTGGAAATACAAATACAAGAAAAAAATACATTCCCTACCTTTGAGGAATTTACACTTTAATGGAGGAAAACACAAAAAAGGAGATGAGCAGGAAGAGAAAGTACCCATACTTATTGGGGTTATGGTGATGTAACTTAGAAAATTAAAATAAGAGGAATGAAATTTGACTGATCTGCCTGTCTCCAAAATGGAGTTTCCCAGGAAGAACTTCTCAATGGAAGAAGTTCTCCTAAGGAGAAAAAAAAATCTATGGATTGGAAAAAATGCATCCTTGCTGAGCAAAGTACCTTCCTATCCTTATTTGGTTTCCCCCAAGAAGGTTCATTTGTTTTGAACAAATCAGTGTTATCTTCATTGCATGAAGCTATTGGGTACCTTGGGCCCATTCTCCAACTTGGGGTTTTTATTCCATGTCAGAACCAAATCACATTTTTACCATCTCTGCGTTACATAACAGAACCAGCTTTGATTTTTCACATCTGAGTTGAAAAAGTTGTCAGAAAACACCACAGATTCAAAACAGCTCTCAAAATGACTTTTGTTCAAGGCAGATTCCTGAACTATTCATCTGTGTTAAAATGCCTTTTGCCTTGAATCATATGTCATGTTGCCAGCAAAGAGTTGTTTCCATGCCAACTCGTTTGCAACACAGGGGAAAAAATCAAAGCTACTAACATCTGGAAGATGTCAGGCCTGATGTAAGCCACTTGCAATGAGAAACCCAGGACTTAATGTTTGCCAAAGAGAACCTATATATGGGGTGGTATTTTATAGACTAATTGCCTAACAATACTTTATTCTTCTTTCTTGGACTTGGCTCTTGATTCCTTCTCCAGAAAAGGACTGGATAGAAAGAACTATCAATCATTCTCTCTCCTCACCATACAGTTTAAGGTAGATACAACTAATTTATATATATGTATGTATATATATATATATATATATATATGTATACACACACACACACACACATACACACACACACACAAATGCATACATACATATATACATGTACCTATTACTTTATGTTTTATATATATATATATATTTTATATATATATATATATATGTTTTATATATATGGTATAAGGAAATTTCAAATGAGGAAACGCTATCAAAAAATCAGTACTTTTTCTACAGTTTATAGCCTCAGAGAGTTGCCTACGATATTGACAGGTTAACTGACTTGACCAATCATACAATTATTATTTGTCAGAGGCAGGGTTCAAATCCAGGTATTTCTGTCCATTGAGATGATTTAGACTGAGTAGCTGAAAAAATAAATTGGTCTTTTATATCTACAGTCCTTCCCCAAGTTCTCCATCCCTCTCTCTATCCTCTTTCTGCCTTTCCTTTCTCTCTCTCTCTCTCTCTCTCTCTCTCTCTCTCTCTCTCTCTCTCTCTCTCTCTCTCTCTGTCTGTCTCGGATGGGGAAGTTGGGGAGAACATCACTCATTTTGATCTTTGCCAGAAAAAAAATTTCCCATAGTCATTAGACAGACATTTATTAAATGCTTCCTATGTGCCAGGCATTGTGCTACCATTCATACATCTTTGGAGGTTGTGGAAAACAATGGGTAGAAATCAAGAGATGATCCAAGAGCATGGACTGGTCATGGATAGGGTAATACATTTCTCCACAAATCTCACTTGGGCTAATTATCAGTGTTTGCCATGACCATAGGCAAATCCCTTTACCTCTCCAAGCCTGTTTTCCTTATGTGTAAAATAATGAGCACAATACCTATGCTATCTTCCTCTCTTGGTTATAGCATAGATTTAGAATTTGTGGGGACTTCAGAGATCATTTACACCAACTCTCCTCCCATTGGGGAGTTCCTCTGAACTTCCACTTTAAGGAAGGGCCCAAGTCAGCCATTATTCACTTCTCTCTCAGATCTGCTTCTGACTCTCTGAATTCAGCTCTCTTTGACCTGTTACCTTCCTCAATTAGAAAGTGCTTGAAAGCAAGAACTTTCTCTTTTTTTCCTTTTTTGGGAGGGAGAGGAGGGTTGTCATATTTCCAGGGCTAAGTACAGAGCCCATCTTGTAGTAAGTGCCTAATAAATCCTTCTTAGCTAACTGGGTGAATAAAATAAGGCCAAAATGACAGAGTTAGGCCTAGAACCTAGGTGTTCTGGGTGCAAAACATTCTGATCTACCGTACAATGAATGTCTCTGGTATGAGAGTTAAGTGAGATGATAATTATTGAATGCTAATTTGTGTGTTTGTTTACTATTGGTCCAGACTTGTGATTTCATTTGGGGGGAAAGGAAGAGCTAGGTAATTAATTGGTTAATTAAAAATCTCAATCTTTCTCTTTTAAATAAAGTAGTGAGACTATGGTTGTGGGATGGACTCATTCTGGCTCATGATTTCTTTTTAATTCATAGGATTATAGGATCAAAGATCATCTTTGTTGACTTCCAAATTGGCATAAAAGTAATTTCACCAATTATTTACTTTAAGTATGAATAACTAGCAAATACCTTTTCTTCCTAAAACCATTTGGTACAAACTCTAATAGGGAAATAAGTAATTTAAAAAACTTCACAACGAACAACTCCAAAAACATTTAAGCAATTGAATTTAAATTGCTAAAGAAAATATGTATTATTTTATGAATCAAATTAGTTGATTATACTAGACTCTCAATTGTTTCTGACTCTTTGTGACTCTATTTGGGGTTTTCTTGTAAAGGAATGGTTTACCATTTTCTTCCCCAGTTCATTTTATAAATGAGGAAACTGAGGCAAAATGAAGTGTCTTTCCTCAGATTTACATAGCTTGTAATTCTGAGGTCGGATTTAAATTTAGATCTTGCTGTCTTCAGGCCTGGCTTTCTATCCACTGGGTAATGACTGGCCCCATCATATCGCTAAACTCTAACTAGTTAATGATTTGCTTCCTGCTCCTTTTTAAAGAAACTGATAATTAGAAAGAATACACAAAACAAGGTTAAATGAAAGGATGTAACTTTCAAAAGAAAAACTAGTTTTATTGAGATATTCGTTCCTCTTTCCTTGTAAAGAGCTTTTCAAACCTTAAACCACGAATAATATTATCATTATCAATTCTTACTATAACCTCACACAGTTTTAACCTCAAAATGTAAAATATTGGCAAAGCTTTGGCAAGTATTCAAGTTATGACAGATGTGTCAATACAAATTAGTTTTTGCTGGTTCATACTAGCTAAAAAGAGAGGGAAAGAAGAACAGTAGATCAGTTGGATTAATGGCAGACCTAAAAAATATGGTGAGGATAAATGTTTTGCCAACCTTCTTATTTTCTAGCTTTATCAAAGAAGTAGCAAAAAGAAAGGTTGTACTCTCTGATAGATTGCATATACATGACCAATACTATATGGACAGCTTTCCAGAATTATTTTTAATGAAGCTAAACTTTGCAATCTTATACTCTTCACTCTCAACATAGTTTTTTTTAATACAAGAGAGTACCACAATTTATATAGTAGTGATTATGAAATCATAAGGAAATTTTCATATAGTTAATCAGTTGTCCATTGAGCCTAAAGTTTTTCATTGACAATGCTTTTAAGGAACATCTCTGGGTGAGCAGCATCTCCTCCTCAAAAGTGAGTGACAATCTCCATATATTTCTAACATCTGCTAGTAGTCATTTATGGTTATCTCAGTCTTAAAGCTATATAAATCTTTTTTGAACCTATTTATAGTTTCTAATTATATGATAGCCTTTATTTCATATCTTATGAAGATCTGTTTAAGCACATGAACAAATTTACTTTGTAGAAAAAAACACAAAGTGGAACAGAATTCAAATATTGAAGAGCTTTCATATGGAAAAAGGATTAGACTTGTTCCCAAGAGCACAACTAAAAATAATGGGTAGAAATAACAAAGAGACTAATTTAGGCTGGAGATAACGAATATCTTTCAAACAATTTGAGCTACGCAAAACTGGAAAATTGTACCTTAGAAGGTTGTGAGTTCCCTCTCACTGGTAGTCTTTAAACTAAGGTTGAATAACTATTGGATAACTATCAAGAAAGAATTTTTTTTTCCAGCCATAGGCTAGACTGCCTAAATTCCCTCTAGTTGTGAAATCCTAGGATTTTATAATTATGTGAAATCATGTTCCAAAAATTTAATACCATATTGAATGCACTCATTAGAAAAACCTAACTGACCATGACCACATTATTTGAGCAAATCAAAAACAGCTGGAGCTAGCCTTGTGATATTTCTGGAAATACCAGTTGCTATACCTGGATCCTCCTTTTTGGACCAAATATTACTACTTCCTAAGCCTCCTAAGCCTTCTAATTGGCGTATGGACTTTTTGGTTGCTATGCAAAACAACTTATATAATGGTTTTGTGAGGCTGTACCTTCCAAGAGACTACCTCCCAATTGAAGGATATTTAGATCTTACCGACTCTGCCCCTCCAGGCATTACAGTACTTTGGTGTGGTGTCCCTAATTGCAATTCCTTTGTCTTGATTAAGACCCTTATTGTTGGTTGGTACTTAGGTAGTCTTCTTTGTTTCAGGTTGACAATTCAGAATCATTTATTATTTGCTTATAATGAAACCTTATCCTACAAGCTTAAAAAACTTTCTCTAACTTTAGTGTGTTGGAATTTGGTGAATGAGTCCACAGACATCCTTACCACACTTAATGGAATTTTATAGGCTTACATAACAGCCCCTCATGTCCTTTCTATTTACAAGCTGAAAAATCCAAACTATTTTATCTTGGGTCAGAAATCTAAGCCATTGACCAAAGCCATGAGCAAAGTCAAACAGATCTCATCCTATTAAGAACAAAGGAAAGATATGTTTTGATAAGTAGAGGATAGAAGTGATTACTATATGATAGTCATAAACATGATTGATAAATGAGATCAAGAATGTAAGTTCCAACCTGTTATTTAGGAAGGATCAAAAAGTAGGGCAATTTAACAAGATAAAGGCCAGATTTGAAGCAAATACCATGGATAGCTCCAAGAAAAGTTAGATCCTTTTAAGTGGGTCTTAGGAGAAAGAGATCCTTTATCTGTAAGCAACTAGATTGGTCTAACCAACTCTGCAGGGGCAGACCTTTCTTGGTCAAAAGATGTTGAGAATTATTCAATCATATTGGACTGCCTAATGCCAGAAGTAATGTTCTCCTATGTCTGTGTCTATGAGCAAAGCACATTATCTTGATTTAAGTTTCCCAAAGTATAGACAGGTCCCCCATTAATAAGATAAGTTTCCTCTTCTCAATCTTACCTTGCCTAAAATTAGTCTGGAACTCTGATAAGAGGGATTAAAGGAAGATGAAAGAACATGGTTTGGAGTCAGAGGACTTGAGTTCTAATCTTGCTTCACTATTTATTACCTATAAACTCTTTGGCAAACAATTCCATCTTTCCAGCTGCCTCATAATAAAAATTTAAAGGTTGGACTAGATGACCTCAAAGATCTTCTTCTAACTTTACATTTATGATCCTATAACCATTTTTGTTATATCTTCACAAGAAAATATCGACTATTTCCATTTCTGTTATATCTTTCTAGAAATCATAAAAGCCTATGATTTAGAAATGTATTTCCTAGAGCATGGTTTAGTGCCAGGGTAATATTACAGTTTCCTTTTAATCTCTAATATTCTTTCTGATAATGGCAAAGATTTTTCTAAGGAGTGAGAAAAGTAGCTTTTTGCCTATAGGTGCTCAGTTAGTTGAATTTTCATGGGTTGGGTCAACAGTGACTCAAAGGTCTTTACCAATGCAATTCAAAAAGTATTCATTCAATACAAATCTTAGAAACATTAAGAGCTAAAAAATTAAATGATTAATGAATGATCACTCTAAGTACTGTCTATGTATTAAGGGCTATTCTTAGCATTGTAGGTACTAAAAAAGCCAAATAGTCCCTAACTTCAAAGAGTTTACATTATAATAGGGCAGAAAATATATACACAAATAGATATATATGAGGTACAAGCAGAGCAAATGAAAGTTAACTTTAGATGGGGAGGCTAATGGAGAGGCTAAGAAACAGTTCACTTCCACTCTGGAAAAGGTAGCATTTGGAATATATTTACAAGAAAGCCAGGAATTCTAAGATGTGGAAAGTGAGAAAGAAGAGCCTTTTGGATATGGTCAAAAGCTTGTGCAAAAGTACCAAAATGAAAGATAGAGAATAGAATATGAGGAAAGTAGGGAAGAACAATACAGCTGAATTATAGATGATTGGAAAGGAATAATTTGTAAGAAAATTGAAAAGATAGGAAAGGACTAAATGAAGATATTTACATGCCAAGCTGACATTTATATTTGATTATGAAGGTAAAAGATCCATTGAATTTTACTGAGTAAGAAGAGTGACATGATCAGATGGTATGCTTTAGAGACATCACAGTTATGTGGAGGATTGATTGAACTAAGAAGTGGCTTAAGGCAAGGGGATCAGATGGAAGGCTATTTTTCAGTTAGTCAACAAGATGTTGTAAGGATATAAAGAAATGAGTCAGCCTCTCCTTTGTGTGAGTTTTTGCTTTTTCTAAGGGGACAAGGAAATAAAGCAAGTAAAAAAAAAGTATATAATTAAGTATCAATATAAACAATATAGGACAGAAGTACTACTATCATAGTTGAGGACAGTTGTAGCTGGCATCAAAAAATGAATATAATACAGGAACATATTAATAGAAACCTGACATAGAAGAACCAGAAATAATAAGACAGACCACTATCTTAGGTGTTTTACATATTCTTTTAGAAGAAAGAGACTGGTCTTAAAATTGCACTTAAAAACTTTGGAGGCCAACATGACAAAGTGAGGAAGGAATTCCTGAAGAGCTACCAAATTCCCCTCCAAACTATAAAAAACTGCCTCAAATTTAGTCTAGGAGCAGAAAAGAAGGTTATCAGTCTAGCAAGAAAGGTCTATCTAACTGGGGAGATAGAGAGTGAAGTCCAAGAGCACCAATACTAGCAGTCACAACAGGGAACTTTCATAGCACTCCTGAGCCTAAGGCAAACCACCAGTGAAGCCCCCATCATCTTGCAAACCAGCAGACCCTCTAGGCAAGTGAGTAGTCTATACAGCCCAGAAAAACTCCACCCCTTCAGCAAAAGCCACCAGCAAGACTTTGACTCCATTTCTGACCATTCATGAAACCAACAGTAGTAAGTCCTTACCCCTAGGATTTATCAGTCCAACAGTAGGGACCCAACTCTGGAGAAGGAAGTTCCCCTCTTAGAACAACATAAATCTAACCAAAAACTAAATGAGAAAGAAGTTAAGGAGATGAATAAAATTCTGAAAAAGTTAGATATGATAGATATCTGGGGGAAATGAATGGGAATAGAAAGCAATATGCCTTTTCTTAGCAGTATAAAACACCTACAAAAAACTAACCAAATATTAGGGCATAAAAATTTCACAATTAGATACAAAAAAGCAGAAATAATAAGTGTGTTATTTTCAGATCATAATGTAAAAAATTTTTTTCCATCATAATGAACAATGGAATGATTAAAATTAATTGGAAATTAAATAATCTAAGATTAAAAACAAAAAACAAATATAGAAATAATCAATAATTTCATTAAAGAAAATGACAACAATAAAACAACATGCCAAAATGTATGGGATATGGCCAAATCAGAACTCAGGGAAATTTTTTAATCTCTAATTGTTTACATCAATAAAATAGAGAAAAAGAGATGAATGAATTGGACACAAAACTAAAACATGCAAAAAAAAAAATTTAAACTCCAATTAAACACCAAATTTAAAAATCTGAAAATCAAAGAAGAGATTAATAAAATTTAAAATAAGAAAAGGATTAAACTCATAAATAAAACTAGAAAATGTGTTTTTAAAAATGATAAAAGTAAAAATAGATTAACCATTGGCTAATTTAATTTTTTGAAAAGGAGAAAAGAAAACCAAATTACTAGAAGCAAAAACAAAGGCATGAACACCACCAATGAAAAGGAAATTAAGACAAGTGTTAGGAGCTATTTTACCAATTAAATGAAAAAAGTTGACTATATAAATGTAATGGATGAGTGATTATAACAATATAAACCATACAGATTAACAGAAGTAGAAATATAATATCTAAATCATATAATCTTACAAAAAGAAATTGAACAAGGCATCAATGAATTTCCTAAGAAAAAAATCTCCAGGACCAGATGTATTCACAAGTAAATTCTACCAAACATTTAAAGAACAATTAATCTCAATACCACATAAACTATTTGGAAATAAAGTAAAGAAAGAATACTACAAAATTCATTTTATGACACAAATATACTGCTGATGATCAAATCAGAAAGAGTCAAAATAGAGAAAAATATAGATCAGTTTTCTGGATGAATATTGATGCAAAAATTTTAAACAAAAGAGATTACATCAACATATCACAATGATCATACATATTGACTAGGTAGAATACCAGAAATGCAGGGCTGGTTCAATATTAGGAAAACTATTAATAGAATTGATCATATCAATAACAAAACCCTCAGAAACCATATGATTATCTCAGTAGATGCAGAAAAAGTCTTTGACAAAATATATCACTCACTCCTATTGAAAAACACTAAAAAGCATACGAATAAAGGGAGATTAACTTTAAATGATAAGTAATATTTATGTAAAACCATCAGCAAGCTTATATGTAATGGAGATAAGCTAGTGTCTTCTAACACAATCAGGAGTGAAGCAAGTATGCTCATTATCACTTCTATTATTCAATATTATATTAAAATATTAGTTATGGCAATAAGAGAAGGAAAAGGAATTAGAAGAGATAATGTGGAAACAAAATTTCTACTCTTTGCAGGTGAAATAATGTTATATTTAGGACATTTTAGAAGATCAACTAAAAACTAATTGAAATTATTAATAACTTTAGCAGAGTTGCAGGATACAAAATAAACCTACATAAATTGTCAGCATTTTTATATATTACCCAAAACATCCAGTAACAAAAGATAAAAAGGAAATGTCATTTAAAATAATTATAAACAATATAAAACACATAGGAGTCTGCCTGCCAAGACAAACTTAGGTACTATATAAAAACAGCTACAAATCATTTTTTCATACAAATAAAGTCAGATTTAATCAATTAGAAAAAAAAATTGCTTATTGGTAGCCAAATCAATATAATAAAAATAGCAAATCTACCTAAATTAATAAACTTATTCAATACCATACCAATAGTTGGATCAAAAAATTATCTAATAGAGTTAGAAAAAGTAATAATAAAAAATTCACCTGGAAAAACAAAGTTCAAGGATATCAAGGGAATCAATGAAAAAAAAAAAAATGTAAAAGAAGACAGCCTAGCCATTCCAAATCTCAAAATGAATTACAAAGTGTAATTATCAAAACAATCTGGGTACTAAGAAATAGAGTGTTGGGTCAAAAAAATAAATTAGATACAAATTAAATTATGATAAATGACCATAGGAATCTAGTATATAATAAATCCAAAGATCCCAAGTTTTGTTTTGTGTTTTTTTTTTGGGGGGTGGAATTCATTTGATAAAAAAAACTGCTGGGAAAACTAGAAAACACTGTGGCTGAAACTAGATATATCAACATCTCATATTTATACCAAGATAAAGTTAAATAAGATACATGATTCACACATAAAAGGTGACATGATAAACAAATCAAGAGAGTATAGAATGGTTTATTGGTCAGATCTATGGATAAGGGAAAATTTTAGCATGAAAGAAGAGTGAGAGAGCATTACAAAACATAAAATCACTCTTTTTATTTTATAAAATAAAAAGGATTTGTGCAAATAAAACCAATGCAAGCAAAATTATAAGGAAAATAGAAAATTGAGGGAAATTTTGCAACAAGTATCTTTGATAAAAACCTCATTTCTCAAATATATAAAAATGTAAGTCATTCTCCAATTGATAAAAAGTCAAATAATTTGAACATGCAGTTTTCAGAAAAAGAAATCAAAGCTATCTATAGTCATATGAGAAAAATGCTCTAAATAACTATTGATCAGAAAAAATTCAAATTAAAACAATACTGATGTACCATCTCATACCTATCAGAGTAAATAATATGACAAAAAAGGTAAATGTTGAGTGTTGGAGGGGATGTGGGAAAAATGGGACACTAACACATTGTTGAGGGAGTTGTGAACTGATTCTGGAGAACAATCTGGAACTATGCCAAAGAGCTATAAAACATTTCATACCCTTTTATCCAGCAATACCACTGCTAGGCCTATATCCCAAAGATATCAAAAAATAAAAGGGTAAAGGAGCTTTTTGTGGAAAAATATTTATAGCAACTCCTTTTGTTGTGGCTAAGAACTGGAAATCAAAATGGGGAATATCAATTGGGGAATGGTTTAAAAAAAAGTGGTATATGATTGTATTTGAATATTATTGTGCTGTAAGAAGTGACAAGCAAGATGATTTTGGAAAAACCTGAAAAGACTTACATTGATGCATAGTGAAGAGAACAGAACGAGGTGAATGGTATGCATTATATCAACAATATCGTTGCTTAGTTATTCTCAGCAATATAGTGATCCAAAAAAATTCTAAAAGATGAATGATGTATAGTATCTACCTCCAGAGAAAGAACTGATATTAATTGAATATAGGCTAAAGCATACTATTTTTCACTTTATTTTCTTTTTTTCTTTAATTTGAATCTTCTGAAAAACAACTAATATGAACATGTTTTACATAACTGTACATATATAACTTCTATCTGATTGCTTGCTGTCTGAGGGAAGAGGAAGGAAAGAGAGGGAAAGAATTAGGAACTTAAAACTTTAAATTCAAATTGTAAACAAATTTTTTAAAGATCTTTTGGAGCTATCTTCTACCACTTAAAGATGACAATTCCTATCAAAAGCAATGGGGATTACAAAGATGAAAAGTATGGAACTATAAAGTATTCAGAAGCATCTGAGGAACAGGGACAAATTGCATACATTGAGTGTGTTATAAAAATGCAAGAGAACATTTGGTGGAGCAAATAGATGGAGTTTTTGGCTGAGTTTAAGTCATTGCTATCTACTTCAGTATGGTAGGTATAAAAAATCTATTTCCCAGTAACCTGTTGTCGGGAAGACTTCTGCAAGCCTTATATCACTTTGCTATGGATTTTGACCCAACTCTTTAAGATGAAGTAAAAAAAAAAAAACACAACCCCAACACTGATGAAAAATTGGCAAAGTCAAGTCTTTTAACATTTCCAGTATTTTCATTAGGCTAATGTACCATAGTCATGGTCTCATAGGTAACTAAGGTTCAATTTGCTATGACAGAAAAAGCCCAAGACTTGTATTTAAGACACAAGTTTCAATCCTTACTGTCTTTGACATTTACTAGCTATGAGATGATGGACAATTCACTTTCCTTCCTAAATTTCCATCCCCTCAGCTATTGAATAGAGAAGAAAAGGTTATTTCTCCATTAGAGTACTATTATAAGAAAGAACCATTGTAAACCTTAGTGTATTTTATAAATATAAGCTATTTTTCATCATTAAATGAGAGTATAGAGAGAAGTTTAACTAGAGAAGTGTTTTTCTTTTAGTCCTTCAGAGTTCTTGTTCTTTGGAGCCAGTCACTTTGTAAAACATTTGGCCTTCAAATATTGAGCATTTAATGTTCCCATAGTAAAGAATTGTAATGGAAAATTTTATCCATGTATTTTAGTTTCACCACCCTTAATTCTTAATTTTCTTTTTTTTTTCTTCTTGGTGACCAACCTGTTTTTCTTACTGGTGTTATATGCAAATATCTGAATTTTTTCTATATCTATAGTCAAATCTCTTTATCTGACTCTGAGCTTGGTCACCTTCTAGCTGGATAATTGAAATCTCTTCAATACTACCTCCTTTTCTCCCACAGCCATCTAGCAGACCCAAGTTTTCTCTCTCATCACTCTCATTCCTTATCTGCCACTTCTGGAGTACTTAGCATGGCTTTCCTAGATCCTTTAAACTTGACTCATACTTTCTCAAGTCATACTTAAGAAAGGTCACTATAGTCATCTCCTAAAGTAGGATTCGTTTCACTAGGATTAAACAGAGTAGATTATATTCCTTTTCCACATAACAATCCTTCAAATTCTTGAAAACAGCTTTTATGCTCACAACTCTATTTTTTTCTTATTTTCATATTTAAAGCTAGAAAGGATGTCAGAGATCCAACACATTCATTTTATAGATGAAAAAAATTAAGACAAAAAAAAAAAACAACTTGTCTAAAATTGCATAGTAATTGAAGGACTATGTTTTGAACCCAGGTTCTTTGATTACAGATTCAGGATGTTTGTTTGTTTGTTTGTTTTTTGTTTGTTTGTTTTTTGTTTTTTTTGTTTTTTTTTTTACCAACAGACAAAGTATTTCTAGTTTATTCATATAGCATGATCTGAGGCCTTTTATCATACAGATTACTTTTCTCTAGATGGTTTTCAATTTATTAATGTCCTCCTTAAAATATGATTTTCAGAACTGAAAGCAATATTTCAGTTGTGGTTCTGTAGGGGAATTATCACATCTCTCACTTTGAACACTATTTCTCTACTATTGCAACCAAAGTTTATAATAGCTCTTTGGGTTCCATGACAGAGTTCATTCAAAATGAGCTTGTGGCCTACTAAAATCATCCTCATTTTTTTCAGAAGAGCTGTCATTTTTTAAAATATTTTATTCTGGATTTTTAAAATTTTGCTGTCAATTTCAAGTTCCATCCTCCAAAAGAATCTATTTTTCTAAAAAGTCCAGTTAAGCAAAACAAACATATGGACCATGTCTAAAAGTACATGACATATTCCAAACTTGTAGGTAACATTTCTCTACTGAGAAGGAGAGATTTATTCTTCTGCATTCAATATTGCTCAGCAAATTGATTTAAGTTCTGAGGCCTTTTAGTGTTATTTTCTTTTATATTATTTTGGCATTATGTATATCATTGTTTTAGTTCTGTTCACTATTTTTTGAATTAGTTCATTCAATTGTTTCAAAGTTTTTCAGAGTTCTTCTTATGTACCATTTCCTATAAAAACAATAATATTCTATTACTTTAACATATAGCCAGTCATACACCAGTTGATGAGCATCCAATTTGCTTTCATTTTCCAGCAACCATAAAAAAGTTGCTATTGTTACCCATCTCCTAATAGAGAAGTAATGGAGATGCAGAACGAAATATACATTTTGGGAAGTTGCCATTGCAGGAATTTGTTTTATTGAAACATTCCTATTTAACACAGACATTTTCCTTTATTCTTCGATTGGAAATGGGGTAGGTGCTGAGGGGGAAACAAAATAAATACTTATTAATTTAAAATATAAAATGTTAAATGTTAAAATGCTGTTATAAATTTTATGTATGGAATTTTTCTCTTGTCTTTTACTTCTTGGAACAAATGCCTAATAACAGTATTATTGAGTCAAGTGTATGAACAGTTTAATGACTTTTTTGGCATTGTTAAAAAATAAACCATCAAGAATAATTCAATCAATTCAAAAGTATACCTACTAGTCTACCAATATTTTCTATTTCCATATTTTATCCTCTTTGTTATTTAGCAAGGTATGGGATAAAGTCTCAGAATTGTTTTCATTGGCAATCTCTTTATCAGTGACTTAGAATTTTAGATGTAGGTATTGATCATTTGCATTTCTTATTAAAACTTTGTGTCTTTTGACAATTTATCTATCATAGAATAATAAATTGCTCATATGTGTGTAACAATTCCCAATATGTTTTAATGTGTCTTAATTAACTCTTTATCAGATATAATGAAGATGAAAATTTTCCCCAATAGACAGTCTCATGCTAATTATATTGATTTTGCTTGTGCAAAAGCTTTTTCTTTTTGCTTTCACATAATCAAAATTGTTTACTTTGTATTTTGTGAGTTCTCTTTTTTTAGTTATGAATTCTCCTACACACTAAAAAAAATCACAAATCTAAAAGGTAAATCAAATGTTATTTTGCTATAGCATATTTTATTTAAACAGTGAATTTTGTACCCAACTTTACATTTGTCTCAATTGTCAATCCATCATTCTGGCCTTCAAGAGACCTTCTTGATTCTGGATATAAAATACAATTTTAGCTTCCTCTTGAAGCTTTGTATTATATGCAAACTTAATAACAATTTCACCAAAGACTTTATCAAAGTAATTGAAAATGTTCATAACTCAGGTTTAAGGAAATTCAGAGATACAATATTAGAGTTTTCTTCTAACTTTGCATGAACCCATTAATGACTAGTTGGGAGTCCATTTAAATATACTATCATCTAACTCATGTCACTTTATATTATTCACAAGAATAACATCAAAGAATTTGTCAAATACTTTGCTGAAAAATGAAGCATATATATGGTATTCCCTTAACTTGCCAGTCTAATAACTGTCAAAAAAAAGCTGATGAGATTAGACTAGTGTGATCTCTTCTTGATGATACCATGTTGACTCTTTGTGATCACTGCTTCTTTTTCTAGTTGCACACTAGCCATTCTTTTAATAATATGCCCTATATTTTTTCTAAAATTCAAAGTTAAGTTTACTTACCTATAATGTGTAGATTCCATTCTTTTCCAGCCTTTGAAAAGTAGAGAAATATTCTAGCACTTCTCTATTCCTCCATGATCTTTTAAAGATCATTGACAGTAGATCAGTATGACAGGGAAAAGATGTGAAACTTGGAAAAACCAGAAAGTATATCTGTCCTCAGAAACTTATCTGGATATTCTTGCCCTATAAATAAACTAAACTGTATCCAAATTACAGATACCAAAACAGCCCTTCATCTTTCTTAAAGATCCTACTACATGATACCCATTATGCCATGCAGTGAGGTTAAGCAAGGATGACTCAGTCAGTCATATTGTTGACTCATTTCAGTTTTGAGACTTGGCCTTAACCTTGACCATGGTACTGACTTCTAATATAGCACTGTTAAGTCCTGTCTTTGTACATTCTCACCTTTTGGAAGGTATATCTTTCCTTTTTTAATTCTTGAAATATTTGACTATACAAATTAATTATATTAGCATATTTCTCATTTGGAATTGTTACCTATTGTATTCATAGATAAATCATGAGTAATGTTGAATAATGGGTCACTTTTTTCACCATGAACTAAAATATACAAATATTTCTAGTTAATTTTTGAATCATATAAGCACTTTAATAAATTCAACTATTCAATATTTAAAGAAATATATCATACTACAACATTGAACTTAGCTCGATGAAAATGTGTTTAAATATGGAACTGCACACCTACTCTCTGTGTGATCATGGATAAATCCTTTAGTGTCTCTGGACATGAATTTCCTCATCTGAAAAGGAGATAACCATACTTGTACTAGCTTACAGGGCTTTTGTGAACCTCAAATGAGATAATATATGTTATTTGTAAACTTTAAAGTGCCACATGTTAGCAAAATGGATAGAAAATTACCCCGAGGAAGGTCTGGGTCCTCAGATGCACTTTGCCCATGTAAGCCTCAACATTTTGAACCTATGTCCCATAAATATTTCAGAATCATATCCAAAACAAATATAAGGATAAGATGTCAATTGAGTAAATCAATCAAATTACCCTTATCCTTAGTGACAAGATTTTTTGCCCTGATACCGTAACCAGATGAGAACACTTCTCTATTGAATCAATCAATTGGGGTCTTTGCACCAAGTACAAAAATTCTTAATCAATTTAAATATCCTTGAAAGCCACTAGATGGGCTAGAAGCTGGAAAATGAATGGATCCCCATCAATTAGAGAATGGTTGAGTAAATTGTGGTATAAGAATGTTATGGAATATTTTTGTTCTGTAAGGAATGACCAGCAGGATGAATACAGAGAGGACTGGCAAGACTTAAGTGAAATGAACAGAACCAGGAGATCATTATATAACCTCAACAACGATACTGTTTGAGGATGTATTCTGATGGAAGTGGATCTCTTTGATAAAGAGAGCTAATTCAGTTTCAATTGATCAAAGATGGATAGAAGCAGCTACACTCAAAGAAAGAACACTGGGAAATGAACATAAACTGCTTGCATTTTTGTTTTTCTTCACGGGTTATTTATACCTTCTGAATTCAATTCTCCCTGTGCAACAAGAGAACTGTTCGGTTCTGCACACGTATATTGTATCCAGGATATACTGTAACCTATTCAACATGTAAAGGATTGCTTGCCATCTGGGGGAGGGGGTGGAGGGAGGGAGGGGAAAAATCGGAACAGAAGTGAATGCAAGGGATAATGTTATAAAAAATTACCCTGGCATGAGTTCTATCAATAAAAAGTTATTTTTTTTTAAAAGCCACTAGATGAAAAGGAGTGACAAAAAAAAAGTGTGTACTGATTAGTTAAACAAACTTAGTTGCTTTCTATGCATTGGTTATAAAATAGAAAACTAGTTCCAAGCCTTAGAAATTCCAGCATTTGGTAGTTTAGAGTGGGGTCTCCCAGCTCAACCCCAGAGAAGCACTTACTTACTGATGAGGAAAAAAGCCCTAGCCTCAGGCTTGGCTTCCACTAATCTCCCCTGCCTTTGCCACTTTGTGAACTTCAGAGCAGAGGATTTAAGAACTTTTTTCCCAATTTCATGGCAGCTTCTCAGTACAATAATCATTATTGTTAATGTTCACATTGAGAGCCAAGGATAGACTGGATACAATGATGAAATGTAGATTCAAAGCTCTCAAAAAAAAAGAAAAGAAAAGAAAATTCACCAGTCAAAACTGTGGGTTACCCTTTTGCCATATGTGTCTAATCTTGAGTCCACTTTCAAATGGATTGTATATGTACTGATAGGAGAGTGTGTCTCAGTCTTTTGGAGAATGTTCTATATTAATTTTGTCACTGTAATAAAAACTTATTTTCAAATTTTAATGAGGTCTGGCAGGCTAATTGATTTAGTCTGGTAATCTATATAAGGATACACCTGTTAGGGGTCATTAACTTTAAGATTAGAGAAAACAACCCTCACCTCCTCCCTGTTCTTAGCATCTGCCCTCTGAGGTTCTGGTCTACTAGTACCAATAGAGGTTGGAATAATATCTCAGATGATATTCTGATGTGAATTCAATTTACATGTATTCTCCTCCATTAAAATATAATCTTCTTGTAGGCAAGAAGTTTTACATGGAGTACTTTTTTTTGTTCTTCATATATGGGATTCTTCATGTTTGTGAATGGTTTATCACATTCAGAATAACTAAAAAAAATTAAAATTAAGATTCTGAAAAGTAAAATTGCTCAAATAGTTCATCCCCACTCTACTTCTCTTCCCCAAAAGTTAGTATCTTGCAGTCAGGGATTATTTCATTTTTAACTTTGAATCTCCTATTTGTATTATAATATTTGGCACATGGTAGGCATTTAATAAATAATTATTGATTGCATAAATGATTTAGTTTTTCAGCTCCTCAAGCAGCTCTCTAAAATCAGAAATTGCAGGCCAGTTGATGATCTATATTGATAGTTTCCTAATTTGGAGTTCCCTACATGAATGAAATCACAGATCTAGCCTTAAGATCCCATCATCGCCAAAAGTGAATTTATAATAGTTATAATTTATACTGGGAATTGAAAATGTAGTTCTATAAAGATATATACTGCATAAGACAAAATTTTAAATGACACAAACCTAACTGTAAAAGGTAATATATTAGATTTTGAAGCAAATATCCAAAATGTTAGAAAAAGATATGATATGAATATATTTTTTTAAATTGGAAGTAAAAAAAAAACCTTTATATTGTAACTGTGGAATAAAGGAGGTGTGGCTTGCTAACAATTCATGTGAAAAATTATATGAGGTATGTTTAATTGACTAGAAGTTCAATAGAAGTCAGAAATATCATTGCAATGGGGAAAAAAGTTAATGTGGTCTCGGGCTATATTCACAAAAGTATAGTGCTTAGAAAAATGACAGTAATGATCCCTATAGGGATTCATATAGGAATTCTTGGGCTTAGTTCTTAGCAGGGCATTTGAAGAAAGACTTGTTCAAAAAGACCAGGATAGTTAGGAAACTTGAAAGTTACGTGAAGAAAATTTAAAGGAGTCAGATGTGTTTACTCAAGAGGAGATTTAGGAGAACCATGTGAGCTATGTGAAAGACTATGGAAGAAATATTAAACTTATACTATAAGGCTCCATATGGCAAAAATAGGAATAATGGCTCAGAGTTACAGAAAGATAGGTTTTAGTTCAATGAAAAGAACTATCATAGTTGTCTGAAAAAAATGGAACAGGCTATCTCAGCAGTTAGCAGATTTCCAACTTTTTCCCAAGTCAACAAATACTGGGGGAAAAAAATTGCAAAAACAGCTCCTGCCTCCAGAGTGTTCATAATCTGGTGGAGAGACAAGAAAGATACAGCTATGTATATATAGGACAATTAAATAACACGGTGGATACAGGTAGACCTAAAGCTAGAAGATTTGAGTGCTTATCTGCATTGGGTACTTCCTAGTTGTGTGATCCTTCGCAAGTCACTTAACCTTATTCAGCCTCAGTTTCTCCATTTTACCAATAAGGATTATAATAGCACCTACTTGGCCAGGGTTATTGTGAGGAACAAATGAGATAATATTTGTAAAGCCTTTTGCAAACCTTATACTGAAGATACATTGAAAGTAATGGAAAAAAATTTTTATGAAAAATGATGAACAGGCTGATTTTAGCCTGGAAAGATTTACATGAACTGATGCTGAGTGAAGCAAGCAGAACCAGGAAAACATTGTGCACAGGAACAACAAGATTGTACTATGATCAACTATGATAGACTTACTTCTTCTCAGCAATTCAGTGATCCAAGGCAATTACAATAAACTTTGCAAGGAAAATGCTAGAGAGAGAACTGAATATGGATCAATGCCTACTATTTCCCCCTTTTTTTTCTTCTTTTTTTTTCTCATGTCTTTTTTTTCCTTTTGCTCTGATTTTTCTTTCCCAGCATAACTCATAAAAATGCATAAAAAATGAATGTACATGTATAATCTAAATTTTTAAAAGAAATTAAAAAAGAAAAATAACATGCATATGTTTCTAAGTATATATACATATACATATATGCACACACAAAAACATACATATGTAAGTATCTAATATATACATATATGTACATACACACATATATATTATATACATGCTGATAATTACTTTGTACAAATAGCATCTGTACAGGATAATTTGGAGATAATCTCAAAAAAAAGACACTAATATTAAAGAAGATTTTTGAACGTTCACAATAGTCAAGTATAATCTATTATTATCACACCACTTGGGGGGATTGTTGTACTAAATAAGGGATGATACTTAGACTATTTTATAAAACTTATAATAAAGTCTTAAGGATTTTATAATGTCCTTTGCAATTCTATTATTCTAGTATTAAATGTAGCTTATAAACTTTATCTCTCCAGCTAGATTCTAAGTTCTCAAAGGGGAGCAATTCTATGTTCATTTTTTTAATCTTCCATAGTATATAAGATCAGAGAATCATAGAAATAAAGATGGAAGAGACCTCAGAGTATATGTGATCTAGCTCCCTTATCTTACTCATGAGGAAACTGAGGTCTGAAGAGGCTGCCCAAGGTCAGCGATATTAAGCATCAGAGGTGACACGTGATCCCTCTTTCTTTGCCTTCAGATTCAGCCCAATGCTTTTCTATATGCTGAACTACATAGAGCAAAAGTAGACAACAAGTATTTGATAGCAAATGAATGAATGAAATTATTTTTACATGGTCTCTTGATAAGAACAAGATTTTTGGGGGGTCCATTATGTTCTTAATATAAAACAACTCTTTCAAATCAATAGTTCAATTCAGCAAATATTAACAGAGCACTTCTTATGTAGTTAGTGATTATCCCCCCCCCAAAATAATTAATTGTCTTACTGTGTTCAAGACCTTGAGCTAGTTGGCATAATGCCCTAGAAAGTCCAGGGTTCAAATGTGATCTCTGACAAACAAGTCACTTAATCTCAATGTCCACATGCATATTTCTTTCTTTTAAAATTGCAAATTTCAGAATAATTTTTGATCTGATTTTAGTTGGGGTTAGGGGGGAGTTTATTCATATGGAGTTGCACTGGTGATTATTTTCTAAAGGTAGTGATGGGTTTTTTCTTAGTCTTTTGTTGGTCCAGAGTTGCTTCCAATTGTTAATATTAATACAATATATTACCATAAAGACAAATCAAAACAGGATCATCCTAGCCTTTGAGGAGCTTCTGTTCAGCTTGAATCCTGCTACTCCAAGGTATGACATACCACATTCAAACACTCTATCAAGTTTTGATTGCTGAATGGATATAGCTACAAATTGGGAAGTAGACCATCTCACATTGAATTTTTTTTTATTATCTATAATATTATGAATGGTCCCAAAGCTTAGGAACTGAAGACAATCTTGAAATAAAAACAATATTAAGTCGATTCTCATTTGAGTTAATTATCACTGAAACCTTCTTCTACATGAAAGGCAAATCAAGTAGTTTACTCACTGGGAGACATGTAGTGGTACTTACATGCCAGTTTCTTCCCAATTATTACTTTTAGACTAATTCTTATACATATATATATATATATATATTTGAAATATTGTCCAGTTTATACCCTCAGGGGCACATTTTATCTAGTTCATACTGAACTAATTGGAATATTTACCCTGGACTGGCCTTATTTCTCATCCTCAGTCACTAGTTATTATTGTCTCCTTTTAAACTACAAACTGATCGTTGAGGAGTCCTGATTTTTGCCCATAAGTCTGACACACAGAGGAGACATGATCCTAAAGCATGGAGAAAAAGTAAAGAGTTTGCTGTCAGCTCTTGCTTATGTGCTCACATAAACCTAATACAGGCTTTAAAATTTGTGTGTTTTGTCCTATTCCAAAACAACTGGTCACTACAGATTTATCCTGTGCTTTTGCTCCTTATTTGGTTTTTAGCTCATTGCTTTATTGGTGCTCCTAATCAGTTTGATGTTGAGGGGGGTAGAGGAAGGAATAACACATTTTATAAGCATTGTCATTATAAAAAAAGTTACAGCTTTAAATTCTGCCTTCCTACTTTCTAGCTTTGTGAACTTAAGCAAGTCATATAACTTCTTTGTCATCTTCCTCATTTGTAAACAGAAAATAATAATATCAACTTTAATAGATTGTTATGAAAATCAAATGGACTGATATAGCTAGAAAAAATTGTTGAACATTGAACTGTTGAATAGATGTAATTACAAATTAGGAATTAGGCTGCTTCATGTTGAATTTTTTATTAACCATAATTTCACAAATGGTCCCAAAGCTTAGAAACTGAGTACAATCTTGAAATAAAAACATCAAGTCAATCCTCATAAACAATAAACTGGGAAAACATTTTTACAGTCAAAGATTCTGATAAAGACCTCATTTCCAAAATATATAGAGAATTGACTCTAATTTATAAGAAATCAAGCCATTCTCCAATTGATAAATGGTCAAAGGATATGAACAGACAATTCTCAGACAAAGAAATTGAAACTATTTATAGACATATGAAAAGATGCTCCAAATCACTATTAATCAGAGAAATGCAAATTAAGACAACTCTGAGATACCACTACACACCTGTCAGATTGGCTAGAATGACAGGGAAAGATAATGCGGAATGTTGGAGGGGATGTGGGAAAACTGGGACACTGATACATTGTTGGTGGAATTGTGAACACATCCAGCCATTTTGGAGAGCAATTTGGAACTATGTTCAAAAAGTTATCAAACTGTGCATACCCTTTGATCCAGCAGTGTTTCTTCTGGGCTTATACCCCAAAGAGATACTAAAGAAGGGAAAGGGACCTATATGTGCCAAAATGTTTGTGGCAGCTCTGTTTGTAGTGGCTAGAAGCTGGAAAATGAATGGATGCCCATCAATTGGAGAATGGTTGGGTAAATTGTGGTATATGAACGTTATGGAATATTATTGTTCTGTAAGGAATGACAGCAGGATGAATACAGAGAGGACTGGCGAGACTTACATGAACTGATGCTGAGTGAAATGAGCAGGACCAGGAGATCATTATATACCTCAACAATGATACTGTTTGAGGATGTATTCTGATGGAAGTGGATCTCTTCAATAAAGAGAGCTAACTCAGTTTCAATTGATCAAGGATGGACAGAAGCAGCTACACCCAAAGAAAGAACAGTGGGAAATGAATATAAACTGCTTGCATGTTTGTTTTTCTTCCCAGGTTATTTATACCTGCTGAATCCAATTCTCCCTGTGCAACAAGAGAACTGTTCGGTTCTGCACACATATATTGTATCTAGGATATACTGTAACCTATTTAACATGTATAAGACTGCTTGCCATCTGGGGGAGGGGTGGAGGGAGGGAGGGGAAAAATCAGAACAGAAGTGAGTGCAAGGGATAATGCTGTAAAAAATTACCTTGGCATAGGTTCTGTCAATAAAAAGTTATTAAAAAAAAGTCAATCCTCATTTGAGTCAATTAGCTTCAGTGATAAGGCCCTTCTAAGGAAGGGCCAAGCTTAGATTTAAAAAATCCAAGGGTTCAAATATGACCTCTAAAAAGCAAGTAATTTCACATCTTAGTGCTCCCAGTTGTTTCTCTAATCTAAAACTATAAATTTCAGAAAAAATTATTGATCTGTTTTTTTTGGTGGGGGGTGAGTGAGAGTTTACTTACTTGGAATTTTCCTAAATTATTTAAATCAGTGGTCTAGAAAAAAATAAATATTAATATTTGTATTTGCCATTCCCTATCTTGAATTCATCAGAATTGATTCTAATTTGGATTAGAGAAAGTCTTTTGCTAAAGATAATGATGGTTTTTTAACCCTTTGCTGGTATGAAGTTGTTTTCAATTATTTATATTACCAAAATTATAAATTCCAGGATTCAAATTCTGCCATAATTTCCAAAACTTTTAAGAGTAAGATTGGAGAAAATTGGACTAAAATTATAATTAATTTGAATGACTGGGCCAAGATGAAAGAGTAAAGAAACACTTAGCCAAGCTTTCCAAAATTCCCTCCAAACAATTTGAATTAATTTTTGAGCAGCAGAATCAACAAAAGATTAGGTGAAACAATTTTCCAGCTAATGAAAGTCAATAGGAAAGGTCCATCTTCCATGGTAGTGGTTTTACCTGGATCAAAGTGCAGATCACTCTGGGCCCAGCAGCACTCTGGACACAGCTGTCCAGCTTCAGGTGGTGGCAGCAGCTTCAGGAGCTCTCAGTCCATAGACAGGGAAGGGTAGTTCAATAGGTCAAAAGGAGATTGCAGGGGATGCTTTCCTGGCAGATTGCACTTCTGGGTTGCAGCCTCAGGCCAAAAGGAATGATAGCACTTGCAGCCAGAGGAGCAGGAGTATTGGTCACTGCTCCAGAGCAGAGAGGACTGTTTGTGGTCACTCACAGGGGAGTCGGGACCCAAGGCAGAGGAAAGCATTAGCAGTTATGGCTGCAGGAAAGTGGAGAACCTAGTCATAATCTCAGCCAGGAGTGTCAGCCGTGGTGACTACAAAGAAACAAGGTTGCTTTCTGGATAAAGTCTAGAGGGAAGATTAGGAGAAAAGTGATCTAGTCACCTTGGAAATACCAAAAATCTATAAGCCCTCAGATCTAGTTTTGAAAACAGCCATTTAAAAGGCTTGAAGCTTGGGACAGTGTCCCAGCAGAATCCAACTTTAACATAAAGTTAAAAGGCAAGAAATGGACTGGAAAAAAATGAGCAAACAATAAAAAAAAAAACTTGACCATAGAAAAATTATGATAGTGACAGGGAAGATCAAAACACAAATTCAGAAGGAGGCAAAAACAGCTGAGTTTAATCCTTCAGGGACAGATGATTCATGTGGGTTTGTTTTATATCCAGTTCCTGCATTCCTGATCAATTTTTGTAAAGGTGTTATGTTCATCTAAGGAAAAAAGTACACTCTGATCTATTCCCATTCAATTTTTCCCAAAAGAATTAAAGAACAAATAATTCCAATACTATATAAACTATTTGGGGAAATAGTCAAAGCAAGAATTCTACCACATTTCTTTTATGATTGAAATATGTTGCCTATATCTAAAGGGAGCAAAACCAAAAACAATATAGACTAATTTTCCTAATGAATATTGATGCAGAAATCTTAAATAAAATATTAGCAAGGAGATTACAATAGTATATCACAAAGATCATACACTATGATCAGGCAAAATTTATATCAGGGCTGGTCCAATATTAGGAAAACTATTTAGTATAGTTGATCATATCTATAACAAAACAAACAAAAATCATATCATCTCAAAAGATGCAGAAAAATCTTTTGACAAAAGACTCATTCCTATTATAAACATTAGAAAGCATAGAAAAAATGGAGCTTTCCTCAAAATGATAAGTTGCATTTTTCTAGAACCATCAGCAAGCATTTTCTATAGGGAGGATAAGCTGGAAGTCTTTCTGGTAAGATCGGGACTGAAGCAAGGATGTACATTATCACCACTTTTATTCAAAATTGTTCTAGAAATGCTAGCTATAGCAATAAGACATGACAAAAACAATTAAAATAATTAGAATAAGCAGTAAGAAAATAAAACTATTGTTCTTTGCAGATAATATGATGCTATACTTAGAGAATCCTAGATAATCAGGTTAAAAAAACTAGTTGAAATAATTAACTTTATCACAGTTGTAAGATACAAAATAAACATACAAATCATCAACATTGCTATAGATTACTAAAAAATAAAGCAGAAAAAATGGAAAAATAAATTCCATTTAAAATAACTGCAGACAATAGAAAATATTTGGTAATCCACCTACTAATAAAAACCTAGACATTATATGAAAACAATTACAAAACATTTTTCACACAAATAAAATCAGATCTAAACAATTGGATAAATGTTAACTATTCGTAAATAGGTCAATTTTACCTAAATCAATTTACTTATTCAGTTTCTTGCTTGTTCTGTTTCCTCTTAGTTCCTAACAATCAGCCATCACCTGGGGAATCTTTGGATCTGCTGACCTAGAACTGGATCATACTGTACCAAAAGAATGTGTTCAACGGTTGCTGAAAGTCTACAGTTTCCTTTGACTCTGATACTCCTCAACAACTCTTCTTGCTTTAAAAGAAGTATTTCTACCAAGGAGTAAAGTTAAATTTTTTTTCATTGAATTGGAATTCATAGCCCCCTTTTTCAACTTTTTGTTAAGACTGTGCCATCTTTCTGATTTAGACAGCAATATATTATTCCTCCTACCAGTGTCTTTGCCTAGTGAATTCAAGACTTTTTTTTTGTTAAGATAAACTGATGGAACTCAAGATAATTTCTCCTGCTCTGATTCTCGGTTTACATTTATGTCTCCTTGTCTTTTTCATCTTTTTCATTTTGTTCTTTTCCCCTGGTCCCAGAGGATGCTCTCTGTGCTCTTATCACAGAGGTCAGACTGACTACTTGTCTTTCTGACCCTGTTCCTTTGGGTTTTTCTTCATAGACATCTTTCTTTTTCCTTCCTCATTCTGTAACTAATAATATTGAATCTTTACTGATTTCAGTGTTCTTTCTGATTTTAATCTTTCTTTGCTCACTTCTGTTATATAAAAAGAAAATAAAAAACCTTCCTCTGGACTTTAAATTTAATGTCATTGGGTTAATCTATTTTCACTCTTTTTATCCAAATCATTATAATTAAATGTTCAGATTCTGATTAGTATGGGCCTTCAGATCAATGACTTAAGAGCCCTCTTCTCCCTATGTTTTGATCAAGATTTTTCAGCTGGTCATTCAAAAATAATACTGTGGCAAATTCTTAGAGAATGTTTGAAAACAAGTTTGAATTGTTTCTCATCTATTCTTAGCAAATCTCTTTCAAAAAGAAATCAGAAGCTATCATTTTGATCAGATATTTTCCTATCAGCTCTCCCAGAATTTCAAGGAGTTACATGCAAATAACCTTTTAGATTGGCTTCTAATGACTGTTTATTTTACTTGATGAAGTTATCCCAGCCTCACAATCTTATTCTGATCTTATCTCAGGGTTACTGGTTATCACCTATTATAGACAGGAGTGCCTACTGATGTGATTGTTGAATTTCATGGTTTTAATTATCACTTGCATTCTACTCATAAAAAATTCAGGTCTGTTTACCAATATTTTCAGATATATACTTAGTTATATCTCATTGAATTCAAATGTTATTATTTTCTATAGCCCAATTTGTCTTTCTATGTTCTATTACCAATCCTTAAATTCTTTTGCATTTCTTCTCTTTATAGTCTCTTTTATTAAAAAAAATTTTAATAAATTTTATTAATCTCTTATTTTCACATTACTATCATTTCTAGATATATCTACCACAACCACCACAAACCCCCACCTCAGAATTAAACCATCCCCTGTAAAAAAAAAATGAATAATAACAATTTAGCAAAGAAGGTCAATAGAATGGCTCTGTGTGAGAATGTAGTGACAAAGTATACAACATTCTAATCTCATACTCCCAACTTATTATTATTTCTAGTTCTCCCAAAGCTCTATTTTTTTTCATTTACTCAGAGACAGCTTACTTTAAGTGAACTTTTCATTTGCATGTTGTTGTACTTACTATGTACTTACTATGCACTTGTACATCATGTCAATATTAGTTATTAATGTTCTGAACAATCAAAAGATTTTATCATTTTGATTCCAACTATCCAATTTGAAGTCATTAGACTTCAGATAATCAGACTTAATTAGAAGTTACAGTTAGAAAGAAAAAGAAGGAAAGGAAGAGAAAGGGAGAATAGGGGAAAGAGAAAGGAAAGAAAGAAAGAAAGAAAGAAAGAAAGAAAGAAAGAAAGAAAGAAAGAAAGAAAGAAAGAAAGAAAGAAAGAAAGAAAGAAAGAAAGAAAGAAAGAAAGAAAAAGAAAGAAAGAAAAAGAAAGAAAGAAAGGAAGGAAGGAAGGAAAGAAGGAAGGAAGGAAGGAAAGAAGGAAGGAAGGAAAGAAAAAGAAAGAAAGAAAGAAAGAAAGAAAGAAAGAAAGAAAGAAAGAAAGAAAGAAAGAAAGAAAGAAAGAAAGAAAGAAAGGAAGAAGGAAGGAAGGAAGGAAGGAAGGAAGGAAGGAAGGAAGGAAGGAAGAAGGAAGGAAGAAAGAAAGAGAGAGGGAAAAAAGAGAGTAAAAGAGAAGAAAAAAGGGATAGAGGAAGAAAGAAAGAGAGAGAAAAAAAGGAAGGAAGGAGGGACAGAAAGAGGTAGGAAGAAAAAAGGATGTAAGGAAGGAAGGAAGAAAGAGCAGGAAGGAGGGAAGGAAGGAGGGAAGGAAGGAAAAAGGAAGAAAGGAAGGAAGGAAGGAAGGAAGAGCAGGAAGGAGGGAAGACTGAATGGAAGGTGCTGAGAACTAAATTAAACAATGAGGATACAAATACAAAAGCAAAAACAGTCCTTACTCTCAAGAACTTTATATGCTAAAAGGGGGGGAGAAGGGAAAAAATATATATATATATATATATATATAAAGAGAGAGAGAGAAGAGAGAGAGAGAGAGAGAGAGAGAGAGAGAGAGAGAGAGATGGAGGGGAAAGGGAGGAGGAAATCAGTGGCCAGGGAGGGAAATTTTGATAAAGAAAATGACAAAGATGGCAACTATAACCAGAGGGAGGAAAATTGACCCACTCTTTCTGGAAGCAACATCAAAACTGGTTTTATGATGGTATAAGAATGTGGAAGAGGGTACACTCACAGAGGTAAAAAGGAGATGACTAGCTGCTTGCTGAGAAACATGAAGGAAATAGCTGGAGAAGACAACTGAGTTGTCCAAACTGTGTGGTTCCAAGGTGAGGGTTTCCAGTGCCAACAAATTAATAAGCATTTATTAAGCATTTACTATGTGCCATATCCACTGCTAAAAGTAGTTAAAGGGTTAAATCCTCTGTAGCATGGTGTCTGCTCCCTGCAGCAAGGTGGCGGGGGAGAAAATAGATGGTGGAGGGATAAAGTGGGAGTCCAAGAGACATGTAGTTTCCACTTTGAATTTTCTAGGTGAGCTGTCTTTAGTGATCAAATCAACTGAATAATAGCTTAATTCTCCAATTCATTTAACCTATAGAAGACACACATGCACATGCAAAGCAGAAAGGGCAACGGCACAGTGGATATTTGTGCTTTGGCCCTTTAATGACTAATGCAGATCACTGTGCAATAATTAAGGTCATAGCCATCAGGGTTGACAGTGAAGATGTCAGAAATGAACTAATCAGCTATGCCAGGATTGGGTTTATGGACAGATATGGGCCATAGGGCACAGCCCTGCCAAGAAAAGTTCCATTCAAATTCTCCTAGAATTTTTTCAAAGCTTCTCAGAGAAGTAAGAGGGATAGGAAAGGTACACATTATCTTAAAAGTACAAAATAAAACAAAAACCCTTTTGATATTTGCATTTGGACACTTCTTTATAGTGTGGCTTAGGCTTAAATTTCTGCTTTTGACCTGACAATCTGTCCATACTAAAAAATATAGGTAGGATTTCTGTCTACTTAACCTCACTCTGAGGTTCCACTAAATATACCTATCAAAGTATGGTCCTGTAGGTCATCCAGTTAAAAAAAAAAAAAACTTCAATATGATTCTTTGTTGTTTCCCCCATTACATTTCACAACTCCTTCATATCAATGAAAAAAAAAGCTTTATAAATCAATCAATAACAACTAATAAGCCCTTGACTGTGACATATGTTGAATACCACAGAGTCCCAGAGGGTAACATGTACAGTATGTTAAAAGCCTTCAGAATCTGTACAATTTATGTATGTAAATATTAGATCATTTATCTTCATTTAAGGAAATCACACATTTATAGAAAAAACTAAGTCAGTATTCCCCATCACTTCTGTCATTAGCAACATTTTATTCTGTTTCATCTTGTCCTAGAATCTTATATTTAATAAGTTTAGTAAAAATACCATTTTGAATTTCTTCATATGTGTAAGCACAATCTTGGGGGTTAAGCAAGGTAGAGATGAAACAGAGAATGGCCTTTGTTTCATGATTTTTATGCAGTTCTTTACTCAAGATATCTGGCCGAAAAATCAGAGTAAAAAGGTAGTTTGGAGATCCACTGGCAAATTTGAATGGGTTTGTTTCTTGATATAAAGTGCAGGAAGTCTAAATGTTTGAAACTGCTCTGCATGTTTTAATTAGTGATATTTGATAGTCTTCATTATTGTAAATTATTTCAGCTGTAATGTTAAGACAAAGATGCAACACACAAAGCAAAACTGAACAAAGGTTCAAATGGGATATTATTAAAATGTCAAAGTGAGTAGCAGATGGGGTTTGCATGGCTCAGTGGATTAGTCACCAGGCCCCATTACCTTAGGGACTCCAGTAAAATCTAGTTCTCAGTAGAATGATCAGAAGGTAAAAAATAAAGACTACATGCAGAACTGAATACATCATCTCACTAATGTCCCACTGTACTAAAACCCAGAGGTTTGGAGTTTTTTGTTTTATTGTTATTTTTTTGTTTTTGTTTTTGTTTTTTTTTTTTAAAGATCAGAATATATATAAATACTGAAGTTTCTGTTTGGGAGGAGGAGTTCTTTTAGAACATCGGTTCTTAACCTATATTTTGACAATTGTGTTTAAACAGAATTTTTTTTAAGAAATCCTATGAAATTTATTTTACATGTTTAAAAACATTCTTCTGAGTCAAGAAAAAGCTTTTACAGTGGAGGAAAAGAGGGGAAGGAAGGAGGAGTGAGTGACTCTTATTCTCATCAGAATTGTCTCAAATAGGAAATAATATACATACACAATAAGGATATAGAAATCTAACCTTTCAGGAAAATAGAAGAGGGATATGGGAAGTGGAGGAGGATGATAAAAGAGAGGCCATATTGGGGGACAGAGTGGTCAGTAGCAAAACACTTTTGAGGAAGGACAAGGTGAAAAGAAAGAGAATAAATGGGGAGATAAAATCACCATACTAGTTGTAAAAAGGTTTTTGAAGCAAGTTTCTCTATAGAATTGTTCTCTATTGTTCTCTACAACTTGATGAGCCAGATGCTTTCAGGAAAAAAAAAATTAAAAACCTAGAAAGTCCCCCAAGAACAAAGTGAAATATAGTGTATACAAAGTAATAGCAGTGTTCTGGGATGGCCAACTTTAAACAACTTTGTTATTCTCAGTACTACAATCATCCACACCTATTCTGAAGGACTTCTGATGAAAAATCCTATACATATCCAGAGAAGGAACTGCTTGAATATAGATCTGAAGCATTCTCTATTTCTCTCTCTCTCTCTCTTTCTTTCTAAATTAATTTTTCATGAGGGTTTTTTTTTCATTAGAGTAGGAGATACTATGTTTTCTTTCATAATTTGACTTTTATGAAAATGTTTTGCATAACTTCAATATGTTTTCTTAATTGTGGGTGGGACTAAGGGAGAGAACCTAGAACTCAAAAATCTTTTTAAAAATTGTTTTTTAAAATTGCTTTAAATGTAACTGATATATGTATATCATATGATATGTACATCAGATATATGTAACTGATATGTAAATAATATTTAAATAAAATAGTCTTCTGAGAAAAGGTCTATCCACCAGTTTCACCAGACTGCCAGAGGAGTCTATAACATAAAATAAGTTAAGAGCATCCTTTTCAAGGATTTTTCTATTTAGATATGGGGGTGGGGAAAGAAGGAAGCATTAAATCATGTTTATATGACACTTTAAGGTTTATAAACACATTATATAATCAGCTCATCAAAATAACTCCAGGAGGTAGGTGTAATTATTATCCCCATTTTACAGATATAATGAGAAAGGAGGAAGGAAAAAAAAACATTTATTAAATGTCTACAATGTTCCAGACACTGTCCTAAGCACTTTATAAATATTATCTCATTTAATCCTCAAAACAATCCTGGGAGGTAGATATTTTATTATTATCCCCATTTTACAGTTGAGAAAACTGAGGCAGAGAGAGGATAAAAAACTTGTTAATAAATAAGGCCAGATTTAAACTCATTTCTTTCTGATTCAGGTCCAGTACCCAATCCATGATTCTACCCAGCTGCTTCTAGAAAGAACATGTCCTTTCAGCAGATCATTTACTTATGAAAGGACAGGAGAGAAAAAAATGTCCTCTATTCTAATGCAGATTCATGTCAACATCAGATACCCTTGGGAGAGATACTTGCAAAATTGGTAGCTTTGGAACAGCCACAGAAAATAAACAGTAAGAAAAAATGATAGTCTCTCATCAAGGTCAATTTCTTTTGTCTATAACACATGCCCTTTCTTCAAAAAGACCTAGAAATAGGGAAGGTAATGTCCTCAAGAGCATGACTATTTCCATGGGGGTTCTTTCTGTCCCCTACACTCAGCAAGGCCGTTTCTCTTTTCTTTTGGGTTTTGTATTTAGTTTTAATCTGTGATATTACTAATGAGGGGAACTCCTAGTGTAGTAAGTCATTTCAATTCAATTCATTTATTAAACTCCTAAAATTCCCTACCATTAAGAGTCTACTAGTCATTGTGCTAGACTTTGGAGATACAAAAACAAAAGCTGGACAGTTCCTGTCATCCAGGAATAAATAGCTATAAAGTGGAGTCTTGGAGAGTCATTTGGAAGCATTGATACCTTGAGTAGTCCAATGTCATGCAGTTGGCAGATGCCAGGAAGGGGACATGTACCCACATCTTCCTTCAGACTTCCAAACTAGCTCCAGCATCTATTGCCCCAAATTGCTTTCACTTAGCACACAGTAGGTAGTTATATTTTTTCACTTGAAATGAATTGAAATATAGCCAGTTTGTTTTCTTCAGAATCTTGATTGATTGATTTTATAATTCCCACATATTAGGTCTTATGATCTGAGATGGTAGATTAAGATCTAGGATAATATTAGTAGAGAAAAGGCAGATTAAGATCTAGGATAATATTAGTAAGGGAAAGGCAGGAAAGTGTTGGAGGTGAAGATCTGTGGTTGACTACTTGGGTGACTTTGGGCAAGACACTGAACCTCTGTCTCCTGATATTTCCTTATGTATAGAAAATAGGCTGATAACAAGAACAGCTACCCTCTCGGAATCATGGGAAATAACACAGAAAATAGTTTGCAAAGCTTAATCTGTTACATAAATGATATGTGCTATTGTTATTCTCATTATGATTACTCCTGATCAAGTGAAAGCCTTGTTAAACTGTTCTCAGGCATAAAGGGGGGGGGGAGTGGGGGAATGGCAATTTTGCATAGGAGATCTTGTGGCATCTGCTTTATAAAAATGACTTTTTGAAGCTAGCTCAGAACTATTTGTGTGGCACTTTGATACTTAAAATAAACATTCCTGGGCTGCACACAGTTCACTATATTAAACAGTGCTGGAGCTGGCAGCTGCCCTGGCAATACAAAACATTCCTCAACATGGAGAGAGAAGTCAATGTCCTACAGTAAAGGGGGGTAGGGTAGGGAATAGTTGCACAGTGGGATCTCACCTTGTATTATGTTGATTTTTGAAAGGCACAGAGACACCTGCTCCTTTGAAAAGTTTAGCTTCATTCTTGAGAACCTTCTTAGAGCCCATTAGCACTAAAAAAAAAAAAAAAATTCTGCTGTCAAGAAATTGCAATAAAGGACCAAATTGAAAGTAGAACAGGAGTCTCTTATTGCTACATGGTGCCAATTATATTACCACATTGTTTCTTCGCTGCAAGACTGATAAGAATCTACAAGCGCCCAGAGCCCAAGGGACTTGAACATGTCTGGTGAAAATTGGAAATCAATAGGAGTCTATAATCACAAGCAAATGGCATCATTTTCATTGGGGTAAAAAGATGACAGACATCACAGAGCCGCTGTGGAAACTGCCACGTACAGGGTGTTTGTGGAAACCTTCTCATCATCCCGAGGACAGCTCTGTCGGCTAATGGAAACACCTGGCTTGCTATTAACAGTGCTCTTGCTCCTATGTGCGAAGGCATCGTTCCGAAGGCAACAAAGAGAAGACCAGAACACATTTGTTACAAAACTTAGGTAAAAATTTTAATGACATTTTTTTAAATTAATCAGCGAGAAGAGGATTCATTTTTTGCATCTGGCTTCTGTATTTATCTGTAATCCTGGTACCAACTGGGCAAATGTTTCCAAGCTTTCTGTCAATACACCACAAATTCATCTCAATTTTGGCTTGAAGCAAACTCCATTTCCAAAGCTACGAGGTAATTTTGTCTCCAGGGCCATTCAGTCCTGGCTCTTGCTTAAGCAAAGCCTACCAATTCAATGTGACAATGAGAATTATCCACTAGGGGCCAAATGAAAACCACCAAACATTTAATTTCATTGCAAGTGCCTATTTTCCCCCTCGCTGAAATTACATGTCTTTTTTTTTCCCCTTCTCTTGATTTTTCGCCTATTACATGATGTGTTCAATTCAAAGCTGTCCTTGAGCTCTCCAAGTCTCAGGCTGAGATGGAAAGCTACAGTTCAGCGGTACAAATACGTAGCAATTATGAAAGCCATGAATACATATATCCATAGAGCAGGCAGGTAGAACACTAAATGTCAGCCTGCCCAAGATAAACATAAAAAGAGATGTCACTCTCCAGACAACCATGTCTTTTGAAGAGTTTCAGGATATAAACCAAGGTTAGCTTAGCAACAACTATAGCTGGGCTGCCCACCTTCTGAACAGAAGAGGGTGGGCTGAATTTGACAGGTGCATATACAGGGCAGTTCTCTGCAGACATGGACTGTCTGAATGTCAATTTCTTTTTAACATTTCAGAAAATATAAGATGTGTTGGGATCCTTTTATTAACTTGAGGAAATCGAGAAAGAAACTGAAGTTTTCAAGTATGTTAGGATGAATAAGTGATTGTACTCAGGAAGATTTTTTAAGTGAGTAAGGGTCTGGAGATGTTACCAGGAAACAAATAGGACCAGATGTTGTGGGGGATCTAGGCATTAATTGTTTGAATGAAATTTCAGAACAAAACCAGAGAGCATTCAGAAGAGAGCAATCGGGTGATACAGGGCCTCGAGTTCAAGCCAAATCAGTATCATTCAAAGAAAGCAGAAATATTGAGCCTGGAAGAGGAAAGATGTGAACTGGGGATCAGGGAAGCAAATAACCCTGCCCTCAAGTATTGGGTTGGCTGTCACATGGATAAAAGGATCATATCTGTTCTACTTGCACCCAAAAGGCAGAATGGGAAGCAACTGGCATAAATCATCACAGAAATAAATTTACCTTCATTGCGAGGAAAATTTTCCTAACAATTAGAACTGTTCAAAGATAGGATGGGTCACTTTGGGAGGTAGAAAGCTCTCCTTCACTGGGAGTATTCTATATAGTTCCTTTCCACAAGAATTTGTTCATTGTTTCTGGGTGTGCCAAAATCCATATTCAGGCAGAATGGATGACCATTTGGTGGATGTATTATTTGTAGAAGAAAGAGTTTTCATTTACAGGTCAGGGTCAATAGTCAATGTCCCTTCAAATTCTGAAATTCTAGAACTCTGGGTTTATAGTTCTCTATGAGCCATAGAGTTTGAGATGATTTCTCTACACTTTGCCTTTTTCTTGTGACTTTCCCTCCTCCAATATTCTTCTTTTAAGTCCATGATTAATTTGCTAGCTGTGTCATAGAAGTTAGTAACAAAGGAAAAAGAGGCCAGTTTTTGAAGGGCTTTAATTAGCCAAAGGAGTATGTGACTGTGTGTGTGTGTGTGTGTGTGTGTGTGTGTGTGTGTGTGTGTATAAAATTACGAGGCTAATAGAGAGCCAATGCAGTTCATTGAGCTAGGGAGAACTCTTCAAGAAGCATAGTGTTGGGAAAGAGCTTTCAATTTCAAAATTAATGGATGCATTTCAAAATATATTCTTTGAAGTCTTTTGGCAGCTTTACAGACTTACACCTTTATCATTTTCAATTTCAAATTGCAAAACAATTATTAAACATCAGCTAGGCTCCGAATTATGTTTGAAGCCTTTTGTGATGCCCTCAGTAAATGCTCCCTGTCTCTCGAAGTTGTTTTTAATTTATCTAACTACATATTGTACCCTCCTAGTAAAATATAAGTTCCTTGAAAGCAAGTACTATTTCTCTGTTGTTTTTGTGTTATTGTTTTTTAATATGCCCGGCATGTGGCTTGCCCATAGTCAATAGTGAAATGTTTGTTGAAATGAATTACATTGACATTGCTTTCAACTACAAGTTTGTTTTCATTCCTTTTACTACTTGTATGTATTTTTCCTCTCTATAGCTGGTATAATCTTCAGTAGAGTAAATGGACATCTATTTAAGGCAGCAGAGTTGATAGCAAGGGCAAATAGAGAAATGGAGACTGAAGGGAAATAAGCAAGGAAAACGGTATCGGTTCATATATAACTTCCTGACCACCTCCCTGCCCATCTGCCATTTCTTTCTTGGGGTCTGCTTCATAACACTGTTCCAAGCCTTGCCTGTGCATCAGTAGCCACCTTTAGCTGTTCCCTTACTCTTGACATCCAGCAGAATCAGGTGCATTGCACCTTTGGAGTGCCAGAAAGGAACAAGGTCTGAACCCACTAAAACACCACGTAGAAGAATGAAAACTCAGGAGTCCCACCTTTCAAGGACCTTAAGTTCACCCTCACATTTGATTTGAATGAAATTTGTGCAGTAAATGATAAAGTAAGCCATCAGACAAGTTCCAGCTTGTGATGAAGTGTAATTAAAAGGTGTCACACATTTACCAACTGGCTCACCTGTAGCCAAGCATATGGGACTAGAAAAAATGCTTCACAGCTCTGAAAGATTCTAGTTGCCTGCAGAGCAAAACCGTGTCAGCCTGACAGAGCCTGATTTAATTATTTTAAACTCAAAATAATTAATAAGTTCCTCATTTTCTAACAGGAAAGCTTTAAATGTGTCTCAATAAAATAATTCAGAGCCTACATGCGTTGCTGCAATGAAAGAGAGGTTTTTCACAGTCAATCTGGGCAGGGATGTCTGCTGTATGTTTGGAATGATATTTCCTTGCTGGGCTTCCCCCTGGAGTGAGAGTTCTGAATGCTACATTTCCTCCAGCCAGCATAACTTGGCTCAAATGCACCAGGGAGAGACTGCTTCTTCTTCCTGTTCCCTCCAAGTGATCCACCTGAGTGATACGCTTCATTGCAAACAGGCTGATCTGACTTGGGGAACTTTTCAGCTCCCAAATTTAAATGTTTGCTTACAGTAAATGCACAAGGGGAGTGAAAGTTCTGGAAAGCATTGAAACCCTAGCAGAGAATTCCAGAGAGGAGCAGAAAAGCCCATGGCAAGCAAACCCAAGGAAAGGAATCCTTGTAGGGAAATAGCAGTGAAGTGTGTGGCAAGTGGGGGCTCATTCCCATCCCTCTGTTCATAAACTTTCACATGCTTCTCACTCATGGGCTATCTGTAGATGCAAATAAAGGAAAGAGATAAAGAAAGATAAAGGAAAAAGAACCCAAAAAGCAACAAGGATATATCAAGGATAAATGGTCAAAGGATATGAACAGACAATTTTCAGAGGATGAAATTGAAACTATTACCACTCATATGAAAGAGTATTCCAAATCATTATTGATCAGAGAAATGCAAATTAAGACAACTCTGAGATACCACTACACACCTGTCAGATTGGCTAAGATGACAGGAAAAAATAATGATGAATGTTGGAGGGGATGCGGGAAAACTGGGACACTAATGCATTGTTGGTGGAGTTGTGAACGAATCCAACCATTCTGGAGAGCAATCTGGAATTATGCCCAAAAAATTATCAAATTGTGCATACCCTTTGATCCAGCAGTGTTTCTATTGGGCTTATACCCCAAAGAGATACTAAAGAAAGGAAAGGGACCTGTATGTGCCAAAATGTTTGTAGCAGCCCTGTTTGTAGTGGCTAGAAACTGGAAAATGAATGGATGCCCATCAATTGGAGAATGGCTGGGTAAATTGTGGTATATGAATGTTATGGAATATTATTGTTCTGTAAGAAATGACCAGCAGGATGAATACAGAGAGGACTGGCGAGACTTACATGAACTGATGCTAAGTGAAATGAGCAGAACCAGGAGATCAGTATACACTTCGACAACGATATTGTATGAGGACATATTTTGATGGAAGTGGTTTTCTTTGACAAAGAGACCTGAGTTTCAATGGATAAATGACAGACAAAAGCAGCTACACCCAAAGAAAGAACACTGGGAAATGAATGTGAACTATCTGCATTTTTGTTTTTCTTCCCGGGTTATTTATACCCTCTGAATCCAATTCTCCCTATGCAACAAGAGAACTGTTCGGTTCTGCAAACATATATTGTATCTAGGATATACTGCAACATATCCAACATATAAAGGACTGCTTGCCATCTAGGGGAGGGGGTGGAGGGAGGGAGGGGAAAAAAATCGGAACAGAAACGAGTGTCAATATAAAGTAATTATTAAATAAAAATTAAAAAATAAAAAATAAAAAAATAATAAAAAAGGATATATCAAGGAAATATCAGCTTAAATCTGGAATGGATTTAGGAGTCATTGAGTCTGACTTCCTCATTTTGTACATGAGGGAACTGTGAAGCACAAAGGTCAAAATACTTGTTCAAGATCATCTAGCTAATAATTATCTGAGGCACTATTTAAACCCATATTTTTTCTGACTCCAAATAAACTAGAGTATGGTTGGGGAAAATATTTTAGACAGGTTATGATAATCAGTTATGATACTGATTTGGCTTGAACTTGAGGCCTTTTATCACCCCAATTGCTCTTCTCTTAATGTTCTTTGGTTTTGTTCTGGAATTTCAATTACATGATCAAGTAGTTAGTCTAAGGAAATCATAAAGGTTAAAGTTTCTCAAAAGTGATAATTAAGAAACTGGGTTCTAATTGCAGTTCAGTCAACTTTGGTTCAGTAAAAAGACTAAGTTTTGAGCCAATGGAATTTGGGTTCAAATCCTGATTTCCCCATTTGATCTCTATGGAACTTTTTTCAAGATCTTGAATGTCTCTTGACCCCCGTTTCCTTAACTTTGAATTGGAAGGATTGGATTCAATGACCCCTAAAGTCCCTTCTACAAATCTATGCTGCTATGATCCTGCACTTTACTAGCCATGTTACCCTGGACAAAAAACTTCACTCAGAGGATTGATTTCCTTATCTATAAAATGATCTGATTTGTTTTTATCCTCAGCACCTACAGCCATAAAACATACATGATAGTTACTTGATAAATGCTTCTTGACTGATTGATTTCCAAAGTTCTTTCTACTTCTAGATTCCTATGATTTATTCTATGATTCTATTTATTCTATGATTCTGAATCACTTCTTTGGAAATTTTCAAAATCAGATTCTCTCACTTTGTTGTTTAGTCATTTCAGTCACATCTGACTCTTCTTGATCCTCTTTGGGGTTTTCTTGGCAAAGATACTGGAGTGACCTACCATTTTCTTCTCCAGCTCATTTTACAGATGAAGAAATTGTGGCAAACAAGCAACTTGCCTGGGCCAACATTTATGACCAGATTTGTATTTGAGTTTCCTGACTCCAGACCCTGTAATCTATTCAATGCATTATCTACCTGATCATTCTCTCATTATAAATAGGATCATTTTTCTAAGAAAGTTAGTATTTAATATGTAGAGGCTTTCTTTTTTATTTCACAGGAGAAACATATACAATACAATATACAACCCTCCCTTGTGAAAGTTACAAGTTAATAAAACCTTAACAACTTAAATATTTAACTGTCTTAAAGGCTTAATGGAGTCAGGGAAACCTAAATTAAAATATAACTTTAGATACTTACTAATTGTGTGACCCTAGGTAACTTCTTTTTGACTCAGTTTCCTCAACTGTAATATGAAGATATTAATATTTGCCTCCAAGACTTATTATGAGGCTCAAATGATATATTTGTGAAGCTAGCCAGCTATTATTCTTAGAATTAAGGTATTTTATAGATAATCTAATTCAATTTGCTTCTTTTATGGACTAGGATACTATGGGTCAGTGACAAAAAAATAAGCTGCACAAACTCTCAAAGATTTTAGGGAGCAAGTCCTTTCAATTGTTAGGCCTGGGATCAGAGAATAATAGATTTCAAACTGAAAGAGACCTTAGAAAACCTCTAGTTCAATCACCTCAGTTTATAGTAGAAGGAATCCAGGACAGAGAGAGAGAGAAAGAATACATAGTTACTAAGTATTAAGCTGAGAAACCAAGCCGAAGAAACCAAATTATAAAGGGTAACTAAACTATGGTCAAGATCATCTCAATATTTTGGTCATCAATAATCAACATATGTCCTGAGTCAAAAAATCATTATAAGAATCAAGAGTGAAATTGGTCAAAATAGCTCAGAACTGATCTACCCACAGTCTAGTTCATCAGTCCCATTATATATTTCACAAAAGCAAGAACTGGTGTTCTCCTATGCCTTGAATTAGCAAGCATTCATCAGAACTCCCTTTCAATAAATATTTATTAATTGAATGAGTAACTCTGCATCTGTGTTAAATGAAGAATCCAAATTATCCCCAACTGAGGTTTGTTTGGATTATTGGGTCTATACAGACAAAATTCAGTATCACATTCTGTGCTTATTGAATGCCTACTCCATGCTAGCTATTGCAAGGAATGCAGAAACAAGAAAATGTCCATATTTACAAAGGGCTTCAAAATTGTCTGGTGAATTTGATCACTGAATCTCAGCATTGGAAAGGATCTGAGATCATCTACTCCAACCTATATCTGACCAAGAAATGTCTCTGCAACAAATCTGAGAAAAGGGCCTTGAGCCTCCTGAGCAAGAATTGATTGCCCAGCAAGGTAGATCATTCCATTTTAACATAGCTCTAATTGTAAACATAATGGGGGCAAGTACAAGCATGACACATATCAAAAACTTCACTGATGCAATTTTCCCAAGTGGAAGAGACTACGGCTTCTGATTCCAGGAGAGTGATAATGTCCTAAAATAAAGAGAATTAAGCACAAATAAACATTGTGTGACTGGTTCCAGTCTGTTAAACACATTGTTAAAAGTTTTTATTATTGCCTATATCAATCAATCAATCAGTGAACGTTTATTAACATCTAGATTTTGTGCTTCATGTTGAGGACCTAAAAAAGGGAAGATGGTCTCTATCCTGAAGAAGTTCACAACATACAAAATGAGACAAAATTTAAACAAATACATGCAAAGCAAGCTATGTGTATGTATGTATATATATATATATATGTATATATATATATATATATATATATATATATATATATATATATAAAATAAACAAACAAAGAAAGTACTGGAATTAAGAAAAAAGAAAAATCTTCTGGTAAAACACAGAAATTTTAATAGAAAATTAAAGGAAGACAAGGAAGTCAGTCAATGGACTTAAGGAGAGACATCTTTCTAGGTATGGAAGATAGCTAGAAAAAAATTGCCCAGAGTGGCCCAAGTCAGAGTATTCTGTTTATGGAATAGCCAGGAGCTCACTGTCACTGGATCAAGGAGTATGTGTCAGTGAATAAGATGTAAGAGTACTGGAAAAGTAGGAATGGACTAGGTTATGAAGGGTATCAAATGCCGAACAGCATATCCCGGAGGCAATAGGGAGCCACTGGAGTTTATTGAATGGGGGAAGGGTGTGACATGGTCAAACCTGATTTTAGGAAAATCATTTTGGTGTCTGAATGGAAGACAGATAAGAACTGTAATAATTCAGGCATGAGGTGATGAACTGGTATCAGTGACAGAGGAGAAAATAGGGCATATTTCAAGAGATGTTGCAGAGATGAAATCAATAAACCTTGGCAACTGGTTGAATATGAAGGGAGGGAAAGTGAGATAGTGAGAGTTCAGGATGATAGCTGGGTTATGAGTTTGGGAGACCAGGAGAATGATGGTGCCCTTTATAATAATAGCAAAGGGATGAGGAGTGGGGGGAATTGGGTTTAAGAGGAAAGATAACGAGTTCCATTTTGGACATATTTAGTTTAAGATGTCTACTGGAGTGCTCACTTCAGCAGCACATGTACTAAAATTGGAACAATACAAAAAAGATTAGCATTGCCCCTTTACAAGTTTGACATGCAAATTCATGAAGCATTCCACGTTTTTTGCTTGTCTTCTCAAGGAAAGGAAAGAGAAGGGAGAGAATATGTAACTCAAAATTTTTAAAAAGGAAAGTTAATGATTTTTTACATAAGGTTGAGAAAAAAATAAAATAAGAGAGAAAGGAAGAACATATGGATGGTAGTCAAGAGGCTAGTTTTGAATCCTGGCTTTGCGGTTTTCTCATTTGAATGTGTTTATTCATCCCTTCACCTCTCTAGGTCTCTATTTCCTAAGCTATAAAATAAGCCATTTGAACTACAGGCTCTTGGAAGTCTTTTAATGCTTTCTAATGATGTTACTTTCCTGTATATTATCTTTTATACTAAAAGTGCTGTGTGGGAGACAAAGCAGAAGCTGCTATCTTTTATATAAAGACAAATGGTAAACATCACGGCATAGTGGATAGAGGATTGAATCCAGAGTAAATTATGAGTTCAAACTCTGTCTTTAATACTTGTTAACTGTATCACCTTTGAGAAATCACTTAATGTCTCTGAACCTCAATCAAGTTTCTTCATAACAGAAGTTCCCATATAACGAAATCACCAGTCCTTTATATAAAACACAGAAAATAAGATTCAAATAAATTCAGATACTTGCCCAAGACCATCTAGTTAGTGAAAAATATATATCCCTGGTCTTCTGACTTTAAGTTAAGTAATATTTCCATTCAAGCACAGGTTATTTGTCTGTAATTATATACAACATGCATTTAATAGCCACCTTCAGTGTGCAAGACATTTCAAGGTAACACTATAAAAGCAGAAAGACAAATAGTTGCTGTTCTCAGGGAACTTCTGGTATGCTTCTATGAGACATGCAAATAGTTTTGACACCCACATACTCACATATATGTATGTGTATATATATATATATAATATATATATATATATATATATATATATGCTTATTTGAAGAAGAAAATGCTATCTAATCTATATGTCCCTAGGATGTCATATTTTTATTTTTTCAGATATCTATTCCTTAATCTATTTGTAGATTTTTTTAAATTTCTTTTGTCCTCATCTCAGCTCTTATTTCTTGCTACTGTTAATGCATATAGCTTCAGTAAAGACGCGCGTCTTCTCTATATATACATTGAAATTTTCTGCTTCGTATATGCTATAGGCTAGGATATTGGAAAACTTAGTTTTTTGCAACTGCCTGGAAACAAAGGAAAACAATTTATACTGTAATGTGAATGTCAATATTAAAAAATTGTGAAAGATACACAAACTCTGAACAATGTAATAACTACTCATGATTCCAGGGGATCCAGAATAGATGTCACAAAGAGACAATGTAGCAAAAATAATCTTTAGACATGATGAATAAAGAAATTTGTTTTGTTTTCTATTGTTCATTACCAAAGTTTTGTATTTGTTTTTGTTTCTCTCTTAAGGAAAAAAATGAATGTTGGAAAAAGGGCCAAAAAAAAAATTGTCTACTGGACATCCATATCTAGCTGTCTGAAAGGTAATTGGAGATGTAAAATTTTGGTCATCAGAGAAGTTGGTGTAGAAATTGTAAATATGAGAACATGATTGTTACATGCATTCCAACTGCAAGATTTTATGTTTTTGCCAACATTATGTGAAAATTACTTCAAATTTCTAGTCTGTTTCACCTATGTAAATAACATGTATTTTCTTTTTTATTATTATTATAGCTTTTTATTTACAAGATATATGCATGGGTAATTTTTCAGCATTAACAATTGCAAAACCTTTTGTTCCAACTTTTCCCCTCCTTGCCCCCATCCCTTCCCCCAGATGGCAGATTGACCAATACAGATAATATGTATTTTCAATGTTTTCATTGCAATTCACCATTGCTATGCAAGGTAGTCTTTGAGAAAGATAATTTTTACCATCATCTTCCTCATTCTTGTCATCATTAAATGCAATTTTCACAAATTCATAGTATTTCCAGAAGATCCAGGATAAACATGACCTGCTGCCTGACAAAAAGTGCTACAGCATTGAAGTGGATTGTGGTCCCTTTAAGAAACTGTATTTCCTATTTGTGATTCCTTTCAGATTAGTCCCAGCCCCACCTGGCTGATGCATTATCAGTTCAGGAAGATCCTGGTCAAAAGCATCCCTTTGAATTCCAATAGGAGATCCAGGCTTGTCCCCAGCCTCCATCGGATCTGAGCCAACTTGGGCTGTCCCAGCCCCCATTCTGATGATCTGCTCAGGTTTCCCAACCCCCACCAAGACAAGCAATATAATGAGCTTCCATCAACTAAGGTCTTTGCAGATGGACCTTGGCAGCTCCCTTTACTGCCAGGAGCTTCTGCCTACTGAGAACTGCATTCTCAATGCAAAACTCCATTTTCCAAAAATCTGTGCACCGGAATACTCTTTCCAGTGTCATCCTCTCTTTACCTTTACCTATTTCCCTAACTAGACTTTATGCTTCCAATCCCCATAATAAACCTCTTTTATCAATCTAGGTTTTTGGGTCTGTAAATTCCTTTACAGGAAGCCTCTGTGCTGCCAGAAGGCAGTCCCCAAAATCCCCTACCCTTGCACCGAAACCTACCCTGAACCCTGAACCCTGAACCTACCTAGATCTCATTTAATTCCCTAACCACCAGAAACCCTAATTTCATTTGGGTACCCCAAATCTAAACCTCATCAGCATATGACATCCATTGTTAAATATGCTGAATGAATTTATTTTGCTTAACATTGCTATTCATTACAAAAGTTTTATATTTTTTCTATTTCTCTTGTAGATTCAGGGAAGGAAGTTGGGGAAGAGAAAAACAAATCCTTAACAATTTAAAATAAAATGTAAACTGGACAGGAAGAGAATTTATTTTGGAAGGCAATTTAAAGACTAAGGATTTGAACCCTTTCCTTTCGTAGACATGAAAACTGAGGGCATTGTTGTAGCCAGGGCCTGATTCAGGCCAGTCTCCAAATGATTTAGGACTAGCATAGGAATGAATCGAGATACTCAGAGGTCATTCAACAGTTAACAAAAGGAGGTTTACATAACCTAGCATAGAAAGGGTATTCAACAAAGGCAGATGTAGCTCCCACTACTTCTGTCCAGTTAATCTGCCAGTGTGCAAACCCTGAGACTTAGAACAACCACTGTTTTAAAGTCCAGGCAGACTTTACATGGGTGGATGTTTTTAATGCACTGAAGTAACCAGAAAACTATATCAATATGGCTTGAGGCTAGCAAAAAGCCACTTCAGGGAGAGTGATTGAACCTTAATCCACTGACATAATCAAGTCTAAAGTATATTGCATTTTAGAGAAATAATTAGTTTAACCTATTTAGGGATGGTGGGAAGAGATAAATATAGAAAGATAAATGATCCTATCACAACCAGAAAAGTAAAGTCACTTGCCCAAAGTCTTACAGTAAAGACCTGAGACATTGTTCCAAGTCAGCTAAGTCTCAGGTCATACCTCTTCCCCTTAACCAAGCTGCCACTCTTCAAAGTACTGCCTTAGGCACTATTAAAATAACTTCCACAGACTTTACAAATGACATTCAAGTTGACTTAACAATCTAAAATGTGAAACAATGGCACAAGTCTCAAGAAAGACACATAAACATAAGCATAACATACAGTATAGAAAAATCAATCCAGAAAGACAAACCAGAGTGGAAAAATTATGATAAACATTTGTGCATTTTCACTATTTTCAGGTTGAAAATAGCATAGATTAATATAATGACCAATCTTGGCCCCAATTTAGAAAATATACGTTCATCTCCTTTGTGTGTGTAAGGGGGAGGGGGAAAGGAGAGGAAGGGAAGGAGTGCCAAATATGGGTATAAATTATTTTAAATATGCTGTCACACTGAGACTGAGACTGTGTTAATGTTTGGTTGGTTTCAATTTCTCTCTTTTCTCTCTTTTAAAAAAGTATTTATAACAAAGGATTGTTTGCTGGAGAGGGACCAGGGGAAATGTGGCTACATTTGGAAATGAAGGCATTGTAAAAGCAAAAGAGATCAATAAAAGTTGTTTTAAGAAAAAAAAATCATGAGGGGAAGGCAAATCAAACTGTGAACAGAACAGATTTCTGTGGCCAATTACATAAGGAAAACTGAGATACATGAACAGGATGGCAAAGAGGATCCTGAACTTATTTATAATAATGTCATATATAATTCTATGAAATATTGAGTGACTAATAGGTGATTAAAGTAAAATAGTGTGATACAAATATTACATATGAAAATAACAAAATATTATTTTAAAATTTTAAAATTAAAAAATAGAAAATAATTTTAATTCAGTCCAATTCAATAAGGATTTTATTAAATATGAAGTATGGGATGGGCACTCCAGGAAATGCAAAGACAAAACCAAGCTAGTCCATGACCTCAAAAAATTTGTATTACAGGAAATTTTAAGAAATTTAGCCTGAAATGCTGCCAATGTGAAATTTGTTGTCTTAAATGCTGCCTCCTGGAGTTTTAGAAACAGCACTTCTTTGTCCAATGGCTCATCCAAGTGGAAGACAGAAAATACCAAACCTTTGATTGGTTCAGATCTGTGATTTCTTTTTTTAAGAGAAACCTTCACATTAAGATTTAATCTCTATTCATATTGGATAACTCACTTGTCATTTACAGCTTTAAAGCATTGCGTGGAGTACTGGGAGACTGTGGTCTTATCAGTGCTCATGGAGATGGTACCCATCAGTAGGAATTTGAACCCAAGTCATCATGAGTTTATATCTACATTATATTGTTTCCTAACTCTTCAATTGGAAGTCTATAAATTGATAACTTCATCCAAAAATAGACTTGAATTTATGTTTACTGTGCCAGATTCAGTGGCTGTGAAGGCAGTCACTGAAATATCAGCAAAATAAGTGACTAAACCAGGTTAGCTCAAACAAAGGAAAGGAAGGCTTGCCATAAATTCAGGATACTAATCAGTTATATTGTTATGTGGATAACAATTGGGAGAGAAGTGAAATGAAGCAAAACAAAAAAAAAGAAAAAGAAGAATCCATTTCTAAAGGTCCAGTGTATTGATCCCAAACTGTAATTAGCCTGACTGTTTCTGAGATCCATCCCTTAATTTGTAACAACTTCAGAAACTGGTCCCTATATTCAGAAACCAGCTTTTCCTCAAAGATTCCTGTGCATGATTAGAATTCAGATTAATACTTTTTTATCCCTTAAAACAATGTAGGCCTTCTATTAATTGCACTGGGAAATTGTGCCCAAGTTTCCTTCTGTGCTCAGTGAGTCTACGAATTAATTCATCCTCTTGTTAAAATTCCAGCTTCTGTTATCACCTGCTGCTTTGAAGGCTCAGGGTTGCATTTCCAGCCCTTCTCTGTCAGCTGCCAACTACATTAGCTGGAGGCAGCTAAGAAGCGAATCCTTGAGCAGAGAAAATCCACCTAGGGGAGAAAAGGCAGCTTTGACTTGCAAACAGCATCCAAGAACCCAGCAGAGATATCTGGAGAACCACCTGAATCATCGATCTGGAAAGGCGTCATGAAAGGCAATACTTCTTCCAGCCCAGATCAGAGCAGAGACTTAGGTGGAAAACTGCCGGGAAAGAGAGCCTTGTTCTCTGAATGCCTACAAGACTAAGAGCTCAATCTGGCCCTTACTATGATGCTATCTTGTGTAAACTCTTCCCGACAACCGGTACCAAGCTCAGCAGCCACCATCCCCTATAAGCCTTCCTGAAATATATGTGACTTACACACTTAAAGGTTTAATGTTACCTTTGAGGAAATAAGCCAGGATCACTGATTAAAAGAATATTTATTTTCTACCAGCTCCTCCATAAGCCTCATACATTTTCCTGCCTGCCAAGCTATAATTAATTTGCCGATGTGCCTTGCCTATCCCAGGACTTCTGCTGCACAACACGGTATTTCTCATTAAAATGAATCCTGGAGGCACTTTGTTATTGTTTAGTCCATGAGAAATATTGACAGTGGGTGGTTTTTTTTTTCTCTTTTTCCTCACCATGTGTTTTATAAATGTTAAATGTAAAAGATTTGGGTGTGTGGGTATGTGTTTTGAGTGTACATCTTTGAACTATTCTTTATCAATAATGCATTTGAAATCACAAAGAGAGTAAAATTACTGGGCAGCTGAAGCAACCGTGATGTTTCGGGGATTGCATCTGCCTCTAAATCTTCGGATGACAAGGTTCCAGGTGCCTCATGAAGGCAGCTGAGAGAAATCCACACTGATTTCTCCCCATGTAGTGTTCATCTGTGCACTATAACTGTGTTTTGGGGTAAGGGGGGAGCTGTTTAGATGACAGACTAGTAGGGATAAACAGCATGCTCAGTCCTCTATTTGTTTATTAAAATGCTTCCTGAAATGAAAGAACACTTGTACATTGTTTTATGCGCTCCATCTCCATGTCACCGGTAATTATCTATTAATATTTGGGTCTTGTTTACCTTACTTAGATCCCAGGCCCACTGGGAAGTGATCATTTCTTCTCTGTGATAGTCTATACAGTGCCAGATTTACTGCCGATTTAAATAAATGTTAAATAAGTAGAAAAATATCCAGCCAGCCAAGAAGACTAGTTCTCTCAAGAGCAAGAGAGGGAAATAGTAACATGCGACATTCTGTTAGAGATGCCCTTATAGAAGCACAGAGTGGCTGTGGAAGTATAAAAAGTCATTTGCTTCATTTTTCTTTTAGCATCAAATGAAAAAGCCATGTTGTTTAATTATTTCAAGCCACAAGTAAAAAATGGTCATTAACTCTTTTGTAAAGAATTCTCCTACTTTTTTAATTAATTGGAAATTAAATAATAGCAATAATTTTTTGATCAGCTACATGATGGGACTGAAATTGTTGCATTTTATTGGCAGGATCTGCAGATATGCCATTGTACAAATAACTAAATAGGGGAAATAATTCCAAAATCTATTTGTCCTCTCAAAAGGTAAACAAAGGCTATATGGAATTTCAATTCTTCCTGTTTTTTGTAAAGCATATGGTTTTGCTACAGTACACAGGCTCTAGCTCCATATTCTACACACATTGGGTGTTCAGTAATCACTTAAAAATAAATAACAATTCCAAAATTTCCCTCTATAATTTAGATGGACAAGATGATCATAATTGTGTTTATGAGGTTTCATTTACCTAAAAACTTCAGATCTGTCCACACTAGCTAAAAAGATGAGAACTCCAAGCTAGAAGGCAAAAGCTGATGGGAGGTATCATCAGTATCCATAAAACTGCCAACCTCAGGCATAAGATAAAGACAGACTATTAAAAGGCTCTGAGAAAGCTTAAAGTCTGCAGTTTTAGGATCCTTCTCTTACAGGTTGTCTTTCTCCTACACCATAAACATAAACATTTGCTGCAATGTTCTATTCTTCAGGCTTGCCTTTTTCTTTGCAATATCTCAGCCATTTGTAAACCCTCTCTGCCAAATCTAGGTTAATGACTCCCCAAATATCTACCTATTGCCCTGGATTCTCCTCTAAGATTCAGATCCAATTCTCCAGCTTCATGGATGGTCTAAAAGATATCTCAGATCAGTATGTTCAAAAATAAGGAAGGAAAAGAAATAAGCATTTATACAGAGCCTACCATGAGTCAGGCACTATGTTTAGCACTTTTACAAATATTATTTCATTTGATCCTTACAACAACAAATGTGCTATTATTATCATAGTTTTACAATTAGGGAAACTAAAATAATCAGAGGTTAACCAGGATCACACAGGCAGTGGGGATAAATTTTAACTCAGAGCTTATTGATTCCATACCCAGCATTCTATCCATTATGCCATAAAATCATTTACCTCAACCCTGACCATTTTGAGAGCTATGTTATTTATTTTGAAGATTTTACTATTTTCAAAAATGAACAAGTATAAGATGGAGGAGACAAAGTTGCACAGCAATTTTTTTCTGGAAAATATTCAGTAGTTTTGTTGGACTTCAAGGTCAATAATGTGATGTGGCAGCCAAGAGAGTGGAGAGCCAATATGGTGGAATAAAGGCAGGAACTCACCCAACCTCTTCCCCAAACAGCTCCAAATTCCTTTAAATAAAGACTCCAGGGATGGGGAACAGTCAGAAAAAAAATGCCGAGTAAGAAATAGAATGTCTTATTCATGGAAAAGGCTCAGTGGATCAGTGAGTACCTGTCATGGAATAAGAAGACTGGAAAGGTAGGACTGGGCTTAGGTATAAAGGGCTTTTAAAGTTTAACAGACATTTCTTATTTGATCCTAGAGGTGATAGGAAACCAATGAAGTTTGTTGAGTAGAGGGATAACATGATCAGACCTGTATTTCAGGAAAATCATTTTGATGACTGAATGGAAGATGGATTGGAGTGAGGGGAGACTTGACTAATAGACCCATGAGCAGGCATTAGGTTACAAAAGCCAGCACCAGAATGATGGCAGAATCAGAGTAGGGAAGAATGCATATTCGAGAATTGTTGCAAAGGTGAAATCAATAGACCTTGAAAAACAGATTGTATATGGGTGAGGAGAGAGCTCGGGGCATGAGGGATAGAGAAGAGTCCAAGATGACTCACAGACTGTGAGCCTGAGTGACTGGAAATATAATGTTGTCCTCTATAGTAACAGGAAAGGTTGCAGGTAAAGATGTTTTAAAGAGAAAGATAGTAAGTTCACCTTTGGGGTATATTTAGTTAAAGATGTCTGCTAACCAGCTTGAGATATCTGAAAGACAATTGGAATTACCAGATTAGGGGTCATCAGATAATTGGGGCAAGATAGGAAGATTTGAGAATTATCAGCCTAGGGATGAAAATTAAATCCATGGAAGCTGATGAAGTCACTAACTGAAGTAGTGTAGAGGGAGAAGTACCACTACAAAACCTTGAGGGGCATCTACATTTAGAAGACATGATCTGGATGAGGATCTAGTAAAGGAGACAGAGAAGGAGCAATCACATAGGTATGAGACAAACCAGGACATAGTGTTCTGAAAACTAGAAAGAAGAGAGTATCTTCTTTTGTTGATTGTCTAGACTAAAGACAGCAGTAGAGAGATGGATTTAAGTTTTAAAAAAAATTATAGTGTTTAAATTTCTCCCCCTTCACCCCACACCCCCAATAGGTTATTAAACATTTAAACGGTGAACAAAAATGAACAATGACAAAGGTTTCAAAGAAGTCAAGCAGAATGAGGATTAAGAAAAAACAACTGAATTTGGCAACTAAGAGATCATTCATAACTTAGACAGGGCAGTTTCAGTGGGGAAGGCAAACTGTAGAAAATAAAGAAAGGAGAGAAAGAGGACACATTGATTTTTGAAGGATTTTAGCTACAAATGGCAGAAGAGCTAGAGAATGAGAGTTAGCTGGGATGAAAGAATAAATTGAGAGTTTTTCAAGATGGAGAAGATATAGGCATGTTTGTAAACAGGAGGGAAAGAGACAGAAAAAAATTAGAAATAAGTGAAAGAGTGAGGGTGACAGAAAGGACAATCTATTGGAGGAAACAGAATGGAGGGAGCACTTGAACAAGTAGAGGATTTAGCTTTGGCAATGAATAGGGTCACTTCATCATGTGAGATAGGGGTTGAGGAGTAGATAGTGGTAGGAGATATCTGAATGATAGGGGATGAGGAAGAGAGGAAACTCATAGTGAATGGCTTTAATTTTTTTTTGTACAATATGAGGCAAGTTTCTCAGCTAAGCATATCAGGGGAAGGAGAACCATAAGAGATATAAGGAAGGATGAGAAAGTTTGGAAGAGCTGCTGTGAAGAGTGGGATAGTGGGTTGATAAGGGAATTATATAGGAAACTTGCCTCTTTGCATGAAAGCCCAGTTGAAGTTGTGTAACATAAATTTGTAGTAGGTGATTTTTTTCCATGTTTGTTCAGTAACATATACAGAGAAGTAAAGGAAGAGAAACAATGAGAGTGATCCGAGGCTAAGACTTGTTTTGGAACTGTTGGTAATATGATAAACAGGTTAGGAATTCAAGGGAGGAGGGCAGTGTAGAGTTGAATTGGTTCACCAGGGAGAAAAGAACAAAGCAGGACAGCTGGCCTGGGAGAGAAGTCAAAGGATTGGAGTTCATGGTATGGACAAAGAGTAGGGTTTTGCAAAGGAAGCCAGAAAGAGAGATGAAAAATTAACAGATTATAGTCAGAAGAGCCTTTGATCTATTCCATATGAGGGAAAATTGATTGAAGTATTCAAGTTGAGACTAGGCAATGGTATATTGTGGATGTTGAAGAAGCAATACCTACATTGAGCAGAAGGATGGATTTAATGATCTATAATATCCCTTGCTATTGAAGGCACATCTTTGCCTTTTGAAGGATAATTAGCATAATTTTATAGAATTCAGTTTTGGATATGTGGAATTGATGTCTGTTGAACATCTAGTTTGACATATCTTAAAGGATGTTAGAGTTGCCAGATTGAAGGTCAACAGACAGATTAGTGCAAGACAGGTAGATCTGAGAATCTCCAGTCAGGAGATGGTAAATCCACAGAACTGATTAAATCAGCAAGTAAAGTAGTATTGAGAATAAAAAAGAGGGCCCTCTGCTGATAAATGTTAACCTGCTAAAGGTGGTGGAGGAGGAGAAATTTAAAACACACAAATTTTTTAAACTTAATCCATCACTCCATCACCGTCTTGAGTCTGGACAATCACCAAAAGAATATAGAAAGCCCCAGTTTATATCATTTGCTGATTTCTAAAATGTAAATGCTTACACCAAAAGTTTAACAGCCACTTCTGTATAATCTGACTCCAGTCCATTTCTGATTCATGTTTTACTCCTCTACATGTATCCTATATTCTAGACCAACTATCCTACTTGCCATCTCCAGGATAAGCCATTCTATCTTCTGCTTCTGTGGAGTGGATAAATTGCTAAGTCTTGCTTTGAGCTGACTTTAGCACACCCAACTAGCCTTTGGTGAAGGATCAATGGAAAAACATGAAGGTAAATAGACCAAGAGAGAAGAGAGCTGAGGCTCTAGAGCCAAAGAACCAAGGATCAAATCTCACCTGTGACATTAAAGCCTTTGTTTCTTTGGTCAGATGATTTAACCTCATTGGAACTTCATTGTTTAGTAAAGTCCTGGCACATAGTGGGTATTTAATAAATCTTTATTTATTGATTGTTTCTTCATATGTCACAAGATGGGAGTCTCTTCCAGCTCTATAACTATGATCCTATAATCTGACCTAATCTAGTATAGCCTTTTATGTTCAGGAGTCATATAGGGATCTAATTTCTCTGTGCTGATTTTCAGCATGTTAAAAAGACTCTTTTGATCATTGCTGACTGCAACAAGAACTAAATCACTTTTCAAGGGCAGTTGATAATGACAACAAATGCCCTATGAATCAGCCAGTCCACTTTGGAGAAACAAGGAAGCAGGTGGGGAAAGAACTTGTTGGGAAGAACTGGGCTCATTACATAATGTGACCTATTACAATAAATGCTGATTTCCATTTCCTTAATTTATAAGGATTCAGAGGAGCATTTGTGGAAGTTTGAATTTAGAATTCAGTTACATTTCGAGCTGGTATATTTGGATCCTTTACTAGACATGTGCTGAAGGCTGTTTCCAATCCAAAAATTTGTCAAAAAAGAATAATAAGAAATATGAATATTTTCAGGAAAATTCTAGGATTAGCAAGTGCTGAAGTTCAAAACATCTGCTCGCCAAAAGTCCCCTCTTCATTTTCATGCTCTGATAGACAATAATGTTTTCTCTTCTTTTAAATTAGATTGTAAAATTGTTCTTAATAATAGTAACTCACACTTATATGGTCCCTTAAAGAATATACCTGCTTTTCTCATGATAATCATGTAACATTAGTAGCATTTGGAAATATGCCTCCAATTCATGCAAAGGTTAAATCCCCCAGGAGATGACTATTCTAGTTCAAGATTCTCTTTAAGTTGAGGGATGATCCCAACTACTAACTTGAAGTATTGTGGTATTCTATTATCTTCATATCCTACTTATTTGTTCAGTCACATTGTTTCCAGTTGTTTGATACTTCCCTAAAATCACTACACAAAGGAAATTCGTTTATAGTCTCCCAATGTTTTAATTTACTTTATTTACTAATATTGCATGAAAGAACAGTTCAATTCAGAGATTTCAACTGCTCTGTCTAATCTCCCAGAACATCAGCCCACTGAAATGAGCATCAGCTAGCCATTGCCTGCAAAGTCATTTTATGAAAATGGTTTTAAGTTGTATTGTTAAAGTCCTGAGTGGATCTCACTATTCTTTGAGCTGCAAAGATTATTTTCTTTATATTTCCTGTTTATTAGTTTTCTGATGGAATTGCCCTATAGTATTTCACTAAAACATCAGGCTTAGAGTGGTTACCTTAGTTTTCTGTCTTTCCCATGTGCTTTTCCCACATACACAGCTCAAAAGCTGAAATTACTCTGTTAAGGCTAAAATGCTTGGGGGCTTGTGTCTGCAAAAATATAGGTTTAGAAATCATTTTTCTAAACCTCAGAAAAGAAATGCAAGTACCAAAGCATCTGAAAAGGATTTTTTTCATTTTTTTTTATCATAGTGACTAACCAATGAAAATCTAGACTGTCTCAAAATTGACTAGATTTACTGAACTGTGTCTTCAAAGAGAAGGTTGTTTTATGAAGGAAAAGAGCTGGTGTGTTTTTTCTGATCAGAAGATTATCTAGTTTGAAGTGAACTGTTATTTCAAAATAAATGAGAAGCAGCAATGGTAGCTAAGTGAAATCCCAGGAGACAATTCTGGCTTTGAACTGAAAGTGGAGGGAGTATTACACAAATGTGTAAATTTCTGGCAAGACCATCACACTGAGGTTTCCTTCAGAGCAATGAAGCATAATAAATCTTCAGACTGTTTGATAGCCATCAGGGCTTGCAAAAGAAAATGTGTTTTCAAATACCCTAGAATGGTGATGATGTCCTTAATTTCACAGGGACTCCCCAAAATTATAAATTAGGCAAAAGTTCCATTCCCCTCACTTCCCCTTTCAGTTCTCCAACCACAGTTCCACTATTCAAACCCATCTCTTGCTAACTAGAACAAATGACTATTTTCTACAAAAGAAAAAGAAGGATAGATAGGATAGGATAGAGAGATTTCTTAAACAGATTAGAAAGAATGACAGCCATACACTGAAAGATTTTTGAAGATACTTCTTTTTCTATTTTCCCAAAAATCATTTTCAGGAAAAGTTTTTCCTACTTTCAAAGACGTGCCAGTTCAGTTATTCTATACTGATCTAGAAAGGAAAAAATACACTTTTAGAATTTCTCAGATTGATTTGAATTCTTTCACAAGGTCTTACTCCCCGGCTTCTTCTTGGAGTGATGTTTCCTAACAAAGGTCATGTTAATGGAGCAGAAGCTATGACAAGCTTTATCATGCTGAAAAGGCTTAGCAGAAATCTGGAAACAACCTGTTTTCAAAGAACCAGCTTAGCAAAATTTAGAGAAACTCAGCACCAGTAGGCTGAGTACTTGGCAATGATTTCTTTGGCCTGGCATCTCATGAAACAAGAAAAAAAATTACAAAATGATCCTCAGTTTTATGTTTGACCCTTTCACTTTTACAGTAACCATGGCAAAGTAGCAGAAAAGAGGTTAGAGTGGGCTAATATGTCTCAGCTTTTACATCATTTATCTGTCTGTTTACCTATATTTACATATAGATATATAATAATATAGTTATTAGTGCTCTAAAAAGGAGAGACCCACATACTACTAAAATGAAATCATATGAACCTTGACACTGTCTTTATAATTAAAAGCAAAAAAAAAGGAAAATTGGAGCTAAATGAAGGTTGCCTCCTTGGCTCTCTTTGGAGGCGCAAAAAAGGTTTTATCATGTGAGTAAAAGCAACAAAAATCCCCTTCATTTTATGGAATATTTGATCACTTTGTATTGGAATTTTCATGATAAGGGTTGTGTCCTGCTCTATGTAACTCCATATGGAGCTTTCTTGGCAAAGATCCTGGAGTGGATTGCCATTTTATTGCCAGTCCATTTTAAAGATGAAGAAACTAAGGCAAATAAAGTTTAGTGATCTGGCCAGAATCATATGGCTAGTATGTGGCTGAAGCTAGATTTGAACTCAGGAAGGTGAGGCTTCCTGACTCTAGGCCTGGAACTCTGTCTACTATGTTAACTCTCTGTCCATACGCTATGTCTTTATATTTATTCTTTCCTGATATAAGAATCAGCAAATGAGTATTTCAAGCTCAAAGTACCCTAGTGACCATGTAAGTTCAAGAGATCTAGAGATGCTATCAGTAGTCATAGCAGAACAGCAGCCTAGAAGTTCATTGGAATAGCAATATTTAATGGCAGAGTTTGCATTGGGAATGGAGATATATTGAAGGAAAATAAATGAGAAGTAAAATTTACCAGAAGATGATAGCTTCAAGGAATATGACTCCTGGTGATTCCTTAGGAAGTGCCAACTGTGGACTCAACAAAGAAGTAGACCTGGGGATTTCAGTTAAGTTGCCTACCCAGAATTGAGTTGCACTAAGGGGAGCTTGAAAAGAACTCTACGAAAGAAGAAAATGACTCCCCAATACCAGGAATTGTGAGGAACATTTCTGTTCCATATATTATCTATATACGTGCCTTAATACCTTTGTAATGCTTCCAGTTTGTGCCCCAGGTTTGGGGGACAAGTTTTATATCAACTATTTTTACTATACTTTCTCAAAAAACTTATATTATCTAAATGAGAAGAAGGAGCACACTCGGGAACAAGAGTCTAAGGACCACAATCTGTCAGGATTGCCTCTAGAATTTTGAATGAGAATAATGGGAAGCAAACCAGAAATACTCCAAACTGTAAGGATAAGGACCCAATTAAGGTAGTGAACTCTGAGGGTTGCTATAACTATTTTTCCTTTTACTTTAAAATTTTAATGAGAATTTTCCATGCACACTTATAGAAATCAACTTTGAGAGTATCTCTATGCTTACTGTGGGAAGAATAAAAGTATTGGTTTTGGTGGCCAAAATGCCACCTCAAAGTCATTTTGATAGAGATTATATATGTGAAGTCATACAAAACGTGCTTACATATTAGCCATATTGCACAAACAAAAACAACTTTTAAAAAGGATGTTTCAATTTGCTTTCAGACTCCATCAGTTCTTTCTCAGGAGATGGATAGCATTGTATACAATATTCTGGTTCTCATCACTTCACTTTGTATTAGTTTATTTAATTCTTTCCAGTTCTTTCTGAAATCATCCTGCTCATCATTTCTTATAACATAAAAGTACTTCATCACATTCATGTACTACAACTTGCTCAACCATTATCCAAATGATGGACATTCTTCCAGTTTTCAATTCTTTGCTTAAACAAAAAGGGTTGCTATAAATATTTTTGTCCATATGGGTCATTTTCCTTTTTTTATCTCTTTGGGATACAGACCTAGTAGAAGTATTGATGGATCAAAAGTTATATATAGCCCTTTGAATATAATTCCAAATTGTTTTCCAAAATATAGTTCTATCAGTTCAAAACTCATCAGCAGTGCATTATTGTCCCAATTTTTTTCACAACCTTACCAATATTTGTCATTTGTTCTTTCATATTAACTATTCTGATAACTGTGATGTCTCAAAGTTGCTTTAATTTATGAATTTTATTTATCTAATCAATAGTAATTTTGAATTTTTTCATGATGTTAGATAGCTTTGATTTCTTCTTCTAAAAACTTCCAGTTCATATCCTTTGACTATTTACCAAGTGAGGGATCCCAGGTCTTTAGAACATATTTATTCTTCACAATATAATATTAGGCAATTTCTGTGATAAATAAAAAGTCAAGAGGGACAGAAAATAGGAGAATTTTATGGAATTCTTAAAGTCAGGGTGTTTATTAACTGATTCCTAGGCTCAACCTACCTTTAATTGTAAATATCATAACTAAGGGAAAATATTAGCTCTATAACACAAAGAGATCAAAGAAAGAGAGAAAGAAGAGGGGAGAAGAGCGGGAGACAGAGAAAGAGGGAGGGAAAGAGTGATTTTTTTAATCCTAATAAAAAAAAGTAAAAACTGAGGAAGGTCCTATCATTTGAGGAATGGCTAAGTAAAATGTGACATATAATATGATGGACTACTATTACTCCATAAGAAATGATGATGGAAATACCTGATGGAAGTATAGAAGGACAGAGGACTGGAGATAGAGAAACATGGAAAGATTTGTATGAATTAATATATTAATTAATACTTTAAACTGAGCAGAATCAGCTATAGATAGATAGATGTGTATATGCATGTATATATATATATATATATATATATAATATTATAATGGTAAACAATTTTGAAAGAATTAGGAATATATCAACATAATGACCACCCATGACTCCAGAGGATTCATGATAAAATATGCTATCTACCTCTTAAGAGAGAAGTCATTGACTCATGTTATTGCTGTTATTTAGTTATTCAAATATGTCCAACTATTTATGACCTCATGAACCACAGCACTCCAGATCCTTCTATTCTCCATCATCTCTTGAAGTCTGTCCAAGTTCATGTTCATTGTTTCCATGGTACTATTTATCATCTCATAGTCTGCCATCCCCCTTTCCTTTCAATCTTTCCCAACATAAGGGTTTTTTTTTTCCAAAAAGTCTTATCTTGTTATTATGTGGCCAAAGTATTTAAGCTCCAGCTTCAGTATAAATCAGCTCATAGTACATATTAAAGCATTTTGGAGGGGGGATCATGACAAATTAGAAATCTATTTTTCTCCACTATACATATTTGTAGTAGGAGTTCTGTTTCTCTTGTTTTCTCAATAGGAAGGGTGAAGGAAAGAGCAAAAGAGTAGGGAAATAAAACCAATTTTCATTTTTAAAAAATACAATATTAAAACATAAATTGATTGTGCAGTTCTGAATCAGTCATAACTAAAATGAAGTGACTGAAACTTTGATTTAGAATGCCAAATGCTGAAGCTGTCAGGAGCACAGGACAAAAGAAAAAGATTATACCTTGTTAGTGAGAACAATAGGATAAACTAGTATAACAAAAGAGATGGTAACAATTTCAACTGAAAAAAGTAAATTAAGAAGTGATTTGGGAAGCCATATTCAGTAACAGTTTTTTCCATTTGAGGGCACCTCTAATTTTGGAGACTTTCTTCCTGATACTAAAACAAACTCTGTTTAATGAAGAACTAAATCTAATATAGTTTTTTATTAGATGACTCACTATAAAAAATCGTAAGAAATAGATATTTTTGTCAAAAATTTTCAGAACTCAGAATACGAACAGAATGAGGGATAAGATCTTAGGGTAGCTCTAGGGTTTCAATCAAAGGATTAAGAAATAAATAATTTAGAGACAGACATCACATCTCAAGAAGTGAGCAGCATGATCAAGCTGTTGGAGAGGGGAAGTGCTTCTGGGCCCAATGACCTTCTGGCTGAGTTACTCAAGACTTCTTATAACTATCTGAGAAAAACTTTGGCTGCTCTTTTCAATGGCATATATCATAGAAGAAAAGTGAATTGACTAGCACATTGAAACAAGGGGCAATAATTGAGAATTTTTGAAATAATCAAAAATTACACATAAGAAGCCATTGATATTATTAAACACTGAAAAAGTGACTTGTTGCTGTGGTTGTTTTAGAATTCTTATGGCAAAGACAGACCAGGAGAGAAGAAGACAATTTCAAGACATAGACATGCTAATCCATGAATTGGAAATACTATACAAATATAAATACGATACAAAAATAGAGTAGGGAGTAGGGAAGGACGGAAAGAAAGAAGGAAGAAAGGAAGGAAGGAAGGAAGGAAGGAAGGAAGGAAGGAAGGAAGGAAGGAAGGAAGGAAGGAAGGAAGGAAGGAAAAAGAAAATTTAGAATTATAGATATGGATAGATAAAGCATTTATTGGGTGCTTACAATGCACCAGACATTGTACATATATAGGTATATTGTGTATATATATATATATATATGTATGAATACATAAACTAATAATAAAATAGTAAAGAAATATCAACTAGAGACTCTGATTGTAAAATTAAAACTGTCAAATTGAAGGATAGGGTTTTTAAGTGGCTTAAAGGTCTATAGAAAAAGAGAGGCTCAGGGCAAAGAAAAGCTGCCTATAGAACATTTAACTTAACAAACTGATGTTTAAAACTATTCTAAAGCTGCCAGACTAAAAAGGAAAACATCTGCCCAAGAGAAAGATGTGGATAGAAAGCACAGTAATGCCTGGCCTCTGAGTGAGCCATAATGAAAACCTTTTCAATCCATCTGGGAAAAAGTTATGGCAAAAGAAGAATGAATAAGCTATGTCCATAAAAAAAGGATTTGACCAGAAGGATAAAACATACTTGAGAAGAGAGAATGGAGAAAAGGAGAAAAGAATGAATGCTTGCAAAACTTTTCTGATGTGATAGGGGAAAAATTATAAATATGTAAAACATGTAAATGAACTTTATAATTAAAAAGCCCCTAGAGTCTGTGGCTCAGTAGCTTTTTAAGGAAGTTATCTTTCCAGGAGGATTTGAAAATATTTGTGCCTGTAAGAAAGAAAATGGAATTATGAAGTAACACCAGACAAGACCTGGGTTTGAGTCTTGATTCTGCTGTCTGCTGGGGGGAAATTGGGCTAGTCATATTCCTGGGTCTCAGCTACTTCACCTGTAAAATCAAGAGACTGGAATAGACCATTGTAGGGTGAATTTCAGCTCTACGAACTATCAATTATCTGATGGTGATTCTTAATAAAATTCATTTGGATTCAGCTAATGCATGAAATCAGATAACAAAACATATTGAGATTTATTGAAAAAATTAGACACACCTCTGCGCCTCTGTATGTCAGAGAGATTCCAGAAGAAGCATTCCAGCAATTGCTCTAAAAGTATATCTTTAGGAGCATTTTGGGGGGCCACACATTCTCCCTCTCCCTGCCACCATGTATGTCTTCAAAGAGACCAAACTATAACAAACAATGCTTCCTGGTAGAAGCTGAGAGGAAATAAACTACACATGCTAAGGAAAGGCTGATTTGGGGAGTGTTATTCTTTGGGAAAATTCTGATTTCAGGATACTAAGTGTACATGACACCCTAGAGCCCAATCACTGCTCACTTCAGTGGGTAATTTCATGGGACTCCAAGAAGAAAGAGTAGGACTTTCTTACAACCAGTACCTCTGATTTCTTCCTTTGCCATATGCCTTCTTTAAACTTAAGCCCATTTTTCCTGGATTCTGTATGTGCTTGTGAGACAAAATGCCCCAAGCTTTGATGGGGAATGTTTTGTACCAATAGTTCTTACAGCTGTATAATCAATGAGGAGCAAAGTGGGGGTTGGAGGTCTCAAGCATGGCAACAATAAAAACTACTTCAATCCCTCAGAGTTATTCCTAGAACCCTAAATGGAGAATTAGTAGGAGATCCTCTGGAGAGGAGAATGAGAATTGGGAAAGTAGCCTGAAGGCTTTATTCATCTTGTTGCTTCATTCAGATAATCAAGAGATGGTTTAAATCTTGAGTAAATAAGGGACTTGAAAATACTTTCTTCTCATTTACATAGCTTTCAAACCCACAGCACACTTTACCAGGAATGTTTATTTGTGCAAAGGAAAAGTTTAGGATTAAAACAGAAGGAATGCAGATGGAGGTATGAATACTTCTTTTTCCTACAAGTCTACACAGAGCTTAAAATGTTTGTATATTAACTTTTTCCATTTTCAAAATCAAACATCTGAGTATTTTATCTACTAAACTAGGAGTAGAGGGGGGAATGTCCTATGGTTAGGCATGATACAGAAAGACTTAGAAAAGGCAAAGAAAAGTTCATGCCCAAATGTAGAGATTGTTTCAACCCAACTAGTTTAATTAAAATATTCCCAATTATTATACTTAATTATACCTCTTCACAGTGTCCATAGGTACAATTATAAGGAATCTAAAGAAGAAAATAAAAATGAATTGTAGAAACTTAGTTTATGGTGCCCACAATATTTAGAGAATGTGTGTGTGTATGTATGTGTGGGTGAGTGTATATGTCCATCCAGCCTTTTTATTGTCTCCCATATACAACATTCTACCTATTTCATACATGCCTTTTCACAGTCTATCTTCCATGATTGAAATACCTTTTCCCTCCGCATCTTTGCTTCCTGAAATCCTTAACACCCTTCAAGGATCAGAGCAAAGGCTACCTCTTATAAAAATCTTTCTTGATTACCCAGTAATTAGCCCTTCTCGACCATCCTGAAAAAATTATTTCTTATTTGGTTTGTACTTGATATTTTTTTAACTGTACTCATTTTCTAATACCCCAGTAGGGGCTTTGTGGGTAGGGAGGTGTTCTTCATTTTTTGTCTTTAGGTCCCCAGATATATTAATCTACACAGATTAATAAATAGATGTCAAGTGTATTTTAAGCCTTTGAGGAAATTACAAGTAACTTTGGAAGATTGGGGACACCCAAGAAATAAATGAAAAATGATTCTATTAAATAAATTTGACAAGTGTAAGTCAGTAGAGTGTCACCTGAATAACCTACATAGGAACACTGAGAAAGCAATGTGGCAAGTAGCAGTGGTGGTCAGCCACAAATGACTATGAAAGCAGAAATGTTCCATAAAAATGGAGGTTCATTCTGCTTTCTTTTTTTCCTGAATTAGAAATCACTTTTTTAAAAATTTAAATACTTGGGCTTATTCCTTAAAGTTAATCCTTTGGCATTGGAAGGAATAACCGATGATGTTATATGAAAAATTCTACCACCCATATTCACCACCGCCAAATTTATTTTCTAACTCCCCAAATTAAGACAATCTCTAAAGAAATGTTCATTTATTAGCAACTTGTATTTGACAGTTTATTTCATGTCAGCCTCCAGCTTTCCTTGGCAAGTTGATTTGCATAATGTGTTATTATGTCTAAATGGGAAACTGAATGCCTCCATGTGGTCTTTAAATGACAAGTGCTTGTCAGCTTTATGCAATATTCAGAAGTAATAGATCCAAATCACAACAGCACTCACTGAGATGTTAAAAAAAACTTGTTGTGTATCCTTCCTTGACAAATTTACACTTTGGTACAGAATTGTCAATTAGACACTCCGTGTGTTAAACAGTTTAGTTCAACTGTGAAGGAATTTACTATAGCTTTATTCTACAGTACTCTGAGTAATTACAATTCACATTACCATTCTCCCCCCACCCCTAGCCCCTTTCAAACAATGCAGCTCAGGGAATAATCTTCAGATGACCTTGGCAAGATATCTCCAAGAACTTCTGTTTTAATTATTTTAAGAAACGTGAAGGTTTTATGATAATGGCTGCAAGAGCTCTGAGAAATCCATTGTGAGCTTCGCATTTTCAAAAGTCCTTGGGCTTGATATTTTAGGACAGTGAAATGAGGCTGCCTGCACAGTATTTAAATATAAAGGCACATACTGTTTTAAAGGGTACCTTTCCCCCATTATGTGTATTTCCACATTTCCTTGTAATGGCTCTCATCTTGTTTTAACATCCTCACCTCATACACATCAGCATCAGCGATGAAGACAGAATTCATGAAACTTCCATTACACAGCCAAATGACAAGAATACAAAGCCACTTGTCTCTAGTGTCTTTTCAGCTGTAGGATGACAAGAAAGAAACTATTGCTAGACAAATAGCCCTTCATATGACTTTAGTTTGTTCCTTGCCCTCTTCCTAGCATAAACTCCATCCCCTTCCTCTGTTAGCTAGCCTAGTTATAGGACAATTCTAGAGTTTTATATCAAACAATGGTTTAGATCACTGGGTCTAGAGAACCATAAAAAAATATTAAGTTGTTCCTGGGTCCATCATTTCAGAAGGAGACAGAACTGTGACTAAAAGGGCTAAGAGAGCAGGCATGTGGCTCCTTGAAGTGACCATTGCTTCCCAGTTATTAGTAACCCCATCTTCCCAAGAGTCCTCTTGCTATGATATCCTTCTCTTTGACCCACCTTTCTTCTCCCTTCCTGCTTCAATAATTTCCATTCAGACAAGGGCCAGAGTGTTACTTGTAAGGGAAAGGCCCTACCTAGAGTTGGAATGTCTTCTGCATCCCTCTTACTTTGTACCATTCCCCCAAGCTCCCCTAACAGCTATAACTTCCCAAATGAAAGAATTTTTAATTACAACTCTAGCAGAGGTCTAGTAGTCTTGAACTTAACCAGATCTCCAGATCTGTCTAAAATAGACTTGAGCCCCTAGAACTGAGACAAAATTAGAGTGATCTCTAAGAAACTAGAAATACATGGGCTTAGTTTAATTTCTATGCAACATATAGACTCTTTCCATAAGTTGAATAGTTAGAAACCAAATGTGAGAACTATCAAAGTGAATGATTTCCTTCCTGAGTAGATCCCTTAGGATTTAGCAAAGTGATCATCCTTTAGAGAAAGAACTTTGAGTGATGAGAAACTGCAGACCAAATGCTAGTTTGTAGGAAATAGGCTTTTAGGAATGATTGACCCTGACCTTGGCCCTGGCCCTGTTGAATGATAATGTGTTCTAAAGGTTTTATTTGGAAGGTCTGGAGGCTAGTGATGGATGGCGAAAGAGTGGGCAAAAGCTGACTCCAGCATAATGAGTAGGATCCAGTGAAACTGGATAACAGCTTACAGAGGGGGAATGTGCCTGTAGAATCCCAAGAGACTTTCAAAATGTAAAGAAACAGGAGAATTCAGGGAAGTGTGACAGAAATTAAGTAGTTTTTTTACAGAACAAAATGAAACACTGGTTTTACCAAAGTTGTAGCAAATAGAGAACATTAACTCTGAAAAAAAACCACTGGAGATCACATAGTCCAAAATTCTCAGCTCAGAGAAAACTTAGCACTTGAGTGAATGCACCAAGGATGTAGGCTTAGTTAAAGGAAGTTGGGATTTTACCCTATATCTTTTGACTTGAAAGTCAAATTTGATTTGAAGCTCAATTCAATTAAAAAAAATTTTCATTAAGCGCCTATTATGAATAAGGCCTTGTGAAAATCACTGGTTATACAAAGACAAAAAATTTGTCCCTGTCCCCAGGGAGCTTATATTTCATGGGGGAAGAGGAAGGATTCATTCCATTCTATTGTACAATGTTGCCATTTAAGAAATAATTTTAATTGATTGGGAGTTTACCACTGTCTTAGAGAGAGATGAGATGACAAAAAAAAAAATTTCCATTGGATAATTATTAGATTTCTCTCTGTTGTATTCATTGCACTCTTGAAACCTGATACAAATTTGTTGTCATTGCTAACAAGCCTCATTAAATTAATGTAATGATAACATCCATTATTGCCATTTGATGAACTATGTGCTTTATGTTGATAAAATTAACATGGACTTAAAGCCTATTGATGAGAAGGGAATGAATGGCTAACTCAAAAGACTTGCTCTGACTCCCTGTAAACATATGGCTTCATGAAGCAAATAATTATTTTAATTCTCTGATTTGAGGAGAATACATGCCATAGGCACATACATCGTAAAATCAATTTGTCCATTCATAAGAACTTATTAGATTTTCCTTATATGTAAACCGTTTCATCCTAAATACAGTGCCAATACCATGAGCAATTTATCTTTTTGCAGATACTTTTCATAGATGCAATATTGATTGGGAGAAATTTTAGCCACAGAAGACAAGAAGAAGGGAATATGCATTATCAAGTGACTACAATGTATCAGGCATTGTGTTAAGTGCCTTACAAATATGATCTCATTTCATCCTCACAATAACCCTGGACACTGTCGTTTCCATCATTTTATAATTTTATAATTTTTATAAATTTTATAATTTGAGGAAACTAAGACTCTCATAGGTGCAGAAATTTACTCACACAGCTAATAAATGTCTAAGGTAGAATTTGAACTCAGTACTTCTGGACTTTCTAAGCCCAGTGCTTTATCTCCTGTGTCAGCACAGAAGCACTCCAGAGCAGTAATGTGAGTAGTTAAAAAAAGGATTCTTGAACTTCAACTCAGAAGACCTCATTTCAAATCATCACCCTAACATTTATTACTCATGGGGCCCTAAGCAAGTCACATAAACTCCCTAAGCCTTAAAATCTGAAAAAAATGGTTTGATGTGCTGGTTGGTTTTGCTGAATTGCTTGTTTCCCCCTTTTTCTTTTTTCAGTTCTCAAAGCTTACTCTTATCTCTTCTCTATTTTCCACCTTGTTGCTCCTACCTATTGCTGTTCCTTAATCTTCTTCTCTTCTTTCTCTATCCCTTCTTCCTAGTAGATGGTATCCTGTATCACTGTTTCAACAGCCATTCCAAAATCTGTAAAGTCTTGATCTCTAGGGCACTAAAAACATTTCTAAATGACTGCTGGATTTCACCCTGGATGCTATACCACAGAAGAAGGGAATGGGAATTTATAAAGTGCTTCTTATTACCAGGACCTATACTAAGCACTTTGTAAATAGTATTTCATTTGCTCCCTGGGAGGTAGGCATTAATTATCCCAATTTACACCACTAAGAAGGATTTGGGGACAGATTTGAATTTAGATCTTCCTGATTCTAGCCTTTGTATCATCCAGCTATCTCTAAAGCTCGAGTGTTCAAAACAAATGAACAAATGACAACAAAAGCAAAATAAACAAGAAGAACAACAAAAAAACCCATCTCTTATTCCCACTAAAGCCACATTACTTCGTTCTGTTTCTGCTATTGGCCAATACTACCTTTCCAATCATTCCATCTAAAAGCTTAGTGCATTTTAAACCTCCTTTTCTGCTTTTATTACAATTTTCTGTCTTTGAATACTGTCAATTTTACCTCCCAAAAGTCACTTACAACCATCCCCTTCTTTCTATTTCCATTGGTACTAACCCAGCTAAGGCTTTAATTATCTCTCACCTGGTTTATAGGACTAGAGTATTGACTGATTTCTCTTCTTCCTATTAATACTTCCCAAACTTTACATAATGCTGCCAGTACAAGCTTTCTAAGGTCCAAAAGATCTCATATCTCTCATATTCAACAGTTTTTAAAGAATCCTCATTGCTTTCAGGGGCAGCTAGCTAACACATTAGATAGAATGCTAGGACTGGAATCAAAAAGGTTTTGTTCTTGAGTTCAGATCTGGCCTCAGATATTAGGTGGGCAAGTCACTTAATCCTGTTTGCCTCAGTTTCCTCTGTTAAATGAGCTGAAGAAGGAAATGGTAAACTACTCCAAAATATTTGTCAAGAAGACCTCAAAAGGGGTCACAGTTAGACATGCCTAAAAAATTATTAAACAACATTATTTTCAGAATAAACTTCAAATCCCTTAGCTTGACTTAGTATTTGGAGATAAGATTATTTATGAATACATACATATACGTATATAATAGAGAAAAAGGGGAAGAGATGGGGAGATAGATAGACAAAAGTAGAGACAGAGACAAACAGAAACAGATGAGAGACAGAAATACCAAGACAAAGAGACACACAAAGAAAAAAAGAAATCTTAGGAGATAAGACTGGGAATGTACATGGGAGCTTTTGAAAGTTCTATTAAGGTATACATATACATACATGTAAACAAACATACATACATACATATATATACACATACATGTATATATCTAGTTTTATTGGTTTTTTTATTCAGGATTATACAGAAGGCTATTAGGAAGAGTTGAAAGGAAATGCTAGAATTACAGAAAACATCAAATTTAATTATTTTAATTAATTAATTTCAAAATTAAAAATATTAGTAATTTTTTAAAAAATAATTATTTATAGATTAGATTGTTGTATATTATACATATTATATATGTGTGTTTGTATGTATATATGTGTGTGTGTGTGTGTGTATACATATATATTCCTTAGCAGGACTTTAATATATATTAAATGTCTATAAAAGCACATACACATATATACTACATTCCATCTGGACTAAACTACTTTCCGTTTCCCAAATACACCTTACATTTCCTTAACTATGAGTCTTTTTTTCCTCTAACTGAAATAACCTCCCCACTATCTTGGGTCTAAGGAAATTTTATACATCCTTCAGTAATCAGATGAAATCATACTCTTCCATATTTATTTATTACTCAGAAGTAATCTCTACTTGTTCCATATTCCCTCAACCCTTAATTTTTATTCTTCCTTTAGCATTTATTCTATTCTGCCTATATAATAGTTATTTCAGCTTCTTAACCTTAAGTTGTTTGTGGGATAATAACTCTATGTAACTCATATTTGCATCTCTTGCTGTGCTAGCAAAGTATCTTGTATACAATAGATGCGCAAATAGAGATTTTTAAAGGAGATACTCTTCAGTTGGGAAATAACAAGTTGTGATATATGAATATAATATAATATTACTACAGTAAGAGTTTATAAATATGAAAATACAGAGAAATATAAGATTTACATAAGCTAATGCAAAGTAAAGGAGAACCAGGAAAGCACAATGAGCACAATAATATAAATGCAAAGGACATGATCAAGAAAATGATTAAAAGTAACATATAATTACAAAGCTTGACTTCAAGAGATACATCTATAAAAAGTGCTTACCTACACTCTTTGATGAGATGGGGAAATATATATATTAATATATGCATGTAGTGTCAATTTTTCCCCATATGTTAGTTTTGCTGAAATTGTCGATCTCTTTTTTATTCTGGGGTATAAGGAAGGCTCCTAGAAAGAATTGAAAGGAAACATTTTGGAAATGTAGGCAATATTAAAACAAAGGATATCAATCATTTTTAAAATAAATGCTTGTTGACTATGCTTGTTGACTAGATTGACCATAACCGAGCATAAATTCCAATTCTGTATGTTCATGAAGCCAGTCAATACATACCTTCTAGATTTTCTCTTAATGACCCATGGCATCCAGTTGGAATTAGTCCAACTTGGTTGAAAAAAAGAAATGATGGGATTCCCTATTTGCCAAAAGCGATGCTGATTTATATGTACAACTGCTCCAGTATTTAAAAAAAAAAAAGGCTAGATAAACCCCAGGATGTCTGGAGCTAACAGAAATAAAAAGCTTTCTAATGCAACTATACATAATCTACCAACTTGATTTAATTATCTGAAGAGATGGCAATCAGACTTCTCAAGGTAAAGAGAAAAGTGAATGGCAATATGAAATCTCATAAATACCACTATTCATTTCCTATTCTATTACAGAAACTAAAGAGGGAACAAATACAATCCTTCACCCTTCTAGGGCATCCTTACTTAGGAATAATTATGTATGGAGGGCTGTGTCACCCCATTTTAGGTGTAATTTCAATAGCTGATAAGGTCCAGTGATAATAAAATGAATCAGGACCCTCTTGTCAATCTGGGGTAAAGGGGACAAGTATATCACATTACTATGGGAATCTCACACTTTGATTAAACTGGGAGGAAGCATTCTGCATCAATATTTTGAGAGAGGAACCTATCAACATTTGTAGTATACATTTTGAAAATCAGAAATCATTACCAAGAATGCTACATTAAATGAAGGAATATGATAGTCTTCTGTGTGCTAAATAGTCAAATTTTTTAAAAAATCAACTTTACATTGTAAAACAAAGAACAGTCCTTTTTTCTTTTTTTTTTCTTTTTTTTTTTTTTTTTGCCTGCAGAGAATTAACACTGGATCTGAGGTTCTGTATACCATCACTGTTCTCTAAGAATTGTCACAGAGAACATTGAATGGCAAAACACTCAACTGTATAGCTTATAGGAGTATTTTTTATTTAAATTTTGATATTTTAGACTTATTTCTGCTAAGCGCTTGTCTTGCTTTATTCTTGAAACAAGCCAGATGGTGGATTAAACTAGCCAGAGGTGGAAACATCAAATTTGAAATTCCTGAATTATCTCAACTAAATTAGGTCAGGATTCAAGAAGGCTTCTTATAGAGGCGTCTGGAAGATTTTTTCTTTCTATAAAATATTAATGGGCATGCAATCTGCTGATACAATATTTTTCTGGCATATTTTGACACTTGATCTAATGGTACTTCAAGGGATTTGGAGCTCCCCATTGTATTAAGGTCTTAAACAATCTCATTTCACCATTTTTTGTCTCTGAATTTCAATGCTTTTTTCACATTTATGTATGTACATAAACACTCTAAAAAATTCTTTTGTAGTCAAATCATTTTGTGATCATTTTATCCACTCAGCAGTATTCCATTCCATCTGATTTAATTGTATAGATTCCTTTGAAAATACTGAGAATGAATAGGAAAAGTAAAACTAGGTAGTGACTCATAAGAAACATTTAATAATTTCTTGTCAGTTGTGAAACCCAAACTGATTACATGACCATTCTTCCATATGACTATAGTTCAAAAGTACTCCAAAAATCATCAGATCTGGAAAGGTAAAATAACTTGCCCAAAATCACACAGCAACTAACAAAATCTGATTTCAAATCCAATCAGTCTACAACCATTTACAGAGTCAGGCACTGAACTAAGTGCTGGGAATACAAAGAGAGACAAAGACAGTCTGTATTCTTAGAATAGTCATACTCTAATGGGAAAGACATGCAAACTGAGAATAAATAAGATAAATACAGGAGAAATTAAAAATAATTTCAGAGGAAAGACACTAGCATTAGACAGAGCAGGAAATGTTTCTCCTAGAAGATGATAGTTTAGCTGGGACTTGAAGCAAGCCAAGGGAGCTAGAAGATAGTGATGAAGAAGGGAATTCCAGGCATATAGGAGAGAGCAACATCTAGATAGTTCCTTCCACCATATCATGCTTCATGCCTTTGCCACAATCATAACTACAATATTTTCAAATGCTATTTCTCCTCACTCTAAAAAATTGATTAACAGAAGATCTAATGTCAGATAATAATAAAGCAATTACTATTTATTTCAAAGTACATTAGAGGGTGGCTAAATAAGGAACTTCATTAGCATTTGTTAAAATAAGATCTAAATATAAATAGTTAACTTCCACATTCTCTGAGTCAATCCTGAGCCTCTAAAATTAAGTGTAGCACAAAGCTCTTCATTAAAATGGTTATAGCAACATATACTGTAATGCAAGAGAAACTGAGGCAAGACAGAGATTAGAGGGTTTTTAATATTTTAATAGTGGAGAGTTGGACTGGCAAAACCATATTAGCCAGCTGGCTTGAATGGGACTCCTGTCACAAAGTATTCAGCCAGGAGCAAGTAATTCCAGTCACTTTTACAGGGCTCCAGCAAAAAGGGAAACAAAGGCAAGGGGGCAGAGCATTGGTTGAGTGGAAGTTCCAGGAAAGGACTATAACTTTTTAATTCTGACAGATTGGGAGTGAAAAAGGAAGGATCATAAATTCTGATAAGTTGGGACTGAAGAAGCTAGGAGATAGTAAGTCTAAGCCAGAAAGATAGGGGGTGCCATCTAGGTATTTGAGATAAGACATCTGGAGTTTTATGACTCTTTGGAATGCTAGAATGGCCAGAGCTCCACAGCCCTAATTATCTCAGTCCTGATGGCCAGGAAGAAGAAGAAGGGCTGCCACCAGGGAAACTGAGGCATAACAGTACAACCCTGAAATAATTAAAATATGTGGTCTTTCTAGTAGAAAGATGATTGTGCTAGTTCACCATCAGTAGACCATGAGACCATGAGTCTTTTTCTATAACAAAAATTTGCTCTGATGCAACCATGTTTCTTTGCTCAGGTGCTTTTATCAAGTCTGGTAAGTTTTTGCAAGAAAGTAGGAGGGAAGAGGATAAAATGGGTTAGATCAATAGATGTGAGATAACAATCCACATACAGGTATACTACAGCAATGAGAAGCAGATTAAAGTAACTTTTAGAAACTATTTCACAGACAAACCGGGTCAAATCACCTTTGTAGATTGATGTCAGAGAAGTGAAAAGAAAAGGCATTGCAGGGATGAGGACTTTATGCAAAGAAACTGAGCCATAAGGAGAGCCAATGTCACAAGGAAAAGACAACAGGAAACTGTTGTTTGAGTACAGAGTGTAGCCTCCATGGTAGAAATAGGGAAGTGGAGTGAAATAAATGAAATCTCTCTAGAAAAATAGAATTTAAACAGATTGTGATGGGCTTTAAATTCTGAACAGAGACATTTATATTTTACCTTAGAAACAATTGGAAGCCCAGGAGGGGACTGAGATAGTATCTAAACTATGATTAAACAATAAATTATAATATATTAATAAATCAAATAATGAATAATTCATTTTGGAAACTTTGTGAAGAATGGATTGGACAGGAGAGAGCCTAAGGATAGGGATACCAATTAGGAAATTATTGCAATGATCGAAGAAAGAAATGACAAAGCCCAGAATTAAGGTGGTGGCCCTGGGAATCAAGAAAGAAAGAAGCTCGAGAACTTTTGTGGGGGTAGAAGATATGAGAGTAAGGAAAAACTAAGAATAAAGAATAACTCCAACATATAAAATTTATCAAAGATGATGATTCCTTGAAGAAAAATATTTAATAGATATTTGTTTTATGAGTGTATATTGTAGTCAAGAGACAATAGCAGCATGGTATAGTGGGAAATGCACTGAATTCAGAATAAGAATACTTGGGTTGAGATTCTAATCTTCCTACCTTCTATCTGAATGACCTTGTGTAAATGACTTAAATTATCAGGGTCTCAATTTTATTATGTATAAAATGAGATAGACTAGGTGATCTCTCAAATTCCTTCCAGCTCTAAATTGGTGATTAATTTAATTCCATTTCATACACAGCATTATAAGTGTGCTGCCTTAGATTTTAATTCATTAGACATTTGGAGCTGAATCTCCCTGACCTAATCCATGTACCTCTTAACATGTTTTAATTATTTAAGATGATAGTTAAGAGATCAATAAGTATTTGCAAAATGCCTACTATATGCTCAGTGCTATATAGTGGTAGGGAATGAACAAGTAAAACATTATTCTTTCTCTTCAAGAACTTGCAGAACAGCAAGTATAGGAAACAGGAATAACACATGTGGAACAGTGAATAATACAAGACAGGGTATAATTGAGGGTAAATTTATCTGTATAGATGATAAGTAATGAAGAAGTTCAGAGGAGATGGAGGTCAATGAGTACTCATGGTGATGATGTTGATGATGATGATGATGATGATGATGATGATGATGATAAGTATATTTAATATAGAATAGAAAAATCAAATCAGCTCCAATTTGGAGCTTCTTTTAAATGAGACACCACCCAATGCTTGGTAATGGGATAATTAGTTAAATCATTATAGATAATGAAAGCTCACTTGGAGCTAGAGCATAAGAAATCTTTGAGTATAAGCTTGTTACATTTCATACATTTAACCTACATTTCATTTGATAAAATGTATCAGGATATAAGCTAGTGGAAAATGGAAAGAATATTGGTTCCAGAGTCAAGGACCAGGGTTCAGTTACTAATGGTGTGACAGTGAGTATCATTTAACTTCCCTGAGCCTCAGTTGCAACATATATAAAATGGGGGCAGGGGGTTTGGACCAAATGACATCTGGCTTAGCTCTTTCATCTTTAATCTATGGGTAAGTTACCTAGTATCTTTGCCAAGAAGACCCGAATGGGGTCACATAGAGTTAGGAAACAGAACAATAACAAATTTTTTGGTTTATTCCCCCCAACTCCTTTAGCAAATTGGATATTCAGAGCAAGATTATTGCTCCATTTCCAATCATTGTTTTAGGGCTACTGCTGAGAAACTATTGAGCATGGAGGTAGTTGGAGGGTGAAGTGGAGGGTGAATATCACCATCATCGCCCATGCAATATAATTCACCAAATGAAATCAGTTATCATTTCCATGATAATATTTAGCCAGTACTTAGCACCCCAATATGAATTTGATCAACTTAATATCATTGCTTAACAATAATTATCTGTTAGTTTTTGCACAAGAATATTTGTATAAAACAAAAATCAAAATACAACATTCCCCTGGATAAAGGAATACTGTCTCCTTTATATCTGTCTCTGGGAAGAGTAAATCAAACTTCAAGTAGCTGCTACAAAACATTCCTCCCACCAAGTTCACAGCAGGTCATGATATTTTGGCAGATGAATTTATCCACGCCTGGGCTGGGTCAACCAGGTGAGTCTACTAGACTTCTCTGGCTAACCAAGCTTAATTGCTGCATCTATTGCAATTTTTAAATGGACTCCCATCCCTGGACCTTTATTGGCTCTCCTAAGCTTTCAAAGTGCATAAAGTGGCTCTATTTCTAAATACATATGTTCCTAAGATTAAAAAAAAGAATGAAACACAATAACAGGAACAAAAGAAAAGGACCAAGTGTTTGAGGCCCCATTGTAGCTTGGGGGGGGGGGGGATATAAGAAAGTTGGCAGGAACAGTTTGCTCCCATCACTACTGTTACCATCTCTCTCCACCAAAGCATTACTTTGTTTACCATCAGAAGAGAGAGAAAATTCAGCTTTCTCCCCTGAGTCTTTTGTATGTATCCTCAGAACTAGCTCAGCAAGAAATTAAAAGGATTTTTTTCCATATCAGTCAATAAACGGACAGTAAACAGTTGAAGAATACCTGCATATGTTCAGAAGTAAAGAATCAAGCTTCTCTATTATGCATTTCTGAAAGCAGACTTACCAAGTTCCATATGGGGTGGCAGCAGGGGAAAAAAATATTGCACATGCTTGAAGAACTGGAACCTTATTGGCTAGTCTCCCATTACAAGTATTTGCATGAATTCCATATGATAATTTATATTTTTATGCAAAAGTTATCATTTTTAACATTTGGACAGCAAGAATTAAAGAATTTCAGATGGACAGTATCTCAAGGTTCATTTAGTTCACCTATATTAGACAAAACTGGTTTGACTTGTATATTCTATATTAAATATATTCATCATCATCATCATTTTCATTATCATCATCACCTCTATAATATCCTCAAAATATTATCTCCCTCTCAAAGAAAAATGTGGGATAGGATCATAAGTAAATTTTTTCCATAAGTACCTATAATTGATTCATTGTGTTTGAGAGGAATTTCTTTTATTTGCTTCATTTCAACATGACCCCATATTATTTTAAAGGGGAAAAAATTAATTGGTAGCTATTATTATGATCATCCCAAGTCAGAGTGGTAAATGATTTGAGTAGTGAGAGCTTGCGAGTTGATTTCACTTGCAAAATCATGACTTTTTGGAGATCAAGAAGTCTAGGAAAATAGTAGGATGGAAAATTATAAGATGAATTCCCTAGGTCCCTCCCTTAAATAATGGAGGATCTTGGAAGAACTTTCAAAAAATTTATTTTCCACTCTCTCCAACCATAAGGGGGCACCCCATGGGCCAGAAGTGTTGAGGTAGTGTCAGTTTGGGAATTAAACAACTCATCTTGCAGAATGTTGAATTTCTGGAGATCATAAAATCCAAGAGAGCAATTGGATTGGAAATGATAACTTTATGTCAATGCTTTTCATCCTGGGATTTATGTCTAGGTCCAGATTCACTTTATTTTTCTTCCATAAATATCATTCTTTCCTTTTATTGTCTTTCTCCTCCTCCCCTATCTAATCTATTTCATTTTCTAGATAATCATTCAATCATAACAATGTGTTCTATCAAATTTTAGTGAGAGAATAACAACCCTCACAGCTTTCCTAATTGTTCAGAAATTTTCTTCATGGTATATAAGCCTAACCTGGCACCCGCAACTTCCAATCATTGTTCTTAGTTCTGATATTTGACAATAAGTGGAATGTATCTAATCCTTCATTAGCATGTCAACTATTCAAATATTTGAACAAAGTTATCTTGTTTCACCTCCAGCCCCAAATCTTCTCTTCTCAAAACCAATCATCCCCGTTCCTTGGACTGAATATGATCTTAAAGACTTCTTCTGGACTCTTTAGTCCATTAATGTACTTCCTAAAATGTAATCCATCCATTTGATAACCCTGTCAAGTAAGGAAATAATATTATTCTGGCATGATGTATTGTTGATGAAATCATACTATATTGTTTCTCAGTAAATGTCACATCCTTTTCTAAATAATCACATACCATCTCTTTAATTATACCATCCAGAATTTTCCAAGTTTACTGTCCTATTGAACAAATGGCAAACATATATAAATAAAATGTTGTAAACTTGATATATATCCTGGACATGCAAAGACAAAAATAAAAGCATCCTTGCCTTCAAAGAAAGAAGAAAAGAAATTATATTTTATTGGTGAAACACAATATATAGCATACAGATAAGTAGGAGAGAATTTAAGGAATTCTTATCCCCTTACCTATTTTGAAAATCAGGACAAATGTTGCCTCCTTCCAGGGCTAAAGCACTGTTTTATCATCTACAAGCTTCAGAGCTCACTGATACCAGTTATATAAATATTATGGGATGTATTTGTTGAACCAAACCTCATTAGGGTCACCCCTAGTCTCTCTTTTTATAATCTAAAATTTTCATTTCCTGTTAGCCATTTTCGTTATACACTTCTATATTTAATAATCCTGTTTTCTTTTTTTTTTAGCAAAGAAAACAGAAATAAAATGAATTGAATAATTCTGTCTTCATCCCCTGGATAGATCTATCATCCAGAGGAGCAATCCTATATGTTTTTAATACTTTTCTTTTCCTAAACCTAAATCTCTTAAATATTTTTTCTCCTATAGTAAGGTCCTCTAGATGTTTCTGTTCATATATGGTGTTGTTTTGATTGCAATTTTTCAAAGTCTTCAGTAAGAAATCTGTAATAACTCAAATGGTTTGGCCTGTACATCAGAATAATAAAGTGAATAAAGAATGCCTTTTGCTCATATTATAACACATATTTTAATGACAAACATATATAGCTTGACCTTCAGGATGTATAACTGACATAGACATTACAGATGGATAATATTCTAAACCACTAATGAACAGAAGGGGAAAAGAGTATTGGATAGCCTGCAGAAAATCCAAAAGTTCCCAAGTTTCCTAGAGAAACAAAAGCTCGTTTTTACATTTTTCTAGTGTTGTTGCACCTACCCAACCTCAAATTGTTTTGTGAAATTTGGACCAGAGGTGGTAAATTAATGGGTAAAGAAGGGAAGGAAAGACAACCCAGCATAGAGGAAGAGCCCATGGGAATAGAAGTAGTAGATATTTAGTAATTCCCTCAGGAGAAAGACCAATAGACATGCTATTCTAGGATGTGCCAGTTCACCGAAGTTTATGAACACCTGTGCAGTTAAATGGAATAGAATGCATTCAATTATTCTCAAATGCCAATAGAAGCTGTATTTCTAGTATGGTTCTATCAGTAACTGGTTCATTTAAAGACTATAACCTTGCATTCTCAAACTTGGGATTCTTTGTTTACATATTTTTCTAAGTATCTTCTTCATCTCATAAAGATATGCATCAGAAAGGAAAAAACTTTTAAAGTATAATCAAAGAAAGAGGTTCTGAAATATCCATAAAAGAGAGTAATTTAATTGACTACCGACACATTCATAATATGGACTTAGCAACTGAAGTAGTTAATTACACATGGCAGCATACTGAAGCATGATTTATAACTCAGCAACTTCTTTATGTCTCTGCTGAAACAATCTGGAGGGAAATTCTATTTAGGCAACATTCCATTTACTCTTACCCTATTGTATAGAGTGTATTTTCTATTTCTATTCTCAATTTCATGATTCCTATACTCAATATTCCACAATGTGAGGGCTCTTTGTTTATTGCAGGACCATTTGCTTTCCAGCTATGGTAATCTATGACCCAAGGAAACCAGAACAGTTATTCCTTCCCCCCAAGGTAAGGATGACCAGTCCCATGATCTAGAGGGTCACCCCAAAGATCATATTTAACCTTGTGTACCACCTCCTCCTACCAAGATAGATTCAGTCAAAGCTGTAATGGCTCAGGGCTGACAACATGTGACTTTGCGGGAACTCTAGAGAATTCAGAATAAAGGGAAACTTCGTGTAATTTATCTCATTAGAAATGTAACAAAATCCTTACTTTGGTCAAAAAATAATTTTAAAAAATGTAAGACCTCCTATAGTACAACAGGAATTGAGCTTTTAATCTCGAGGAACAAGAGAGCACAAGTATCATTAGCTTACAAGATCCTCTTATCAATGGAGATATTATCCATGAATATGAATACTGTACCTGTTATAGAGAAATCAATTTAACTTCAAGTGAAGAAAAACTACTGAATCAATAATCCCAATGGAGGCTTCCTTGCACCTACAACCTCTAGTACTTTACTGAGCTCTGTAAGGATTCTTTAAGTTCACCCCTTCCAGACACAGGAAAGAGCTGCCAACTAGTTAAAGAAGAACTTGCCAGGTATTCTCACTGAAATTGTCACTCAGGAGAGATTTAAGTCCAAAATGTTATGCCTTGGAAACTTTTTTTAAATAGATAATTGAATTAAAGAAGAAGCAACCTTTGGAAATATCTTGCCTAATGTAATCATTTGCAAAATGAGAAAACTAAGACTTAGAGAGGTTGTATAAATCAAAGATCACAGTGGAGAGCTAAATTTTGAACCCTAGTCTGATTAGATATCTCATATTCTTTGCACCATTCAAATATTCTAATGGACTTATGATTATTTATTGGGAAGTTCTTTCCAATCATGAAGAGCTCAACCCATCCGTGTCTCCCTATCCTGAGCATCTATTGTTCATGTCCTACCATTAGGTTGTCAGAGAAACTTAATCAACATGCTAAAGACCTTCCTTATTTTCTCCTGACAAGATAAAAGTACAATTGTAGCACCCCATTTTATTTAGCTTTCCTCCTTTAACTTTCATTTATATATCTATCCCAAAGATTGTGGACTCTCTGATGAAGGGACTAATGTTTGTCTTTCTTTGTACCTCCAAAGTTTAGCACAGTGACTGGCACATAGTAGTCTCTTAATAAACATTTATTGACTAACTGACCACATGATTAGCCCATCTTCTCTTTTTATAGATGATAAAACCAAATTGTTTTGGATGGTTATACTTCTGGGAAGCTGTGCAAAGTTCCAGGTCTCCTGCAACCAGAGCAATGTCATATACATTTAATTTGGAGGACTTTGCCATCCATAGAGAATCCAACCTTGGGCTTTGCTCTGGATGTCCTTCTTCATAGAGGTGATCTTTTTCATACCTATAACTATTTTATGCCCTTAACTAAAATTTATAAGTTCAGAGAGTTATTGAATAGAATTTTCCATTGTTTTTTTTCCTTTCTGAGAATCTAGAATGGTTTCAACATATGGATAAGAGATACATGGTTAGAAAAAAGCCATCAAGGTGGGGAGTGAGGGGGTTCTTGCAGAATCAATTTTTTTAGAATCAATAAATAGGAATAATGGAATTTTATGTTTTCTGCACTTTTCAGTCAATTAAAGAATGGCAAATATGTTGGATATTAATAGTATAAGCCTACTTATTTGCCTATTAACACACTTATCAAAGATTCTATGAATTCCTTTGTAGATAATTCACATTAAAAATCTGTAAAGGTCCTATATGATGATATATCTTGATATTTTTAATTCCTTTTTTGGTGTTAGAAAATCTAAAATTTGAGTTTTTTTCCTAAGCTTTTGTCATCCTCACCTTTTTCATATCTTACATAAAAATGTCTCAGGGCCCCCACATTTATTTATTCTGTAGCACGTATCTCTTCTATGTACACTTGTTCAAATCTAGTTGAGAGATTTATCAGTATCATCCATCATTCATCTTTAATTGGTTTTTTTTGTGAATGAATTTATATTCTAAACAAATATTGCTTTTGGTCACCATCTCTCCCCTTTGTAATCAAGTCAAATGTTTGTTGGGTCAGGTACTTTGGGGAATCTTTTGGTCTCTTTGTTATATCAATAGATTTAGAGTGGCTAAACTTCTGTATAAAACTGTTGTAATTGATGTCAACGTCATTTCTGTTGTCCATTTCCCATTTTTCACAAAGCAAAATATAGGAGACAGTGTTATGGACTCTGCTGCTTTTAATTATTGGTAAGCAGAGTATTTGTAAGTAAGAAGTATAATTCACAAAAATAGAGAATTCATCCAGATCTGTGATGTCATTGATTTGGATGTTTCTACAAATGATGTAGATCAGATCCCATCTGGTCAGACTTCTTTGGTCAATGTCTTCCTATAAGTATTAATAAGTTGCTCTATCCAATGTGCCTAAAGTCTTCCTCTCTTACTTCAAACATTTTGAGGGTACTTCAGAAGCACTCTAGGTATCAATCTGGGATCACTCTCCCTTGCCTCAGTTCTTCAGAAACTATATTCCACAACAATCACTCCTTCATTCATTTCACTCTTCCCTAATCTAGGAAAACTCAATCCTTAGATTACTTCCACTATTCTTCTGCTCTGCTCCTATTCATATGCTGCTGAACTATAATCAAGTATTTGATGGAAAGTATACTCTACGTTTGGGGGTAGATACGAATGCTCAGTAGTTATTCTCACTGTATTATTTAGTAAAGGTTTTTCCATTGAATTATTTGAAACTATTTGTTAATTATTAGAGAGGAACACAATGGTGTGGTCTCATGAGTTATAGAAGTGTCAAACTACAGTAAACTCTGAAGACCCATAAGAACAGTCTTTGATATAGGAATGCAAACTATCAATTAAAGAATAATGATTTGGGGAGAGAGTAATTCCAAGATATGGGTTCTACACATATGAATATGACTATATCTGTATACAAATTAAAAACAATATGAACTCAAAAAGGACAAAAGTTCCTTTTAGTATCCTTAATGCCTCAAAGATTTTCTCCACAAAAAAATAAGTACTAAAATTAGTAATGTATATAAAGTATTTATAAACATTAAAATGCTATATTATATTATATATAGTTATAGTTAGCCATGTTGTGATGACTGAGGGAATGAGGTTCTAGACCTATAATTATTTTAGTATAATGAACTCTCAGTAAGAAAACTCCCCTTCCAAATACAAATCAACAACTGCTCCATAACTTAGAACCTTGAAGAGTTGTCCAGTATACTGACAAGTTAAATGATTTCCCTGGTGCCAAATAGCCAATGAGCAGTGTCAGAATCAATACTTGAACACAGTTCTTTCTACCTTCAGAGATGATTTCCCAATCTCTGTACAGTCTAACTCATAATTACCAATAATTTTTTAAATTGAATTTAGTTTAGATGAACTCATTCAATATGGTTTTATACAATGGAAGAAAAGAGGCATTTCAGGAAAATTGAATGAGAACTCACTTTAGAAATCAGAACACTTGGATTTGAGTCCTGGTTCTTCTGCTTACTAGCATTGGAAGGCAAGTCACTCAAAGTCACTAATTTTCTAAATCTCATTTTTCTCTATTATAAAATAAGAATATTATCTTAAAATCAGATTGTGATTTTCTAACTAGTAAAATCAAGGAATGAATTTTTTTTAATTTTTAAAGCTTTTTTATTTTCAAAGCATATGCATGAATAACTTTTTAACACTGACCTTTGCATATCCTTGTGTTCTAAATTTTTTCCTCCTTCTCCCCACCTTCTCCCCTAGATGGCAAGCAATTCAATATGTTATACATGTTAAAATATATGTTAAATTCAATATGTGTAAGTATATTTATACAATTAACAAGAAAAATCAGATCAAAAAGGAAAGTAAATGAGTAAGAAAACAAAATGCAAGCAAACAACAACAAAAAGAGTGAGAATGTTATGTTGTGATCCACCTTCAGTTCCCACAGTGCTCTCTGTGTGTGTAGATGAATCTCTTTATCACAAGATTATTGGAACTGACATCAATAATCTCATTGTTGGAAAGAGTCATGTCCATCAGAATTGATTGTTGTATAATATTATGGTTGCCATGTATAATAATCTTCTCATTCTGCTCATTTCACTTAGCATCAGTTCATGTAAATCTCTTTAGGCCTCTCTAAAATCATCCTGTTGATCATTTCTTATAGAAGAATAATATCCCATAACATTCATTTACGTAACTTATTTAGCCATTCTCCAATTGATAGGCATCCACTCAGTTTCCAGTTTCTTACCACTATAAAAAGGGTTACTACAAACATTTTGGCACATACAGGTCCCTTTCCCTTCTTTAGTATCTCTTTGAGATATAAGCCCAGTAGAAACACTGCTGGATCAAAGGGTATGTACAATTTGAAAACTTTTTGACCATAATTCCAAATTGCTCTCTAGAATGGTTGGCTCTGTTCACAACTCCACCAACAATGCATCAGTGTCCCAGTTTTCCCACATCCCTTCCAACATATGTCATTATCTTTTCCTGTCACCTTAGCCAATCTGACAGATGTGTAGTGGTATCTCAGAATTGTTTTAATTTGAATTTCTCTGATCAATAGGGATTTAGAGCATCTTTTCACATGATTAGAAATGATTTTAATTTTTTTACCTGAAAATTGTCTGTTCATATCCTTTGATCATTTATAAGTTGGAGAATGTCTTGAATTCTTTTAAATTTGACTCAATTCTCTATATATTTTAGAAATGAATTCTTTATCAGAACCCCTAAATATAAAAATATTTTCCCAAATCGTTACTTCCCTTCTGATCTTGTCTGCATTAGTTTTGTTTGTACAAAAACTTTTTAACTTAATATAATCAAAATTATCTATTTGGTGTTCAGTTATGAGTTCCAGTTCTTCTTTGGACACAAATTCCTTCCTTTTCTACAGATCTGAGAGATAAACTATCTTATGTTCTTTTAATTTGCTTATCATTATCAAATCATTATGTCTAAGTTAGGAACCCATTTCAACCTTATCTTGGAATACAATGTTATGTGTGGATCAATGCCTATTTTCTGCCATACTAGTTTCCAATTTTCCTTGCAGTTTTTGTCAAATGGTGAGTTCTTATTTCAAAAGCTGGGGTCTTTGAGTTTGTCAAATACTAGATTGCTATAGATATTGACTACTTTGTCCTGTGATCCTAACCTACTCCACTGATCAATTACTCAATTTCTTTGCTAGTACCAAATGGTTTTGATGACTGCTGTCAAGCAAGGAATTACAGAAAGAGACACATGCTCTCCAACCAAGTTTACTATTATATGAGATGACCATCAAAGAATCTGAAAGTTAAGTGATACAGTGTCTAGAATACTGAGACTGAAATATGGAAGGTCTGAGTAAAAAATTCTGTCTTGAACACTTGCTTTGCTGCATCCCAAGTCTGTTGTGAGAAGAGCCAGAAAGCACTATATAAATGAGTTGCTTTGTTTTTTGTCTATGACAGAGTGTTAGGATGGAGGAAGATTGTGAGTAGGATTACCTTATGAAGAGAATAAGAACTACTAAGTTTGGCAAGAGATCCAACTAAGCAAAGTCATCCCAAGGGTATTTAATAATAAAAGTGAATACGGGGCAATAGATAGAAACAGAGTACTCTAAAGATTTTTTATAACAAGCTCTATTCACCATCAATGATAGTAAACATCACCTTATTTGGATGCATTATATTAACAGCAGGATATGTAGGATGTTTTGTATTAAAAATTGGAGAGTTCACCCCCCAAAAAAAATAGGAAGAGAATAGTTTATGCCAAAGATGATATGATTCTGAGATAGTGAGGAGTGATACTCATTATACATAAAAGAACAACATCTATCATAGCCTTCAGAAATAAATCTTAGATTTTACTGGAAAAAATTATATAACTGAAAGAATATCCATGTAGTCTATAAATACTTACTTTTCCAACTCTACAAAAATTTTAGGAGGATAATCTACAAATGTTTGATGAAGGTGTGGGAAAAGAACAAAAAGGCCTTCACAAATTCCATTCCACATTAGTCACATATTTATTATCACACAACTGACTGAAAGGTACAGGGAATGAAAGACCCTACTGTGTTTATTAGTATTTTGGCTTGTTACTGTAAAAAAAAAAATCTGATTCAGAAGAACAATAAAAGTTATTCTCCAAAAAGGTGTTATGCAACATTCCATGAAAATATAGCATCAAAATAAGTTTGATTCATGATCTTCTAATTAATAGAATCAGCCAAGGAATTAAAGAGACTCACAATCTCCAACTAGGTTTATTATTATTACTTTTTTTTTTGGCTGAGGTAATTGGGGTTAAGTGACTTGTTCAGGGTCACACATCTAGGCGATATTAAGGGTCTACCTACCTCCCACAGATTTATTATTGAGGAAGATGATCATCAAAGAATCTGAAGGTTAGGTGACTCAGTGATTAGAATGCTGAGATTATAATGAGGAAGATCTGAGTTAAAGTTTTGCTTCAGATGCTTGCTCCAAGCAAGTCACTTTGAGTCCTTCAACTTCAGTTTTCTTCATTTCATGGCCTCTCAGGTCCTACTTTGAAATGATGATCCTATGAAGAGCAGCCTATTGGCCAAATAGAACATGTAATGATATGGATAACCCATAGAATCTGTCCATCAGTGAAGAAGTAATTTTGGGGAAATGGTTCAAATTATGATGAATTTACAGTAGAAACATTTATCACAACTACAAATGATGTCATTTATGACATGAAATAGCTCATGGGGTCAATCTGTTGAAATTGGGAAGGGACCCCAAAAGGATGGGGATCCCAGAATGGTGTTGTGAGATGTCTCAAAAGAATTTGCAGGCTTGGGGCAGCTAGGTGGCACAGTAGATAGAGCACCAGCCCTAACTTCAGGAAGACCTGAGTTCAAATCTGGTCTCAGACACTTAACACTTCTTAGTTGTGTGACCCTGGTCAAGTCACTTAACCCCAATTGTCTCAGCACAAATATATATATATATGTATTTGGAGATGGGAACTTTTAAGTCAGAAAGGAGAGGGAAGGGAAACAAAGACAGGATCTAGAGAATAAAAGAGACATTGACAACGAGCTGGGAAAGATCTAGGAAGGGGCCAAGAAATAGCCTACCTAGTTCAGAACAAACTTGTCAGATACACAATGAGATGGAAGGAAATAGAGTATACTTTATATAAATTAAGGTGACTTTCAAGGGAACAATGGGAATAGAATGTGTAAAAGTTCTGATATGGAGACCTAATAGGCTGATAATTAAATGCAAGGGATTCAAATGGAAGTGATTCAATTTCCTGGCATGGTGTTAGTATATTATCCAGGTTTCACAGACATATAACAGTGAGATCAGCATAATGGCACTGTAGACCTTGAGGTTTTGGAAGAGTTGTTTTGGTTCTCTTGGAAAATGAAAGACAACAACCAATGGGCTGATTAACTTTTCCGTTCCACATCATCAGTACATAAATTACAGATTATTTCCTCTAGGTAAGGATCTGGGCTGAGGCAAAGTGGCTGAGAAGGAAACAGAACATAGTGCTTTTAAGGATTCCAAACTTCTCCCAAAAACAAAAGTCATTCTCTTTTTTAAACAATATTATACATATAGAAGATGCCACAGGCGCTGAAGAATTAAAATTGAAGATTACACAAAGGGCAAATCAAGAAGCATATAGCAGGTGCGAACAGAATTAATAATTTACAAATGAAGAGTCAAGTTGAACTGGAATATGAGAACAGTTATATAATTGGAAAAATTGTGCCAAGCCAATGAGTGATAACTGGTAGTCAGCCCTTGTGTTCCCTCTGAATCCATGCAGTATCAAGAGTTCTAGAGCAAGAATCTAGACATTGGTGGGGAACTTTCTATAAAGGAAATAGAAGACATAAAAAAGTATGGATAGATTGCAATCTGTATTGCTTGATTGAAAATTCATTTAAATGAGATTTGATACAATAGGAAGAAGCAGAAGAGCTGGTTTCAAATCCAGCTTGTGGTGATTCTTTGTCCACCTTGGCTATCACCTAACTTCCTAATGTTGTGCCACAGTTCTCTTTTATTGTTCTGCCTCAGTTTCCCTAATTGGTCCTGCCTCAATTTCCTTAATTGTTCTGCCTCAATCCCCTTAGTTTCAAACCCCAGTTCATATACCAGTTCATTAAGACTGATATAACTCAGAGGTTATAAATTGTCAACATGTAAACTCAAAAAGGGGGAGTTCAGACTTTCTGTCTCTAGCCAGACACTTTCTTACCTCCCAGTTACTAAGAATTTATGGTCCTACCCCCCAGCCTGTCAGAACCGAATTAATGGTTCCTGCCTGGAGATTCCCACTCACCAGAGTTTGGACTCCACACCCCTGCCTTTGTTTAGCTACTGTGTACAAATATGTCATTGAAAACTCACATTCTCTGCTGGATGCTGGATGCTGGATGCTGGAGATGATAGTCTCATTCAGCCCTGGGACCAAACCACGGATCCATTTGGTCCCAGTAAATCTCTCCTTTTCAAATGAATTATTAAAAACTCTCTAATCTGTATCTTGCCTCAGTTTCTCCAGCATTACACTAAGTTGTTCGTTTTCTCATGTGTAAAATGAAGTAGTTGGACTACAAGATCTCTGATCTCTCCCAGATCTACCTCTGTAATCTTGTGTATGAAATCATGAATGCCAATAGGAAGTACTTGACAGGGAGCTGGCCTCCAAGTCAGGAAAACCTGGATTCAAGTCCAACTCTGACCCATATTGACTATGTGATCTTTCCAGAATATCAGAAGACTCTCAAAGATTATAAGTTGCTGAACAGGTTCTGTAATGCCTCAATTTCCCTGAATTATTATGCTCTAATAAAATTATTATAGCCCCACTCCCTTGTTCCTTAGGGATGGGGAAATTAAGTTAGAAAAGAGGCCCTGAAATATCATTGAGTCATAAAACTCCAGATGCTTTATTTCAAAGCCTGCTGGGATAATTCCCTCTCCTTTGATATTGCCCCTTGTTATTACCTTGCTGTCTCCTGCCCTCAACTTTCTTATCTTGACCACTCATCCAGAGTCTTCACTCCCCTTACTCTTCTTATCCTGTGAGGAATGAGTTATGATCCTTTACAAGAACTGTGGCTTGTCCAGTGTCCTCGCCACCCCCAGCCCCCCATCTGCCTTTGTTTCCCCTAGCTATAAAAGTTTCTTGAATTAGTTGCTGGCTGCTGAATGCTTTGAGACAAGAGTCCCATGCACCCGGCTGGCTTTGGCTAGTTTAAATTCTCCACAATTAAAATATTAAAAACCAATCTGTCTTGCCTCCATTTCCTCATTATAGACACCTTACACTAATGAAATCACAAGGCTATATATATATATATATATTTTTTAATGTATGAGATCACCACATCTATCAAATTATCTAGGTAAGTGCATTGAGTAAATAACTTTAGGGAAAAGTCTGCAGGAACTTCTTTTCTCTGTCACAAATGAATACTTAAATAGAATTATAGCTTAAAAAAAACCTCTTGTTCTTTAAAACTGAAAATATTAAAAAATAATATTTTTCTGGTCTTAAAAAAACAGGATAACCAGTTTGAAGGGGATAGATTGAGGACAAAAAGGCCTCTCATAAGGAAATAGTTAAGCCTGTAAACAAATTTGATCAATGAGTTCTGGCCTTCTTTATCCCCTGAAGCAATTAACCTAAGACCTACCCAAGGGAAGTACTCTCTATTCTATTCAAAAGGAAGCACCCTCTTCTATTATTCAGGAGAGATGCCCTACTACTCAGAAGAGGTTCTGATATTGATCTCTGAATGGAGTTCCATTGATTCCTTGAGGATAGCTGTCTTGGATAATGATTATTGTTTGGGGTTATTAAACCCAAATTGTATTTTAACATATTATGATTTTCTCCTTGTTCTAAATTCTTGTCTAAAATTATCTTGGAACTAAAAGCTATTTTGAAGGGCATAGGGGAACTGTGCCAGTTTGGACATCTCACTCTTATCCAGAAATACTTTGGATATTAGATCAATGTTAAATCAAATAAAGTTGTTTCCAGGAGACTTGAACCTAAAGCATAGAACACAGTATTAATATTTTTTCTTTGAGATTTGGTGCAGTACACTACAACTTTGTATAATGTTTTTCCCCTTAAATAAATACATCATCTTATACTAGTGTGCACTGAAAAGTGCATCTATTTTTCTACCCACTTACCCAGCTTCCAGAGATCTTCCTGCTGTGTCTGCCTATCATCTTAGCATTCCCCTGCTCAGATAAACTTAGTGTCACCAATGCATTTGGAGATGTCATTGCACACCCTCTTCCAGATCACTTAGAAATGCTTTCGATATGACTAGTTTCAACAGAGAACGCTGTTCACATTTCGCCAAACTTTTTGTTTCTAAGAAGAAAAAATGACTCAAGATGGCAGCCATCCTATGGTTCTTTTTAACTACCTCCTTAATCAATTAACGCAGACAATAAAATGCATGTATTATAGAGAGGACTTATTACTACCAATAATAATAATAACCATAATCTCATATTTATTGATGGAATGAATAAGATCCCAGCAAAAAGCCAGGTTCCTACAAGCAATCCAGGGTCTAGTTGCATCACAGGGACGGGCATTATTTCTTGCCTCTAAGTGGGTCTTTCTTGAAGTGGGCCTTTCTTGAATTTGCTGTAAACAGCAGAGAGATCAAGCAACTCTCTTCTGAGGCAGAGAGGGGCATTGACAGAATTATCTTGTCTTTAAGTGAGCTTTTGTTATCCTCCAGTGGACTTTTGTTTCACTGGGTCCTTGTTGAATTTCTGGTATTAACAAAATTCTCTTGACCCCATTGGTACTATATCCAATCAAAGGCCAAGTTATAGATGTCAACCCCCAAGGTAATTTTTCTCCTATGAAGAATTTACTGGCACCCTCTTCTTAGCTAATTCCTTTTTAGGAACTTAGCCTGCTTACTAAGCATCACAATCATGGGTTCATTTGGAACTTAGCCCACTTTATGGCATCTTCTACCTTTGTTATGATATCTTCCCTCTCGTTAATGAGTGAGTTCTGCTGGGGAATTGATGCAGTGTCTTTTCCCCTGTTGATTTGTTAAACTCCCTTTTGGAACTTAGCAGGGCTGTGAAAAATATAATAAATTGTTTGCCTCTTGATTTAGAGGTGACCTACCTCTACAAATTCTTTTGAGAGACCTTCTGACACTGGCCCTAAACCCTAACACCCCATCATTTATAATGTTTCTTAAAAATCTTATTTTGACTATTTTTATTTATATATTTTAATTAATCTTTCCCTTCCAATAACTCCTTCCTAGTAAGCACATATTTTACAAAACAAATTCTCACCTTATCCATGTCCAAACATAAATGTCTTTCTGAATCTTAAGATCACTATCTCTTTGTCAAGAGATCAGTGTCATGTTTCATCTTCATTCTTTTGGAGTAATGATTTATCATTTCATTGATCAGAGTTCTAAAGTCTTTCAAGGTGATTTTGCCTCCAGAATGATATCACTGAATATAATTTGTTCTAATTCTGTTCACTTTGCTCTGTATCAGTATCCCTCCTTCAACAGTGGCTTCCTTCTCATTATAAGTTTTCTCTAGGGCATCCATGTTGGGGAAGGCTCTAGAATAGTCAACTTTTATTCCCCTCCCAGCTTTAACTATCTGGACTGTGACACTAAGACATCCTCCTCCTTTCAGTCCCCTTTTGTGTGTTGTCTTTTTCCATTAGGATATAGCCTACCTCAAAACAGAAACTATTTTCATTTTTCTTGTATTTGTATTCCCTGTCTTAGCATAGTACCTAACATAGAGTACACTTAATAAATGTATATTATTTTTTATCTTATTTCCCCTCCAATTTATACTGCATTCAATTTGGGTTTTGTTTTTGTTTTAATTAATTTATTTATTTTTAATACACATTGCTTTATGAATCATATTGGGAGAGAAAAATCAGAACAAAAGAGAAAAACCATGGGAGAGAGGGAAAAAAAACAGAAAAAAAATGAACATAGCAACAAGAAAAGATAATGACATATGTTGGAAGGGATGTGGGAAAACTGATGCATTGTTGGTGGGACTGTGAACAGATCCAACCATTCTGAAGAGCAATTTGAAACTATGGTCAAAAAGTTTTCAGATTGTGCATACCCTTTGATCCAGCAGTATTTCTACTGGCCTTATATCCCAAAGAGATCTTAAAGGAGGGAAAGGGACCTGTGTGTGCCAAAATGTTTGTGGCAGCCCTTTTTGTAGTGGCAAGAAACTGGAAACTGAGTGGATGCCCATCAATTAGAGAATAGCTGAATAAATTATTATATATGAATGCTATGGAATACTATTGTTCTGTAAGAAATGACCAGCAGGATGATTTCAGAGAGGCCTGGAGAGACTTACATGAACTGATGCTGAGTGAAATGAGCAGAACTAAGAGATCATTATATACAGCAACAACAAGACTATATAACAATCAATTCTGATGGACGTGGCTCTTTTTAACATTGAGATGACTCAAACAAGTTCCATTTGTACAGTGATGAAGAGAGCCATCTACATGCAGAGAGAGAACCATGGGAACAGAGTGTGAAACATGATAAAGCAATCTCACTCTCCCTATAATTTGGTTGCATTTTGTTTTTGTTTTTTCTCAGTTTTTCTTTTTCTTCCTTCTTGATCTGATTTTTCTTGTGAAACAAGATAACTGTATAAATATGTATACATATATTGGATCTAATATGTATTTCACCATATTTAACATGTATTAGACTACCTGCCAGCTAGGGAAGGGGGCAAGGGTAAGGAGGGAAAATTTTGGAACAAAAACTTATGTAAGGGTCAGTATTGGAAAAATTACCCATGCATATGTTTTGTTAAAAAAAAAAAAAGCTTTAATAAATATATATATATATAATATAAAAAGGAAAGAAGAAAAAAAATGAACATAGCATGTATTGACTTACATTCAATCTCCATAATTCTTTTTTTTTTGTATGCAAATGGCATTTTCTATCCAAAGTCTATTGGGATTGCCTTGGATTACTGAAGAACCAAGTCTTTCACAGTTGATTATCATATATTCTTACTGTTATTGTATATAATGTATTCCTGGTTCTGTTTATTTTGCTCAGCATCAGTTCATGTAAATCTTTCCAAGCCATTCTAAAATCAACTAGTTCATCATTTTTATAGAACAAAAATATTCCATTACCTTCATATACCATAATTTGTTCAGCCATGAATTCAATTTGAAAGAATTTTTGTTCATTGTACATAAACAAAATGGTGCCTCTTATCATGGGTGATCTTTTCTATCACTTGTTTAGTCACACACTCTTCCATTATCCATAGATCTGAAAGGAAATTTCTTCTTCGCTCTTCTAATTTGTATATGATGTGATGATATTCTATCTCTAAGTCATATATCCATTTGAAGCCAATCTTGGTAAATGATGCTAAGCCGAACCTAACTCATGCCAGATCACTGTCCAATTTTCTTAGTGTTCCTTTAGATTTAGAAAGCATTATTCACATAATTTATCCTCACAAGAATACCATAAATTGAGTACTACAGTTTTATTATCCACTCCCCCTTCATTTAACAGATAAGGATAGTGAGTCTCAAAATAATTTGGGGGCAGCTAGGCGTTACAGTGGTTAGAGCATCAGCCCTGAAGTCAGGAGGACCTGAGTTCAAATCTAGTCTCAGACATTTAACACTTCCTGGCTGTGTGACCCTGAGGAAGTCACTTAACCCCAATTGCCTCAGAAGAAAAAATTTGTGTCTGGTCTAGGGTCAAAGACCTCTAAATGTCCAACTGAAGATTTCTACTTTTCTTCTTTTGACTCCATGTTTGATTGGCACATTTTTCTAATACACAAACCATATTAGTAAGCACCTACAAAGTCAATGAAAATAGTTCTTATATCTGTTCTGGTTTTGACAATAGAATGGTACTATTCTATAAATTCACTATTTTGGGACCATTGTTTTTATGGCATAGAGATATCAGATGATCTAAGTTTATATGTAATCCTTTAAATGAAGCCTTGAATTCCTCATTAAAATTAGGGAAATGTATTCCATCTGCCCTCTCTTTCCCTATAAGGACCAAGAGAACAACCAGGGGGTTTCTGGGCATACAAGTACTATTGTAAAATATGGAAATATGTTCTGAATGACTGTACATGTACAGTCTATATTATTAGATAGCTTAACTTCTCAAGGAGCAAGGAAAGGTGGAGGAAAAGGAGCATTTGGAGATTTGAAAAAAACTCTTTAAATAAATGTTAAAAAATTAATACATGTTATTAAAAAATAAAATATAATTTTTTTGAAAGTCCTATAGTAAGAGATCAAGGCATAGATCAATCCACAGGCATGCTCTGTGGAATGGCTCCACTTAAATAAATCAAAGGGACTCCCTTGATTATCACCATTTTAATAGTACATTTTACTTCTTCTAAACAGGTCTTGAATTTTTTTTTTTGGGGGGGTGGTTAGTAAACAAATTGAAATTAGGCATGATAAATATACCTTTTCCCCAAGAATTATAAAGAAAAGATAGACGCAATACAAATAATGGAAAATATAATTCCTACTTCTGTTCCCTGGAAATAGAAATGACTTTATTGGATTAACTGATCAAACTATCAATGATGAAAAGCCAAGAGTATATAGTATATGTAATATAAGAGGAGAAGATTAATTTAAATAAAATGGATTGTCAAAGGATATTTGAAACTTTCCACAATTTTGTGACTTGCTGTCTCTAAGACATGTAATTCATATCTGATACAAGAGTTATTACCATTTCTGTAGAAGTAGTTTTATGTCTGTCCTGTAGCCCTCTTTTCCATTTAAGTCTTTATTGAATTAAAAATGTCCTTGGGAAAGTAACAAATCATAAAATATTTCTGAGTTATACTTTTCCTTTACAATTATATATAAGAAGCTATGTGAAAACCCAACTACATTATAATTTCACATATGAGAAGGTAGACATTTTAGTCACTGAAAAATTCAAATGGCTTTATATAAATTAATGTCAGTGTAAAAAGAAACTTTCACATTGGATAAAGCTTTCTTCTTAGGGAAAAAAAGGAAAAAAATGCAGTTTATTTGGTCTATCCAAAATTATTACATTTATTTTATTTTTCTCTTTAATAAATTCAATTTAACTCAATATATCAAAGCTTTGATGAATTTGTGACCTCATATCTATAAGTACTACCTCCAACATCCAAGAAAATGGATCCAGCCATATCCTCAAAAAAGATACATCCAGGCTCTTCTGTGCTACTCTTATTCATAGCTTATCATAATGGCAGATTTCCACAAGAGGTCCACCTGATACACTGGGGACTTTCTTCTAGTTTTCTTGATTTTGCATGGATACTAAGAAAGCAAGAAAGGTAAACATCCTTCTGGACCTCTCTGCATCATTTGATACTATTGGCCACTCCCTTCTCCATAATGCTCTCTCTTCCCTGAGTTTTATTGTCTCTTCTTTTTACTTTTTCTTTTCCTACCTGTCTGATGGATTTTTCTCAGTATCCTTTACTGAATCATATCCTATATGCTATAACTTCTCTGTGAATTTACCCTGAGGCTCTGTCCTAAATCTCCTTTGCTTGATACTTGATGATCTTTCTTTTGGTAATATCTTGAGAAGCAGTGTAACATAATAGATAGAAAGCTAGCCTCAGAGTCAGAAAGACAAGTTCAAAGCTGTCTTCTGACATAAAATGACTTTGTTATCCTCAACAACAGACATTATCTTAGTGCTACAATCTGCTAAATTGTCAATCTGAATTAGCAGAGAGATTTTTTCTCACTACACTGGTGAAATCATGGGTGCAAATATCTTGTTTCAAATGAAAAAGCCTTCCAAACATATATGATCTCATTTCTTTTTTGAGTTCCAGTCCCATATGACTAACTGCTCCCTAGAAATTTCCAATTGGAAAAAAAAAAGAAAGAAATTTCCACTTGAATGTTATATAGCCAATTCAAATCCACCATGCCTAAAAAGAAATTCATGTTTTTTCCTACCAAAATTCATTCCCTTTTCCCAAATTCTGCACTCCATGTGTGACTTAAGGGAAGTAAATTTACCTCTCTCAAGTTTAGTTCATTATCTATAAAATAAGGAAGTCATACTAGATGGACTCTGAGCTTTTAACATGGACTGACTCCTATTTAAGATCAAGCATCAGCATGATTTTATTCACCCATGTCCACCATCTAGGAATCATCCCTGACTCATTCTAATGATGCTCCACATCTTTGTCTTTATAAAAGTCAAACCTGTACATTAAAATATCAGTTTAACAATTGTGTGGAGGATGGATTAGAGAAGAGAAAGAATGAAAGCAGAGAAATAAATTCATAGGCCAATGTAATATCTAAATCAACAATCCTCAGTGTGTTCTGAAGATTCTTAAGGTATCCAAGATCCTTTAAGATCTCTCCTATAAGAGGGGCAGTCTACAAAGTGAAAACAATTTTATAATACTAATATATTATATTATTTACCTATTAATTATTTGCCTATTAAAATATATTATATTTTAATATATTATTTGCCTATTAAAATACTCCTTTTTCCAACTGTATATTCATGTGAAGCTGGGCTTTTTTTCATATACTTGAACAAAAACAACATATTAAATCAGATATTAAAGAGATTTATAGAAAATCTATAAAATAATGTCATTTTTACAATTTTTTTATATTTGGAAAAAAATGGTATCTATAAAAATGTTATGTTATTATATAACATGACATTTTAAATTCATTAATAAATTTTTTAAATGATGAACTTTTGTTCTAATATACTAAATATTAATAAATATAACATATAAATAAAGGCTTTTGCAAGTCTTCTATAATTTTGAGATTAGAAAAGAGTCCTGAAAAAAACTTCTGGGAAAATTGAAAACAAGTATAGCAGAAATTAGGCATTGATCCACACTTAACACCATATACCAAGATAAGATCAAAATGGGTTCATGATTTATACATAAAGAGTAATATTATAAGGAAATTAGAAGAACATAGGATAGTTTACCTCTCAGATCTGTAGAGAAGTAAGAAATTTGTCACCAAAGAAGAACTGGAACTTATAACTGAACACCAAATAGATAATTTTGATTATATTAGGTTAAAAAGTTTTTGTACAAACAAAACTAATGTAGACAAGATTAGAAGGGAAGCAATAAATTGGGAAAATATTTTTACATTTGAAGGTTCTGATAAAGGTCTCATTTCTAAAGTATATAGAGAATTGACTCAAATTTATAAGAATTTAAGCCATTCTCCAATTGATAAATGATCAAAGGATATGAACAGACAATTTTCAGGTGAAGAAATTAAAATCATTTCTAATCATGTGAAAAGGTGTTCTAAATCACTATTGATCAGAAAAAATCAAATTATGACAACTCTGAGATATCACTACACACCTCTCAGATTGGCTAAGATGACAGGAAAAGATAATGACAAATGTTGGAGGGGATATGGAAAACTGGGACACTGATACATTGTTGGTAGAATTGTGAATGGATCCAGCCATATCCTCAAAAAATTATCAAACTGTGCATATCATTTGACCCAGCAGTGTTTCTACTGGGCTTTTATCCCAAAGAGATTTTAAAGGAAGGAAGGGGACCCACATGTGCAAAAATGTTTGTGGCAGCCCTTTTCATGGTGACAAGAAACTGGAAACTGAGTGAATGCCCATCAGTTGGAGAATGGCTGAATAAGTTATGGTATATGAATGTTATAGAATATTATTGTTATGTAAGAAACTATCAGGATGATTTTAGAGCAGCCTGGAGAGACATACATGAACTGATGCTAAGTGAAATGAGCAGAACCAGGAGATCATTGTACATGGCAACAACAATATTATACAATAATCAATTCTGATGGACATGATTCTTTCCAACAATGAGATGATTGATCTTGTTCCAGTGATCTTGTGACAAAGAGAGTCATCTACACCAGAAATCGGAGTATGGGAACTGAGTTTGGATCACAATATAACATAAGATTCTCACTCTTTTTATTGTTGTTTACTTGCATTTTGTTTTCTTCTCATTTTCTTTCTTTTTTGATATTACTTTTTTTGTACAGCAAGATAACTGCATAAATATGTTTTACATATATTAGATTTAACATATATTTTAATATGTATAACATATATTGGATTGCTTGCCATCTAGGGAGGGAGTGGGGGGAAAGAGGAGAAAATTTGGAACACACGATTTTGCAAGGGTCAATGTTGAAAAATTATCCATGCATATGTTTTAAAAATAAAAAGCTTTAATTAAAAAAAGAGTCCTGAGACCACAAAGTTTAAGAATAGTTTGTCTAGGTAAAATGTAATAAGGCTCAACACTAAATAGTTATCCATAGATAAGAAAGGAACAAATGTGAGATATGTTATTATGAGAGAATTAAGAAAATTTGGTTACTAATTGGATTTAGGTGACCTCTTAAATTAAATTGTAAATATCTATAACTTAAGCAAGCATTTCAGATATACAATGAGATTTTTCTCAGAATAAAACAGGATGATATAGCTATATATATCATATATTTCATTCACCTAAAAAAGATGTGAGCATTTTACTAGACTATAATTATAATATGAGCCATTGACATCACAGTCCTAAAACTAAAATAAAATCTTAGGTTAAATGAAGAAAGCCAAAACATATAAGAATTAGTAGCTGATAGCTGTGCTGTTCTCTGCTGATATTCCATAAACATTTATCCAGCATTTACTATGTGTCAAGCACTGTGCTAAATATTAGGGATATGAAAAAAGACAAAAGAAAGTCTCTGCTTTTGAATAACTCACATTTCAATGAGGAGACAATCTGTAAACAAGTATATGTAAGTCAGTTGTACATAAGATAATTTGTAAATAATCAATAGAGTGAAGAAATTGGAATTAAAGAGGACTTAGGAAGGCTTCCTACAGAAAATGAGTTTTAGCTAGGATTTGAAGGAAACAGAGAAATTATGTAGAGAAGGTAGGAAAATAGTATTTTTAGGAAAGTTAAAATAAGTCATTAAAAATGTCTAGAAGCTAGAAAAAATGATAAAATTCATCTTGAAAGAATACAAGGTCAAGAATATCAAGGGAAATAATGAAAAAAAGAAGTGAAGAGAGATGACCTATAGCCTATCCTGTATATATACACAGTACCAGATATCAAACTATGATACAAGGTAGTAATCATCAAAACAATTTAATGCTGACTGAGAAATAGAATAGTGAATCAATTGAAATAGATCAGATACACAAATCATAATTGTAAATTATCATAGTAATCTAATTTCATAAACCCAAAGATGCAAACTTTGGGGGCAAGACCACACCTCTTGACAAAAATTGCTGGGAAAATTGGAGAGCAGTTTGGTGGAAACCAGGTGGAAACCAGCATCTCTCACCATATACCAAAGTAAGGTCAAAATGGGTAAATGATTTAGACATAAAAGATAATTAGAGTGACTATGAAAATGGTAGTGCCCTCAATAGTAATAGAGCAATTAGGAAGAGGGAAGGATTTAGGGAGAAAGATAATGAGCACAGTTTTTGGATATCTTGGATTTAAGATGTCTACAGGATACCCAGTTAAAGATATCCAATAGGCATTTGGAGATGTAAGACTGGAGATCAGCAAGAAAAGGTTAGATCTGGATAAGTAAACTGGAGATCATCAGCACATAGATGATCACTCAATCTATTGTGATGAGATCACTATGTGAAATAATCTAGAAATAAAATATGTTACAAAATATAGCTCTATGGGTCACCCTGGGATAGCAGGTATGAAGATCTGGATTATTATATTCAATTCCTAGACATCATATTTTAAAGGAAAAACCATTAATAAACTGGAAATATCCAGAGGAGAGCAACCAGTGTGAAGGAAAGTATTGAGTTTTTCTCATGTGAGCATCAGTTGAAGATACAGGGAATATTTAGACTAAAGAGGAAAAGGCTTAGAGGGGACATGATTGCTGTCTCCAAGAATTTGAAGGACTATATTTTGTGGAAGAGGGATTAAGCTTATTCAATTTGGCTGCTTAGGAAAGGCAGTGTGTAAAAGTTTTAGAAAGACAAATTTAGATTTGATGTGTAAGAAATCTTCCTAAAAATTATGTTAGCTGTGAAAAAAAAAGTAGAACGAACAACCTCAGGGAGTAGAATACTAATCGCAGTGGGGAGGCATCATGATCATGAGTCAGTTAAGTTATGGAAGAATTCATATACAGGTTAGACTACATAGTCTTAGAAGTCCCTGTTAGAAAGAAAATCTATGATTCTTAGAATACAAAATGAGGCAGACAGCATTTAGAACTGCATGTGGGAATGTATTCAACTCCCTGAAACCAAAGCTCATCCTTTTAATAACCACTTTACTCCCACTGGTGATATATGGTTACATCAAACTATAAAATAATCGATCAATAAATATATATTGTGTTTATTCTATCCCACTCATAATACTAAGCACTGAGAAGATAAGAGTGAAAAAGTTCCTGCCTCTGAGAAACTTATATTCTAATAGAAGAAAATTAGGAATAGTAATAATGATAGCTAATACTTATATAGTTCTTCAAGGCATGCAAAGCATTTTTCATTATGTCCTCACAACAACTTAGGGATATAGATGCTACTAAATCCCTGATTTTACTAATGAAAAAAACTGAGATTAATGCAGGGCCAGCTAATAAGTGTCTACGGCTGAATCTGAATCCATTTTTACTGATTCCACATCTAGTTTTCTATTCACCATGTGATTTAGCTGCCTCAATTAGATGGTTAAAATAATATGATCATATTTAGATATATACAAGATACAAACAAAGTAGGTATAAGATATGAAAGCACTATCATCTTGGGGGATCAAAAAAGGCCTGTGGAGTGTGACATTGAGTTGAAAACTCCAATAAACAGGAAAATAAAGTATTGCAAGCACTAGGGACCATCCAATGTAAAGGCATGGAGATATGAAATAGTGTTGTGTGTTAGAAATAGAAACAAGGCTGATATGGCTAGATCACTGAGTATGTAAAGGACAGTAAAATGTAGGAAGGGGCTAATTTAAACATTAAGCATAAGACTTTGTATTTGATCATTGAAGCATTAGAGATTACACAATATCCAAAGGAAAAAAAGGTGGGGTAACAAGGAAAAGAATATGATGACTAAATGTCAATGGAAAAACATATGGTAGGTGATTTAGGCCTGCAATATTATATTTAATGTTCTATACACAATAAATAGTATCCACACTAAGGTCTATGGACAAAATCTGAAGAATGAAGGATGACTGGTCTAAGTCTTTTTTCAAGATGGAAATTCCAGGGGGTAGCTAGGTGGCAGCTAGATGGCGAAGTGAAAGAGCACCAGCCCTGAATTCAGGAGGACCTGAGTTCAAATGTAGTCTCAGACACTTAACACTTCTTAGCTGTGTGATCCTGGGCGAGTCACTTAACCCCAATTGCCTCAGCAAATAAAAAAAAAGAAAAGAAAAGAAAAAAAAGATGGAAATACCAGGAAAAATCAGAAAAGAGGGCCTCAAGGGCCAATGGAGAAATTGCTGAAGTATAGTGGTGAAGTCCAGAGAAACAACATGTATGTATACAACATATAAAACATGTATATAGGTAGATAATACAAGACACAAAATACAAACAAGATGATTTTAGAGGAGACTGAATGGACAAGAACTGCAGTAGCTAAAGGATCACGAATAGGTTCTGATCTTCATAAGTGGAACAAGTACCCACATCAGTGAGCTCAATGATGGACTGAAGTTGTATTATTATTATTACATTATATATTATTCTATATATTACAACACAAGTATAATATATTAAGGACAAAGGAGAAATGTAAGCAATATGTTATGAAGGCATTTGTGAAGATATAACTTCCTTTGGGTTAGAACAATTAAGATGGACTTAAGGTGAATATTGGAGGAAGAAGAAGATTTTAACGAGCAGAGATATGTAGGGAGTGCATTTCAAACAAGATGAAGAGATCATATGGAGACATAAAAACATAAATCTAGAATAATATCAGAAAATAGCTGATCGGTTTGTTTTGCTATAATGTGTAGTTTTGAAGGGATATAGTATAAAAGAAGACTAGAAGGGTCAGTTGGAGAAATATGAAGAAGAATTTTAAATCTAAAGAGTTTATCTTTTGTCCTTTAGAAAAAAGGAGACAGTTGATGGGGGGAGGGTTGACTATGATATAATAATATCCATTCTGTATATTAAGAAGATTTCTTAGATTTTATTTTATTTTCGGTTTCAAATTCTTTCCTATTCCCTCCTCCTCTCTCATCCACTGAGAAAGCAAGAAAAATTAAAAAAAAATAAGTATAGTCATGTAAAACAAATTCCACAATTAACTATTTTTAAAGACAAAGAAATAAAGAAAAATATACTTTAATATGCATCCTGAGAACATCAATTCTCTATCTGGAGATAGGCAGCAGGTTTCACCATGACTCCCTTGAAATTGTGATTGGTCATTGTGTGGAGCAGTCTGTCAAAGCTAATTATCTTTATAATATTGCTATTACTATATAAATGTTTCTCCTGGTTCTGGTCACTTCACTTTGCATCAGTTCCTATGGATCTTCCCAGGTTTTATCTGAACTTTTCCCTTTCATCATTTCTTATAGCACAATGATATTACATTATATTCAATTACCATAACTTGTTCACCCATTCCCTAATTTGTGGGCATTCTCTTTGCCACCACACACACAAAAAAAATAGCTGCTATAATTATTTTGGTACATATAAGTCCTTTTCTTTTTTCTTTAATTTCTTTGGGGATATAGTCTTACTCGTAGTATGGCTGAATCAAAGGATATATGTGGTGTTCTCTTCTTTTATATAATATATGATCGTTCTCTCTGGGAGCAGGTTTCCTGGGGAGGTTTTCTGGAAGGCAGCCTTGGTTTCAGTTCAGAGTAATAATCACTTCAAACGCAGCCACGAGTTAAAATTCAGTCCTTTATTGTGTCCTTCAAAATCTTGAGCTCAGCCCCTAGCTCCCTCCGAATGTCTCTAGCCAGCACAAAGGTGGAATATGGAATGAATCTGTCTCCATCTCCGAGAGTGGGCTTCTGTCTCTCCCAGAGTGCTCTTTGGCCCTGAGAGCTTCTTGCTTATATGCTGTACACTGAGTACACACTAATCATTATATCACTAGGAAACCATTATTTGTTGTAGGATTAAATCAATGCTAAATTAGATTTAACCATTGTCTCCTCAATTCCACTTAGTACCTCATTTCAAGTTTTGGCCCATAACATCTCCTTGTAGGATCAGATCAATCATACTGAACCATGCTAAATTAGATCATTATTGTCTCTATCAATTTTAATGACTTAAACTTTGTAAGGATTGTAACAAATATACACAATTGAATAGTTTTGGGGGCACAATTGCAAATTGCTTTCCAGAATGGTTAATTAGGAAGATTACATGAAGTATAAAGGATGCATTGGTGAAGGAAAAAAACTGAATGCAGATTAATAGCTTAGATTATATCTTTTGCATGTATAAATTTTAAAGCATTATTATTAAACCATGTTGATATTTTTTCCTCAATTTTATTTTTTTTTCAAAATACAAAAGATAGTTTTCAATATTCATTTCTGTAAGACTTACTGTTCCAAATTTTTCTTCTTCCCCAAAACAGCAAGCTATCTGATATAGGTTAAATATGTACAATTCTTTTAAACATATTTCCATATTAGTCATGTTGTAAAAGAGAAATCAAATGAAAAGGGAAAATAAAAAATAGGTGAAAGTACCATGCTTCAGTCCTAATTTAGTCTCCATAATTCTTTCTCTGGATGTGGATGGTATTTTCCATTCCATCTTTATTAGAATTGCCTTGAATCACCACATTGTTAAGGAGAGCCAAATCCATCACAGTTGATTATTCACATAATCTTGTTATTACTATGTATAATGTTCTCCTATTTATTCTCACTTCACTCAGCATCAGTTCAATAAGTCTTTCCAGGCTTTTCTGAAATCAATCTGCTCATCATTTCTTATAGAACAACTTTTATAATATTTAAATTAATATTGTTTTCCAGATATGAACATTTACTAAAGTTATTTGCTAAGATCTAAGCTTTTGGTTTTTGTTAATGCCTTGATCCAGTAAATTTTATTTATTTTGAATATATTTCTCTTCTTTAGAATTTCTCTATTATAAGTTTCTTTAGGTCAATAACTCTCATTTTTTGACTAATATGGACATATAGTCTACTAGGCTTTCTAGCTGCCCTTCCTGACCCATAGTAGGTGCTTAATTAATGTTTGTTTGTTGATAGATTTTTATGTTCAGCAACCAAGACTGTGTCTGGCACAAGCAGACCCTTAATGAATGTTTACTGAATTGAATTTGAATTAGTGATAAATCAGATCTATTTACAGGACCAAAATCTCATCAGATCATGCCAGAATGAAAAAATTCAAGTAACTGAGCCTGTAAAATCCATTTGTGGAAATGTGTTAGCCTTAACACTACAGCCAGGCAGATGACAAAAAAAAAACTGACAATTTCAGTTTTACATGTTATGATGTAAAGAATAGATGATGAGTTATCTGACATATGATTTTATGGTAACTATGTATATTTATTTTTTATTTCACAATTGAGGGCATTTTTTTCAGAATAAACTAAATAGCTACCTCTACCTGTACTTTTCTGTTATAGTAATCTGTTGACAGTGATGTGAAATGTGATGTACTTAGAATCCTGGAAAGGAATAGTTAGGATTTGTTTGCTAATGATTTGGAAAAGAAGATTTACTAGTTTTTAAATTAACTGGTTCTATTACAGCAAGTAACAATACTTAATTAAACATGGTCTGAGATTTCCTTCAAAAATTAATTTTAAAGAATAGTATGGTCATAAAAATTAAAGATTAAATAGATATATATGTACATACATACATACATCTACCTGTAGATGTATATATTATATTGAAATGTATTTTTTAAAATCTTATTTTTAATGAGTATTCATTTTTAGCCTTCCTACTCTCCAACCAGTTGAATAATAAAAAAGAAAGAAAGAAAGAAACCTTCACAACAAATATGATTAGTCAAGCAAAACAAATTCCCACATGGGCCACATCCAAAAATATGTCTCAATCTGCATTTTAAGTCCATCAGCTCTCTAGTACAAGGTAGAAATCTTCATCCTTTTGGAATCATATTTTGTCATTATAAAAAACCTTATTTTTAAAGTGCCTGGTAAACTTCAAAATGCTACATAAATGTCAACTATTAAAATTATTCTTTTTAAATGATAATGACATAATCAAGAGTGGTCTGTTTCTCTTTTCAAGGTCCCATCTCTATCAGGTCAAGGAATCAGACCAAAGAAGAGTTGACACAGTCTGTTGGGGGAATGTGACAACTGTTGTCAGTAATACCAGCCAAATACAGAAATAATTGAAATGAATAGACCATAGAAAAGAGTTGGAAACAGGAGGAGCTAAGTGAACTTAAAATTTTTCTGGCAAGTTTTCTCCAACACACTTCTAACTTCAACTAGAAGCAACGAGACCATTGAGTGGACAACTTACTGTGTGTGTGTGTGTGTGTGTGTGTGTGTGTGTGTGTGTGTGGTGTGTGTTTAACCTGAAAAACCAAAAGAATAAGAAAGAAAGTACTGAAGAAAAAAATTGGAGATTGATAAAATATCAATGATGGTTCAGAGCTCCTTATAACAAGGAACAATTTGGACCAATAGGTAGTTTATCCTGCTAATGGTCAGCTGGAATAGCCAGTGGGAGCCACAAATAGCAACAGAGAATCTAAATTTGAACAGATAGAGAAGGCAGTGACCTGAAAAAAAGGTATCACATATGTCTTTCTGCCTCAGGCATTTATCAATTATGTGTTCACTAAATGCAAACTAACTCCTCTGCTGGGGGAGAAAGGAAAAGGGTAGAATAATGACTTTTCTACCCAGATCCTGAAAGAAGAGTTATCCCACACAGAAGAAACAACCTAGAAAAATATTTTAAGGAAGCAAGGAATAATAATAAAGGGTACTGAAGAAAAGAATGTGAAACATACAGATAAGTGATGAAGAAAGCCTTCTGAATGTTTGAATGCACTAAATTTTTCTTACATAGAATGTATCTGGACCATCTGGGGAAGGAGAAATTTCTCATGCTCTAGAGAATAAGTGAGAGAGGTTCACAAACTTTTTTTAGATATTTTGATAACCATATTTTAAAATAATTATTTTCCTTTGTGATTCTATATGTTTTACTTTATGCATTTATTTAAAAATCATTCTGAAAGAGAATCCACAAGCTTGATTAAACTGCCAATGGGAAAGGGATTAAGAATTCATATAGAGTCTACTGGAGTAGTTTATTATTTCCTTCTCCAGCTCATTTTACAACTAAGGCAAACAAGGTTAAGTGACTTGCCTGGGAACAGATAACTATCTGAAACCAAATTTAAAGTCAGGATGCTGACTTTTCCTGACTTCAGATTTGAAATTTTATCCACTGTATCCATTGATGCCCATAAAATATAGAAATTGATAAAGTACAGTTAGTAACAGATTATATTAAATGTGATCCAGGAAAAATGTGGAACAAAAGGAGGATTTCTATAAATCATACAGGAAATCCTGTTTGGGATGACAAAGGTAGAATTATAACTATTCTGAATCATCAAGCTTGCTAGAGACTGGGGAACACTTTAAACCTTAAGTGTACCAAAGTCATGCAAGAAGAGTATGACCATAGATTCCACTATTCATATTTGAAATGTATCCTTTAAAAATCCATTACTTTAATTTCTAAATGGCAAATTTTGGGGGAGTTTTCATTGCTACATTTAAACTGCTTGACTAGATTCTTTTGAGTCTAGTCTTCAAATGGGTGGTAGACTAGCAATTTTAGGAGACTACCATAAGAATATTATGTTAAAACAAGAAAAAAAAAGGTAAAAAATAAGAGGAAAGGCTGTCTGATTATGTACCAAAATATTAATTACAGGAATTTTTTGGTAAGAAAAAAATCCTGAAAACAAAAGGAAATGTCCATCAATTGGAAAATGGATGAAGCATTTGTGATGTATGAATGTAATAAGATATTATTGCATCATAAGAAATTACAAGCATAAGGACTTCAGAGAAGCATAGGAAGCCTTATAAGAATTAGTACAGAGTGAAATAAATAGATCCAGGAGGACAATGAATACAATGACTACAATAACATAAATTAAAAGACTAAAACAATTCTACATTTTGTGTAATTGTAGCAACCAGACTTGATCCCAAAGAAAAGGTGAGGAATTGAGTCTTTCACATTTCAGTAGCTAAAGTATTATAGATACCAGTGTTTTGTATACTGTTAAGATATGAGATTGTGATTTTTAAATGAAAAGCATCATTAAGACTATTATTTTTAAAATTAGTTAATTAAATGGAGAAGACTTGAGCATACTTTCAGTTGAAGAGACAAGGAGTTGGTGGAAGAGGAAGAGTTTGAAGATGCAGTGAAGAGAAGAATCAACATCTTAGAGGAAATAGAAGACAGGATCAATCACACTGGCAAAACTATTAGTTTTGAAAAGAAGAAGGGATATTTATTTTATGAAGGAGGAATGATGGAGAGAAGTATTTATAGAATATAAAGAAATGGAGAAGAGAAAAGTGTATGTAAATCAGATGATCTCAATATTCTAAAATAAGTAAGAGAGGTCATCTGCTCAGAATGAAAATGTTTGGGAGTAGGATTAGAGGCAGAGGTTTGCTGAAGCTAGATTGTATTAGTTTGTGAGAGCCACTTGGTAAATTTTCAGTGTGTATGTTTATGCCTTAGAAATCAAGAAACACTATTAATTGGGGGTTGATGTAAGTTTTAGTAAGGACACTTAAGAAAATTATGGAGAAAGATTAACAAAGTAGATTAAACTCAAAAGTGTGCCTTATGTACAATTTTTTTCAGAGCTGATAATAATTCAATATTTTCCAGTGTATCCTTGGATTGAGGTCTTGAGAGTGGAAAAAGGTTGGAATAGTTACTGTAAAGAGTCAATAAAATAAGTATACAAAAATTGTAAAGCAATAGTGGGGGCCCAGCTAGATAAACAACAAAAATGTGTAGGGGTATCTACAATACAGATACATGACTTTCCTCAGTAATGCTTAGCAGTTCAGAAATAGAAAAATTTTGATGATATAATGCTAAAATAAACTCCCCTTATAAGAAATAATATTAGCTATTTGAAATTCATGGATTATGTCAAAACTCTTTTAAAGCCAAGGTTAAAGCTTCCTTCTACTGATTGTTTTACCATGGTTGTTATATAGGTATAACACAAAATTGAAATTAGAATGGACTTTCGACTACTGATTTAGTTCTGTATATATTACAGCATTCTACTCTATTAATCTTTTATTTGTCTTCAAACACCTCTATAACATTAATCAAAGAATCAAATGCTTTTATTCTGACTATACCATTTCCCTACTCAAGAAAACAACCAATCAACAAGCACTTAAAAAACATGTAGCATGTGCTCTTCACTAGACTAAGAATGGGTATACCAATATAAAGAATGAAAGAAACTTCTTAAGATAATATTAAAAACCCTTCTCTATCTAGTTCTAAACTATCTTTTCATTCTTAGTTGACATTACTTCTCAATATATAAACTGTGTGTCCACAACCTAGTCTCCTGGCTAGTCTCTTTATATAGTATTGCATCTCCCACTTTTGTATCTTTGCACATGGATCTTCCATGCCTGAAATGTTTTCCTCTTCACTTTCACCTATTGTAATATATAATTCCCAGCAGGGTTCAGAGTTATCTCTTTTATAAAGACTTTTTTTTATTTTTTCCAATCTCAGTTATTAAAGCTCTCTCCCCTGCTTTATAAAGACTTCACATACATATAATAGGTATATAATAAATGCTCCTTGAATTTAATTGAATTAAATTCTATATTTTCACCTGAGTTAAAATTTTAAAAATTAGTTCTACTTTACATATTTTCCCTTCACAGTTTGGTCAATAATAGAGGCATATTGAATGCCACCTTTACTACTCAATTGAATCATAAAGACTTTATATGAAATCTCTTCCTGAAAAATATTGAGAAAATACCATTATGTCTGTCATGTAAATTAAATCTCAGCCTTGGGCAGCCGTGAGGTATGGGTCATTCATATTATACAGTAAAATGTTTTGCATTCTCATAAGAGGCATGCATTCCTTCTACTCTTAGAGCAAGAGTCACTCAAATTTAAATACAGAAAATGCAAATGACAGTCACTCAGATTCAGGTGGGGTGTCAAGAAATATACATTTCCTAGGTATTACATATTTTATTTTCACATAGGTTTCTTCATATCATATTTCCCTCTTGAGTCTAAGGGACTTTTTCTCTTCCTTTTCTTTGTGATATGCCAGGTCTAAGAAAAAAAAAAAGATTTGATTAAATTTAAATTCAATTAAATTTTCACAATATAAAAGGCATCTTATAGATATGTTAATATATGTTAGCCTTCTATTCACTATATGATTTAGTGCCCATACTTATTCATACTTTTCATAAAACACACCTAGAAAAAAATAAAATAAAGAAAACTAATAAATTTCTAACTATTACTTATTTGTACTTAACTTTGTCCAGGTGTCAGCTAAAGTCACATGCTTTTATCTCCCACCATGATGAAATGAAGCATTAGTTGCTAACTTCACCATATGCATGGGTTGAATTGTGTCTTAAGCTTTCCACAACACAACAAACATAAATACAATTATGTCAATACAATTCCTTTGAATGGAGAAACACATGGGGAAATGAAGTCAAAGGATGCAATTGCTACTTTTAACATTCAACCCAACTCAAGAAATATTGAGTGTCTGATATGTGACAGTCATTGTGCCAGATACCCCAAGAGAAAAACAAATTATTAATGTGACAAGTTCTCTGCCTTCAGGGAGTTTACACTATCATTGTGGAAATTAGACCCATATGCATATAGTTATCATAAAAAGCAAAATAGAAGATAGTGAAAAACTAAACTCTATTAGATTTGAGAATAAGATAACATCTGTTTGAAGATAAAGGAATGTCATTATTTTCAAGAGAAAAATCTAAGTTTCTTGAGGCAGGAACTGTTGCCTTTTTAAAAAATCTTTATAGCTTAAGCTACTTGGACCTGGCTAAGTACCCAAATGCTTGCAGAATTGTTCTATTGAATTCAAAGAATATTTATTTAGCTAGTGTCTGATTACATATATTGCTAAGCTAAAGAAGATTGCTATACAGTGAAAAACAACAGTAAAAATTGATAATGTGCCTTTTTAAAAACAAAAACAAAATGTGGATTTTTGCAAGGCATCATAAAGGCTAGACTAAATGTAATCAACACTCACAACTCTGTGTAATAAAATTCAATTGATTCAATTTGGTGAAATTTATTAAATTCCTACAATGTGCATCTGAGGAACATGGAGTCAAAAAAAAAAAATCCTGTCCTCAATGAGCTTCAATTCTATTGGAGATAGGAGAAAGAATAATGGAAAGAGATGATAATTTAATCTCCTTCTACCAAAGCAGAATGCAAATTATCAACAACTTAGATTTAATTGCACAAGAAATAGAGGTACACAGAAGTTAAGTGACTTGTTCAGCTATTAAGTTTCGCAAGCAGGATTTGAACTCAGGTCATCAAAACTTCAAGGCAAGAATTCTAGGGACCATATAACACTGTCTCACTTTGAAATAAATATTTCTCCAAAAGACCTACATATGCAAAAGAATAATATAATGCCAGAGAAACTGAGGCAAGACAGAGATTAGTTTTTAATATTTTATTAGTAGAGAATTTGGGCTAGGGGTTGAACAAGACTCATGTCCAAAAGATGTCTGACTGCTAGCTGGCTGAATGGGACTCTTTTCTCAAAGCATCCAGGCCCCAGGGTAAATTAATTCCAGAGATTTTTATAGGGCTCCAGCTATCAAGGAAAGAAAGGTGGGGGATGGGGAGGGAGAGGACAGAATACTGAGTGAGTAGATAAGTCATAATTTCAGGAAAGGATCATAATTTAGTTCTGACAAGTTGGGGGACAAGAAGGTTAGGAACAGGAGACACCAAGTATAGGGCAAAAGATAGTGAGCAATACCCAGGCATTTGAGACAAGCCACCTGGAGTTTTATGACTCACTGGAATGTGAGAGTGTCCAGAGCTTAATGGGGTAAGGAAGGGGGAGTTGGCTATAATAATTTTATTCAGGGAATAGAATAATAATTCAGGGAAACAGGCATAACAATTCAGGGAAACTGAGGCATTACATAAAAAGGCAAAGAAATGAAACTAAGAATTGTATTGGTATTAATGCTTAAAAACCTGATATTTGTATTGTGTTTTTTTGCCTTTTTAAAAATAGCATCATCCTATTAAGATAAAGTTCTTTTCATTATTAAATAGATTAAACACCTTCTCTTTTAAGAAGCTCATCATTGGACAACAAATATAATTAATGATTGTTCTTTTTTTAAGATGAAGAATATATCTAAATATCAAGTGCATTCCTAATTTTTCTGTGAGAAATTTGCATAGAATGTATTTCATTCAAGAAGATCAGTCTTAAAGGAAGGACACAAATGAAAATTGCATAAAATGAGGCATCATTGAGTTGCAATTTGTATCAAGATAAGAAGACCATATAGCAATGGTTTCATGGGTCCATAAAAGCATTGAAGTATAAATTGATTCTTCTTGTTCTTAAAAGACATAATAAATGATATGTATGTAGTATCTTCCTTCAATTGCTCCCCCAATTTGCATTCAAATTCATAGTTTCAGTCCTTAGAAGACATAATCCTTAGATGATCTTTAAGAAATATATACAATGTTAGTTGAAAGAGTAGGCAAACTGAATACATTGAAGGTGAGGCACATCAGCTCATATCTACTTCCTTGATCTTTTTTCTTTTCTCATGAATTCCTTTTGCTAAAGTGTCTCTGCTGGGCAGATTATTCTAGACCACCAACGTATGCTGCATAATTTTATTTGATACTGATAGAGATAATTCTCTTTCGGCTCTCTTCTTTGCTGCCAGAAGCTACCTACTACTTTTCTGTGATTGTGTATGTCTACAAAATGGGAGTGTTTCTCTTTGTTTGTTAGATGTGGTATCTTCTACTTCAAATATCCCTGCTTCAAAGTACTGTGGGAGATAGAAGAAAGGAAAGAGAAAATACTCCACCTTCTCTTACCCTAAGGAGAAAAGTAAATTCTTTCACAAGATCTGATTTGTTGCTTGAGTACTGACTCCTACTTGGAGTCAGAAACCCCAGAGCTGAGAAACTTAGCTTTCTTAAAGAAAATCAAGGATATAACCAATCTTTTGCCAGCCAATGTCCAGGTTGCCCTTCCAATTCAATCAAGAGAATTCATTCACATATTACAAAGGAATAAAAATGTAAAGACATCTTCAGATTTAATTTTAAATCTTCTTACCTGTTTATTGCTTTCTGTGAAAATATCCAATACTTCCAGGTTAGGAGTTAGTCAGAGATCAATTCCCCTACATGTATAACTAAAAAGAGCTAGTTGGGTAATAAGGACAGATGATTATCAGAGTGCCACAATAGTAATCATTAAATTTTAAAGAATCAAAGTGTAGTATCCAACATATTGAATAGAACCTCCCTGGAGGATTAATAGGGAAACATGAACAGGAATATCATAAGTTCAAAGTTTAAAAAAAAAAAGCACAGATGGGTTGCTATTTGTTCTAGTGGAAGGAGCACCCACATCAAAAAGACCATATGCCTATTAAAGTATCAAAGTATAAATTGATCTTAAATATGTTCTCAAGAAAAAACGTGTCTTTTCAAATATTTTTAAAATCCTTAACTAATTTTTTTTTATCTAAAGAAAAGTTAAAATACTTGACTTTTGATAGATACATATCTCAGTAGTGGGTTATGTCTTGATCAGTGCATAATAGTTAACTTTAATAATAGCTAACAGCTATATAGATCTTCAAGATTTGCAAAGTACTTTACATATATTATTTCATTTGATCCTCAAAAGAACTCTGGGAAGATTTGACAGATGAGGAAACTACAACTAATATTCCTTCAGATAACTCTACTTTTTAGAAGGGTGTTCTTTATATCAATACAAAATTTGCTTCTTTGCAACTTCCACTTATTGTACCTAGCTCTTCCCTGTGGGGCCAAGAAGAATGAATACATGCCCTCATACACATGACAAGCCTTTAAAAACAGGAATGCTTGAAGCCCCTCAACAAGGTCTTTTCTTTTACAAAGTAAATGTATTCAATGACTTCAAATCATCTCCATATAGCATGATCTCAAGTCACTTCATCATCTTGGTCACCCTCATGTGAGCCCTACTAGTTTATTAATGCCTTTTCTAAAATGAGTATCTAGATCTGAAGATAAAAGTCCAAATATGTGAGCAAGTATAGTATAATACTATTTGCTTCCTAATCCTAGACACTATACTTATCCTTGAAGCCTAAGAGTGCTTTAGGGATTTGGTGTTGTTGTTGGCAACTACCATAGCAAATTGGTGACTCATATCTATTTGAAAGGCATGCAAATCAATACATCCTTTGCAAAGTGCTATCTAGCCACACCTCCTCATCTTGAATGAAGTTGAATTTTTTCCAAACTATTTTTTTTATTTTTAATATCAGCCTTTTATTTTCAAAATGCATACAAAGAGTTTTCAATATTTGTCCTTGAAATGTGAATTGAATAATGAGAAATAGTATCTTTTTTTTTAAATGATGAAATTAAGGGATGAAAGAGAAATGTAGAAAAAGGGAAAAGGAAAGGGAAAAGTAGAAAGACACAAATAATCTGCTATAAAAAAGAAAATATCTTTTCAGCAGGCAGAGGGTTGCAGCTATGCCAAGGAGAGAGAAAGGTTCCTTGGCATGATTAGGTCCTCTGCAGGGAATTGAGCTGAAGGAAGCTTGTTATATGGGAAGCTCTTGGAAGGGGCTGGGAGCAGTTTGAGTTGAAATCAGAATAGAGAATCTTCACATTGAATGAGTGTCCCTAGACTAATCTCCAACTCAATAAAGTTTGATAAAAATCTCCATCTCCAGTTTGAGCTAAGTAGGAGTGGTCCTGGACTCAACTAGTCCCAGCCAGATAAGAGAATGAAACCATTTTATCTTGATTTCCTGGGTGGGATTCTCAGGGAAGAACTTCTCTGAGGGAGTTTCTCAAGTGTTTCCCCCAAAGTCAGAGGGAGAAAGAGTTTTGGGGCTCCCCTCATCATTACTCTTATCAGAAGTGGGTCAAATAGGAAATAACATATATACTCAATAGGGGTATAGAAATTTATCTTACCCTGAGGGAAAAATAGGAGGAGAATGAGATATGGGAAGAGGGGAGGGTGATAAAAGAGAAGTCATATGGGGGAGGGAGTGGTAAGTAGCAAAACAGTTTTGAGGAGAAAGATAAAAGGAGAGAGAGAATAAATGGGGGAAATACGATTAGCAATAGTAATTGTAAAAAAAATTTTTGAAACAAGTTTCTCTGATGAAATAATGAGCAGGATGCTCTCAGGAAAAAAAATCTTGAAAAGTCCTCCATGAGCAAAGTAAAATATACTACATACAAAATAATAGCAATGTTCTGGGATGACCAGCTGTAAATGACTTCATTGTTCTCAGTAGTACAATCATCCACAACTATTCTGAAGGACTTATGATGAAAAATTCTATCCATATCCAGAGAAGTAACTGATTGGATCTGAAATACATAATGAGGCATTCTTTCTTTGTCTATCTCTATTTTTAACTTAATTTTTCTTGAGGATTTTTATTTTCCTTAGAGTGGGAGATTTATGTTTTCTTTCACACCTTGACTTTTATGGAAATGTTTTATATAACTTCACATGTGGTTTCTTAATTGTGAGTGGGGATAAGAGAGAGAATCTAAAACTCAAAAATCTTAAAAACAAATGTAAAAGAAATTTTGTTTTGACTGCAACTGGGGGGAAATGTTAAATAAATAAATAAATTTTAAAAAATTTTAAAAATAAATAAAAAACATTTATCTTTGCAAAACTTTGTGTTTCAATTTTTTCCCTCCCTTCCCTTCACTCTCTCCCACCTAGACAGCAATAACACAATTAGGTTAAACATGTGCAATTCTTCTAAACATATTTCCACATTGATCATGTTGCACAAGAAAATGCAGATTTTTTTTTAAAAAAAAGAGAAAGAAAAAAAAAAAACAAGCAAGCAAACAACAACAACAAAAAGTGAAAATATTATGTTGTGATCCACTTTCACCCATGGTTCTCTTTCTGTTTGTAGATGGATTTCTCCATCACAAGTATGAAGTTGATTTTAAGCCAAATATAAAAGCCTACATTTATTTAAAATCTCAAATGCATCTTTGACCTCCCCCTTCCCATATCTCATTCCCCTCGTATTTTCCTGCAGGGTAAGATAAATTTCTATACCCTTATGGAGTATGTATTTTTCCTATTTGAGCCAATTCTGATGAAAGTAAGTTTTACTCACTCCCTCTCTCCTTCCCGCTCCTCTTCCACTGGAAAAGATTTTTCTTGCCTCTTTTTTGGCAGATAACTCGCATCATTACACTTTTTCCTTTCCCTTTCTCCCAATACATTCCTGTTTCATTGATGACCATCAATTTGGCCATCTAGTCCCAAAGATGACTGAAATCCATCCATACCCTCCAATGCCATCTGACTCTTATTGCCCCATTAGTTTGTCACATAGGACCCATCCCAAGTATTGGTCTTATTTGCTTTCACCACACTTCATATTTATGTCTTTTAAATTTTATCTTGGCCCCAAATTCCAATCCATCAAGATTGTTTTTGTATTATTTATTTTTCTTTTTTAAAATAAGCTTTCCTTTTATTGGTGGTGCTTTTATAGCGGTGTAATAGTTGTTGGCCTTTGTAAGGGAGATATCGTGTTCATGGTATTTCATTTTTATACAGAATTGAATAAACAGACTCAAAACCCAAACAGAATAAACAGACCCAAAATTATATCAATTATAAGTGGGGTTTGGAATGAAGAGTAGTTGGAGTGAAATCCTGAAAATATTAAGGGAGAAGGGAAAATCATTGTTAAATTGGGAGTCCCTGAGGGTTTGAGTAGTTTTAAGAGGCCATATTAGAAAAAGATTGAGTCAGGAGTCAGGAGGCAATTTGACAAATGGGGTATAGGAATCAGCTTCTCTTACTGGGATGCTCCAGCCCTTTCAGATTTAATTAATAATAAATGTGATAACCAATCTGGTTATTCATAATGTCCAATGTATTGAATATCCCTCATAGCTTTTTGATATCTAAAAAATTCTGATAAATGTGTTATCAGTACCTCCATCTAATTTATTGATTGATTAATTGATTTTTGTGAGGCAATTGGGGTCAAAGTTTTCCCAGATTCACACAGCTATAATTCATTGATTTAAGTAACTATATTTTGGAGTAGAGGGCCTGCACAAATTCTTGGAACAGTCACTCAAAGATTTTCAAATTGGCATCTTAGAAATAAGAAACTTAAAAGCAAGTTTTTTGAGAACACAAATCATATTATGCTTATATTATACACCATTCCCAGTATACAATGGATTCTAAAAACAAACAAACCAAATCAAGTCACTCTTAGCAATGTGGTATTTCATATTAGCTTTATAGAAACTCAAGCTATAAAAACTGAAAAGGAAAAGTGGAACTTAGCTTTGAGGTGGTAAACATTATCACATAAAAATTCAAAAGTGCTTTGGATAGAAACCTTTCAAAACCCTAAACCACAATCAAGGCATAATGCATTTGACATTTATGTGACCAAAACGTTAAGACCTTTTTATTGTGAAAAAATGTAGAGCACATTTTCAGTCATTTTTAAATACTTCATTTGATTCATGGACCTTGTTCAGTGTTCACTTTTTTTTTTTACTATGAAAATTGGTCTTTACTAGTTAAGTGTTTTCTGGCAAGCCTTTGCCCTTAAATGTGCACTAACTCAAGTGTCTAATTAGTAGCTTGGGGGGGGGGGGGAAGGATGGGGATGTGTGTGATGGAAATTTCTATAGAATTAATACATTCTATAGATTGTATCTTTGACATGGAGATAAGTAGCTCTGAAAGGAATTAAAAACAAGTAAAATGTTGAAAAAAGAAAATGGAATCTCTCAGTTAATAATATAATAAGTTATATAAAGATTTGTTTCTCAAATATCCTTCAATAATCCTATGAAATCGGTTATGCAGAGAGGATTATCCCAATATAGCATTTAAAGAAACTGATGTTCTGAGAAATTTCGACATGCCCGTGATCACATAGGGTGAAGCGAATTTCAAACTCAAAGGCAGAAGTGAGTACTAGGATAAACTATGCCTAACTGTATTTCACCATATTAGTAATGGTGTTAGAGGCAGTAGAGGTAACTTAGTATAGCAACTAAAATGCTTGACCTGAAATCAGGAAGATTTGAATTTAAATTCAAAGACCATATCAGACTCTTATTAGCTCTATGACTCTGGGCACTTAACTTCCATTTTTCTCATCTGCAAAATGGGAATAATAACATCTACCTCCCAAAGTTGTTGTGAAGATAAAATGAGATAATATTTGTAAAATGTTTCACATAGTAGATACTTGTATAAATGTTAGCTATTCTCATTAATATTGTGGTGGTTATCAATTATTTATCTTAATAAATTATTATTTATAAATGACACTCAGAAGTTCTCACCTGGCTTGATTCAAGTTTAGGGATCCATGACCTTCTGAACACCACAATGATGAATATGAGATTAATTAATGCTTTGTTTTCATAATTTAAATGCAAAATATAGATTTAAATGATGACTTTGAAGTCAAAAGTCTGTAGTTTTTTGCCTGAAAAAACAAGTAAGGCTAGCAAAAGAGAAGGAATACAAAAATGTCTAAGAGGCAGAATCTATTTGCTTCTCCTGTTCATGTGAATCTAAACATATGTGGGTGGCTGTATATAGGCCAAGATTTGGGTTGATATCACTAAGCAACAATGTCTGGCAGCAGTCGAGGCATAAGTCTATTTGCAGCATTAGCTTGACCAGTATAAATATTGTTTTCATATGAAAAGTATAGCTACTTCTAAACAATACAGATCTAACATAACTAAGTAGATTTGGATGATCCAAATTTTTACTAGATTTGTCAGATAGTTTGTATAATATATATAATATTTTATGGAAAACTTTTTTAATTGACAAAAATTATTCTCTTCTGCCCCATTCACTTTCTCCACCACCTCCCGAAGGAAAAAAAAATCAAAAACTTATGTATAAAATATCTATGGTCGAGAAAAAATTAATTTTCTTATTGGTCATCTCCAAAAAAAAAATTATGTCTCAATTTGTACTGAGTCTATCTCTTTTTGCGTGGATCTAACAATGGCATTCCCAAGCTCAAAAATTTTCCGTGTTCCCAATTGCCTCTAGGACAAAAAGAATTTCTCACCCTGGTAAAGCTCTCCACTATCTAGGTGCTACTTGCCTTTTCGGATTCATTTCTTTTTATTTCCCTTCACACTCTACATCCCAGTTGAATTGGTCCACATGTTATTCCATGTACTCAATATCTGATCTCCAATTGTCTGTCCTTTGCATAGTTTATGCCAGATATTTAAATGACATGTCTTCCTAATTTTCATTTCTTAGAATTCTTAGTTTTCTTCAAGATTCAGGCCAGATGTTGACTTCTATAGGACTTCTCTTCTGACCTAGAAGTTGCAGGTGCTCTCTCCATACTCAATTTAGCATGCATTTACTCATCTATTTACATGCTACTTTATTTCTATAACATATAAAATCCTTGAGGACAATGGTTCTCTTTGTCATCTTTGTGTTCTCAAGGCTTTGCACCAAGTCAGCTCTCAATAAATGTTTGTTGAAGATACTTGAATTGAGAGGCAAACAACAAATTGCTAAAAAGGAAAACTAGTGATTATTAAGGGAAGAAAAGAATCTCAGGGCTTTGGAAGTGACAGAAGCAGGGACTTAGGGGATTTAAGAATGAAAACTGAGATTGATATCAAAGAAATCCAAGAAAAACAAAGAAAGATTTGAGATTTGAGAGATTTGATCTGGGAAAAAAGAAAGCATGAACGGAAGTGAAAGTTCTAAAAAATTGTTGATTTTTTTTTGCAGAAGCAAAAACCTAGAAGCAAAGTAGTGCCCATCAATTGGGGAATGGCAAAAAAAATAAATAAATAAATAAAAAACTGGTATATGAACAGAGAAAAAGAAACTGAACTGATAATTTTTTTGACATAAGAAAATTGCTTCCCTGACTCAAATTTATAAGAAATCAAGCCATTCTCCAATTGATAAATGGTCAAAGGATATGAACAGACATTTTCAGATGATGAAATTGAAACTATTACCACACATATGAAAGAGTGTTCCAAATCATTATTGATCAGAGAAATGCAAATTAAGACAACTCTGAGATACCACTACACACCTGTCAGATTGGCTAAGATGACAGGAAAAAATAATGATGAATGTTGGAGGGGATGCGGGAAAATTGGGACACTAATGCATTATTGGTGGAGTTGTGAACGAATCCAACCATTCTGGAGAGCAATCTGGAATTATGCCCAAAAAATTATCAAATTGTGCATATCCTTTGATCCAGCAGTGTTTCTATTGGGCTTATATCCCAAAGAAATACTAAAGAAGGGAAAGGGACCTGTATGTGCCAAAATGTTTGTAGCAGCCCTATTTGTAGTGGCTAGAAACTGGGAAATGAATGGATGCCCATCAATTGGAGAATGGCTGGGTAAATTGTGGTATATGAATGTTATGGAATATTATTGTTCTGTAAGAAATGACCAGCAGGATGAATACAGAGAGGACTGGCGAGACTTACATGAACTGATGCTAAGTGAAATGAGCAGAACCAGGAGATCATTATACACTTCGACAACGATATTGTATGAGGACATATTTTGACGGAAGTGGATTTCTTTGACAAAGAGACCTAACTGAGTTTCAATTGATAAATGACGGACAAAAGCAGCTACACCCAAAGAAAGAACACTGGGAAACCAATGTGAACTATCTGCATTTTTGTTTTTCTTCCTGGGTTATTTATACCTTCTGAATCCAATTCTCCCTATGCAACAAGAGAACTATTCGGTTCTGCAAACATAGATTGTATCTAGGATATACTGCAACATATCCAACATATAAAGGACTGCTTGCCATCTAGGGGAGGGGGTGGAGGGAGGGAGGGGGAAAAAATCGGAACAGAAATGAGTGCAAGGGATAATGTTGTAAAAAAAATTACCCTGGCAATGGATTCTGTCAAAATTGTAAAAATACAAGTAATTTTAAATAATTACTTTAAAAAATAAATAAATAAATAATAAAATAGATAAAATAAATAAAATAAAATAAAATAAAAATATTAATATAGATAGATAGATAGATAGATAGAGAGAGAGAGAGAGAGATAAAGAAAATTGCTTCCACCAATGCAGGCTGCACATTCTTTGCAGCTTATGACCACAGAGAGTTGCCTAGGGTACTGAGAGGTTAAATGGCTTAATGAGGATCATACAGATAATATATTTTAGAATCCAGGTCTTCCTAACTATGAGACTGGCTCTTTATCTACTATACTTACTGGTTATAGACAAATGTAATGGAATAAGAATGAACCACATAGAATAAGGAACATGAGGAACTTAAAGAAATATGGGAAGGTGTATTAACCAATAATTCAGAACCAGGGGAATTCTATGCCCAATGACCACAATAATGTAAATGAAAATTATGACCAATTTAATGGTTTTAGAGGACAGATTCTGAAATTTTTTTCTTTCATCTCAGTAGAGGGGTGATAAACTACAAGGAAAAAGAAGAAAGAAGGACAAAGTAGAAGAGAAAGAAAGAGAGTAAGGAGGGAGAGGAGGAGGAAGAGGAAGAGCAGTAGGAAAAGGAAGAGGAAGAGGAGGAGGAGGAGGAGGAGGAGGAGAAAGAGGAGGAAGAGAAGGAAGAGAGAAAGAGAAGGAGAAGAAAGAAGAGGAAGAGGAGAAGAAAGAAGAAGGAGAAGAATAAAAAGAAGAAAGAGAAAGAGGAGGAGGAGGAAGAAGAGGAGAAGGAGGAAAAAGAGGAGGAGGAGGAGGAGGAGGAGGAGGAGGAAGAGGAGGAGGAGGAGAGACTAAGGAATAACTTAAGTACACAGTTCAGTTTTAGAACAATAGGCCTAGGACAAGGAATTTAGATTTTTTACTAGTTGTTCTAGTGCTACTAGAATACTGTTGCATTAAGTTTGTCAGCATACACACACTTATATACACAAACACCCAAGTTTTTCTTTCAAAAAAGAGAATGAACATTCTTAGCCACCACAGAGGAGTAAAGTTTTGCTCTCCTGGATTTCATGATCTCCAGAATTTTATCATTCTGCAAAATGTAGCAGCAAGGTGGTGCAGTGGATAAAGCATGGAACCTGGAATCAGTAAGACCTGAGTTCAAATTTGACTCAGATACTTACTAGCTGTGTGTTCCTGAGCAAATCATTTAACCTCTGTTTGTCTCAGTTTCCTTGTCTGTTAAATGAGGCTAATAATAGCATCTACCTCCCAGGGTTGTTGTATGCATCAAATGAAATAAGTATAAAATCATTTAGCACAGTGTCTGGCACAATCTGTACTTACATAAATGTTAGCTATTATTATTATGATACCAACTCTGAAAAATATCTCCTTAGCAGTCCCTGCCTCTCAGCCTCTTGCTCACATTGTTTGGAGGGGTTGGGGTGAACATTAAGAGACTTTTCCCAAGATACTCCATCATTTAAGGAGGGTGGAGGAGTGAAGGTGGAAAATTCACCTCCTCATTTCCTACCTGGTTGCTCTTGTAGATGTCATAATCTCCAAAAATTCCCCATTGTGCAAAGTGAAATCTGTTCCCTGTCTCTTAATCTCAGTGACAGAACTTCAGCATGCCCTACCTGCCCTAAGGATGAGGACCTGTTTTATGCTTTTGTATCCCTAGGCCTGGCATGTAGTAGATATTTAATAAATGTTTATTAAATCTGAAGTTAACTCCACTGATAGCAAGAAACTTCAGTGAAAATGTCCCTAAAAAATTGCCAATATGATATGTATATTCTGGAGAAAACCTTGGAAATAAGTGTTCTAGAACAATTGTTAACATGGGTTACTTTATTTTAACCTGGTTTGTGAATGCCCTCCATCACCTCCTAAGATGATTTACCTACAACTTTTTCTGTGGACTGATGCCAACAAGAACTTTCCCAAAATTTGCTAGGATGAGGCAAGCCTTCTGAAGTTACAAGAAAGAGAGTTCTCTCCAGAGAGCATTTTGCTGGAGAATACTGTTAAAATTAAATATTGTTCCTTTAAAATAAAAAAGTATATATGATGATCAATTCTGATGGACACGGCCCTCTTCAACAATGAGATGAAACAAATCAGCTCCAATAGAACAGTAGTGAATTGAACCAGCTACGCTCAGCAAAAGAACTCAGGGAAATGAGTGTGAACCACCACATAGAATCCCCAATCCCTCTATTTTTGTCCACCTGCATTTTTTATTTCCTTCACAGGTTAATTGTACACTATTTCAAAGTCCAATTCTTTTTGTGCAGCAAAATAACTATATGGACATGTATACATATACTGTATTTAACATATACTTTAACGTATTTAACATGTATTGGTCTACCTGCCATCTGAGGGAGGGGATGGGGGGAAGGAAGGGAAAAATTAGAACAAAAGGTTTTGCAACTGTCAATATTGAAAAATTACTCATGTATAAATCTTATAAATAAAAAGCCATAATAAATAAAATAAAATAAAAAGTATAATGCAATGTTCAGAGTATAACTAACTATAATTTTACCTTTTGAGAATTCTTTTGAACCCTGGGTAGCATAGAACAGAATGGATGAATAAATGAATGAATGAATGAAAAAAACATTAATCTGAGTGAGAATGAAGAATTGAGGATACCAGGATGTCAAATCTGAGTGACAGGGAGAGTGGCAGTGTTCTCAATGATGATAGAAAAGTTTAAAAGAGGAACTGTAATGAATTATGTTTTGCATAGGTTGAATTTGAAATGTGGATAGAGAAAAAATTAAATTTTAAAAAATTTTTAAAAAGAAATGTATATGGGACAACCAATTCAAAACATTTAGGAAGTCATCAGTGATATGGGACTATTACTCAGGAGAAAGACTAGGGATGTGTATAGAAATCTAGGAATAATGATGCATGAAGATGGCACAATAATTGTTATGGTAAATAAATGAGATGGTATAGAGGGAAAATAGAAGAAAACCCAGAACAGAATCTTGGGGTTGGGAGAGGAAGAGCGGCCATGGTTAATGACTAGAATATATTTAAAGATTCAGCAACGAAAACTAAGAATGAGTGATTAGACAGATAAGAGAAGCATGCTGTACAAGACTGGAAAACATTAGCCCCTGGGACTAGGAACCCTGGACCCTGCTGTTCTGTGCTAGTTATGTCTCTGGCAATATCACCAGAAAACTGGATATTTTTAATATTGTGATAAATTCTCAGCTTAATATTCAGTGCCCCAGATTACAGATACAGCTTTGTGGCCAGCTCTGGAGGAAATGAACTGCAATTATCCATTCTGAGTTTTGGAGTAGTCATTTTTTTTTTTTTGCCTGCACAGGAGATCAGATATATTGTCTTCTTTCATGAGATTGATGAGAATTCCGCTGTGCTTGCCACACTCCAGTGCAGAGGACTGGAGGGCATGTAGCACGTGGAGAAGGGTCAAAGTGAGACTATATCAGTCTCTGAACCTAAAAATCTGAACTCTTTCCCACCCATTAAAATGGATGAAGAAAAGCTGTGTTTTGATGTGCAGCACCCCATAGACTTGCTTGAGGCAGAAAGGAAAGGAATTGCTGTTGCTTTTAATAAGGAACACTTGTCTGAAACTCTCAGAGCATATACAGGAATAGAATGCTATGAGGCTTTCTCATTCACGGAGCATCCTCTCCTTCCATGTCACTTGAGTTGCAGAGACTCCAGCGTAGAAAATCCATTTCCACATTCAGGCTTTCTTTTTAGCTAATTTTCAAGAAACTATGTCACTCTTATTCAAAGGTAGTGTTGTTGGGAGTTGGTGGTTGGGGTGAAGGGGATTGGGTGCGGAATGCTAAACCAATTAAATTGATCTTGAAGCAAAGTTTTCCAGTTAAAGGCTGTTCTTAGATTTGGTTGTTGATGGAAGCTGAGGCAGACTGAGAAAGTCACTAATTAGGGTGGAAAACAAAATGTCTGAGGGAAGATTTGCATCATTAACCAAGTATAATTAACTCGGGTTGAGTACTTTTTTGACATTTCTCCCAAAACACAGAATTTTGCAGATTTCAGGGCATAGTGTAGCATCTATGAGACACAACTCTATCAAATCTGTCAAGTAATTTTGATATTCAAGTGGAATGCAAGGGAATTTTATGTGAGGCTTATCCCTGCTTATCACTTTCTTCATTAATATTTCAGAGTGATCATGACTGAATTTTATAGTTTAATCTTTTACTCTGAATTCTTCCTCCCACCACCTGCCTTCTCCTTGCAGCATTAATCTCCCAAAACTTCAAATTCTGTGGAATGTTTGTCTTCATGAAGAAAGTTACATGATAGCAAATAAATGTGCACAATTTATGTCCTATAGAGTTAACTTTGAGAAAAATCTCCATTACTTTTAAATAACTTGGATTAGCATGGCCAAATAATTTGCCATCTGTTGGCCAGCCTATAGATTGATGGGGACAGAAAGTGATGCAGAGAATACAACACTGGGCTTAGAGCCAAGAAGACCTGAGTTCAAATGCAGCCTTTCTAAATGGGAAGTCATTTAAATTTATTTGCCTGTTTCCTGTCTATAAAATGAGCTGGAGAAAAAAAATGGCAAACCACTCTAGTATCTTTGCCAAGAAAATCCCAACTGGGGTCCTAAAGAGTAGAACAAACTGAAAACTACTATCAACAATGAAAGATGGATGTTACACTAAGTTAAACCAGCACTTGAAACGCATAAATTTTCTGTAGTTGGAATTTCTTTCTTTCAGTCTTTCTGGTATCTATCAGAGTTTGTGCTGTAAAGAATCTAGGACCATTTCCATTTTACAGTGAAGTTCTAAGGGAAGAGTTCTCTTATATTTTCCCTACATTGCAATGTTCTTAAAAGAGGGAATCCTGCTGATTTGATGTGTTGGTTAGTTTTGCCAGATTACTTTTTCTTTCTCTTTTTTAATTTATTATTATAAGAAATTGCCATCCATATGAAGCAGAGGACAAATATATTGGGAAATGAAGTTATAAAAATAAAGCTATCAATAAATATGATTTGTTTTAGGTTTTTTTTTAACCACCAAAGAAGATGTTTTAACCTGCTTTTAAAAAAATACTTATTAGGCCTACCAAAAAAAAAGAAATAAAATTTGGATCATATCTTTTATACAATTAGAAAAAAAGGAGCATTTTTCCTTAAACAAATACATAAAATTAAGGTCCTCTCCAACTCTAAAATGCTCTAATTCTGTGAAAATTATTTTTTGCTCCACCCTTGCTGTATGAATGAAATTTCTGAAGCCATATTATTCCTTTAAGCAATGGTGTGACACTAGGCTTAAATAATACTGGAGATATTATGACATTTACTTAATCACGTACACCTTTCAGAAGCTTCTTAGACTGGTTGAAATCAATGCCAAAACTCTACCCTGACTCCATCCTTTTCCATGGCTCTAGATGACAGCAAGCAGGCAGTGACCCTAAGTACTAAGCAAAATTATTGCCTATCACATAGAAGAAAAGTAATCAGATGCACACAAGAGAAAATCAAAATAGCTAATCCACTACAAAGCAAAAGGAACCCTGATAGGCAGAAAAACTGTTGTATTCAGGAAAATTTTTACTGCCAAATAAACATTTTCAGTGCAGGAACACGATGGCTTGAAATATTTGACCAGACGACGGTACTCTGGAACATAAATAGCCTGAGCTTTTGGAATGTCATGCTATTTTCAGAACAAATAATCTTTGTCTGATGGCAATCCAATGTACAGTATTTGTTCTATGCTGCAATTTATAAAAATAGGGAAGGAATTGTAAATGTATCATTCTAAACACATCATCCTAAAGGGAAACTTTGAATTTTCCCTAGAGTGGATTGTATCACTAAAGATGAGGGAGAAGAAAACAAAGTATCACACAGCTTTACTCAGGGGCTCCATCACAGCATAATCGTAACCAGAAAACTATGAATCCAGTGGAGTAATAGCAAAATATAAACATTTTTCGTGTTGTAAAATTCACATATGGAGCCTTGTACAAGAGGAGTAGCCTTCAACCTGAAATAGCATTTTTAAGTAATTTTATTTTTGTTGTTTGTCCTTCATTCTCAAAGTAGACTATGACATCAGGAAGTGATACCATGAATGCAAGTGAATTGGATTTGCGAGAAAGGGTTGTGTAAGGTCACCTGTCTTTCTTTCTCCTCCAGAACTATCTGGTTCCAATAGCCAGATACAGATAAGGATAACTGAAGATGGCCATGAATGCAGTTGAGAGAGCTTGGTCTTTTAAAGTTAAGATCTTTAAACAGGTCTCAGTTTCACTAAGGCATTATCCTTTCAGTGATTTAGAATAGGTAAGAATTGAGGCAAAGAATGACCTCTTTCACTTAGTCAAAAAAAAAAAAAATTAATCTGAAAAGGGAAGAGTTTCTGGTCAAACCAGAAACAAATGCTATTTACATTTACTCTGAGCCAATCAGGGCTCAAACAATGACTAAGTGGGAGGTTGGCCTGGGATCTATTGGACAATCAATGAAAGTCAGAATGAAAAAAACATGGTCCTAGCCTGTAAATCCCAAAGGTTTCAGGGTTCAAAATTTATATTCCTTGGGCAGAGCTGTAGAGGGCTGAAACTCTGAAAAAGTGTTTGAATCAGATAGCCAAGCACTTAAGGCTAATCAGGAACAGAGGGGCTAAAGACTCCGGACTTTAGAATCCAGGATACTTCTTTGACAAGCAGAGTGGCAGCTTACCTGATTCCTTCACTTCTCCCTCTAAAGACCAAGAACTTTGATTGATCCTGACTCTGACTGATCCTGAGATCTTTCAGGGAGCTAGCCAGGACTTTATATTTGACACCCCAACATGAACTAAAGACCTAAACAGGAAGCTCGATCACAATTTCAGTAAAGAAGTCCCTATGACCAGGAAGTAGGGTGAATATTAAAATAGACAAGCAGGAAACTTTGTTAAGGGCTGAAATGGGACAGATACTAGGAAAAACTTACCCCACCCCCACCCTGAGGGAGCTGTATAGAAAGCATACTTAGTTAGTAAAGAGGCAAGGTTTGCTTATAACTCAGAAACAGATAGATGGACTCTTAGAAAAATTAGAAAGCACAGCCCCTTGGTTCTTCAGGGAAGAAGAAATAGAGGCAGATAATTGGAAACTAGTTGGAGAACAACTAAGTGAATATTACAATCATAATGGTCCTGATTCAATTTCTAAGGAAACATTATAGATAGGTAGATAGATAGATAGATAGATAGATAGATAGATAGATAGATATAGATATAGATATAACATAATACAATTGGCCTTAAAGAATCCCACAAATTCTATAAAAAAGAAAAGTTTTAAGGAGAACATCCAGACAAGGAAGTGTGAGGAGAAAGAGGAAGAGAAGGGGGAAGGATAATGAAAAAAATCAATGAAAGGTATAGGGAGTTGAGTGAACTTAAAGGGTGTGGTGCTTCTCACTCTCAAAGTCCAGTTTCACCTCCAAGAACACTCAAGCAGGTTCTTGACCATCCCCCATCAACTTCACCTTCCTGGGTGGAGAGAGAAGGAGGACTGGTAGGGGCAGTGATACCACCAGCACTTCCCTCCCAGCGACTACCCCTGCCTATGACTCAATTGCAAAAGGCACTACCTAACGCCAAAAAGGAAGGGCAGAATACAGCTGGTTTGAGAATAGAAATTTATCCTCTGATTGAACAGCTTAACTCTTCAGGTCAAGAAAGGAAAAGATACACTTCTTTTAAGCTAGAAATCATCAAAGATCTGAAAAAGGCTTGCACTCTTTACAAGTCTACATCTTATTATGTTAAGACGTTATTACAGAATTTGACTTATGAAATTTTAACTCCTAGTGATTGGAAATCTATAGCAGGGACATGTTTAGAACCTGGACAAAACTTGTTGTGACTTTCTGAATATAGTAAGCTCTGTAGGATACAAGCCTGATGAAATAGGCAACCGTAATTAATACTCCAATCTCCTATGACCAACGAACAGGTGTAGGTCCTTATGCAGACACTTCAGCACAGGTTAATTACTCCATAGCAGTATATGAGCAAATTGCTTCTGCTGCTATCAAAACATGGGGCACCCTCCCAGGAAGGCAAGATAGAGGAGAAGCCTTCAGGAAAATAGAGCAAGGTCCAAATGAACACTTTGCTGATTTTGTGGGACGCCTGCGACAGCTATGACAAGAACTATTGATAAAAATGCAGCAAGAGAAATTATAATAAGACAACTTACTAAAGAAAATGCTAATGAGGTTTGTAGGAGAATTATACTAGGACTACACAAGGATGCTCCTTTAGAGGAGATCAAAACCCCATGTCCAAAATGCAACAGAGGCTTCCATTGGGCATCAGAATGTAGACTGATTCAGGGAATCGGGATGGGGGGCCAAGCCCTAGAGCCCAAGGCAAAAAATACTTGAGGCATGATAGTAGCAGATGCTACACCCAGAGAGTCTTTAGAAGTTCAGTACTCAGACATGACCAATCAGCCAAGAAGCAATCTGATGGAAGAAAGGGATTACATAATCAATCAGCCAGGAAGCAACCTGATGAGAGAAAGGGATTACAATTGGGAAGAATAGAGTTGTATGCAGCTGGGACTACTGAGATATCCCCTGGAGAGGTGAAATCTGTTCCTCTCCAGTCTATGAATCCCTTGCCTCCAGAGATCTTTGACCATTTCACTTCCTGAGAGTATGTACAAAACAGTGTCTATCCACACACTGATGTGGGAAACTGGGGAATGTGTAAATAATATTACAGTCACTAATACAGGTAGACAATTGTGACTTATCAACCAGGAGAAGTAGTAGCATCAGGTTTACTGATACAGACTCCTAATAGGCAATCTGGTGATAGTTGCCCAGATTCTGACTCCAAGCAACAGAATCCAGGAATATTCTAGACTGTAGCAGTTACAGCTGACTGACCTATGCTCATTATCTATATAAATGGCCTACCATTGGAAGGACTGGTAGACACAGGTGCAATTGCATACTCATTAGAGATGCCAGCTGGCCCAGTCACTGGCCAAAGATTAAGGCAGACAACTACATGTCAGGCGTAGGAGGATTAACAGCAGCTGAAGTTAGTGCTACCCCTTTGAGATGGAACAGGTGAAGGTGAAACAGGAGTTTTTATTCCTTTTTATAGTTGAAAAAAATCCCCATCAATTTGTGGGGAAGAGACATTTTACAACAGTTAGGATTACAAATGAGTACTTCAATTATTTTAGGCAGGGCTGCTTTTGAAGGCCTGGCAACACTTTCACCTATTCCTATCCAATGGAAAACTGATACACCAGTGTGGATAGAACAGTGACCCTTAGCTAGTGATAAAATTCAGGCCTTATTAAATATAGTACAGGAGCAACTTGACCAAGGACACTTACAACCTTCTCTAAGTCCTTGGAATTCCCCAGTATTTGTTGTAAGAAAGAAATCTGGAAAACGGAGGATGTTGACTGATTTAAGAAAAGTAAATGAACAGATGGAAACTATGGGAACTCTTCAGCCTGGACTTCCATCTTCTACTCAATTGCCTAGAGAATGGCCTCTTTAGGTTATAGACATTAAGGATTGTTTCTATTCTATCCCTCTGCATAAGGAGAGTAAGAAAAGATTTGCCTTTTCAGTGCCCAACATTAACTTAGCTGAGTCTTATAAAGATATGAATGGACAGTTTTGCCACAGGCAATGAAAAACAGTCCTACTATGTGTCAAATGTATGTTGCTACTGCTCTTACTCTAGTAAGAAAAGCATTTCCAAAAGTTATGTTGTTACGTTATATGGATCATATATTGGGATGTGCACCTGAGGAACAAATGTTAGAAGCATGTTTACAAAAGACCATAGAAACACTAAAAAACTACAAATTGCATATAGCTCCAGAAAAAATTCAAAGACATGCTTCTTTTCAATATTTAGGCTATGAAGTATACTCTAAGGTGTTTATAATACAAAAACTTCCATTAAGAACAGAAAAGCTTAAATGACTTTCAAAATTGATAGGAATTATCCAATGGATGCGTCCAGTGGTAGACTTGACTACCTATCAAGTGCAACCATTATATGACATTTTAAGGGGAGACAGTGATTTAAACTCACCACACTATCTTACAAAAGAAGCTCAAGAGGCTTTGAGAGAAGTTGAACTGGTTTTATCCAATGTGATTGAAAGAGTCACTCAAAAACCCTTAGAAATATCAGTTTTTGCTACAAAAGAGGCACCCACAGCAGTTCTTTATCAAGGAGACAGTGTGATAGAGTAGGTGAACCTCTCAGCACAACCAGAACAAAGCCTTACTCCTTACCCAATGCTTGTGGCTAGAATTTTATTAAAGGCCATTAAGTGAGCAGTACAATTATCTGGGATAAGACCTGATAAGATATACATCTTTTATATTAATTTTGCTCAAGAGCTAGCAAGAAAGCATCCAGGTAAGATTTATATTTTGCATGTCCACTCTCATAGTCCTCTTCCAGGTCCTATTTTTGATGATAATTCAAAGGCAGATAGCCTTCTAACCATGTTGGCCAATACTCCTTTATTTCCAGCAGCCCAAGAATCTCATTCTAAATATCACCAGAATGCTCAAGCTTTACGTTTACAATTTGGAATAACAAAAGAGGAAGCTAGGAGCATAGTAAAAGCCTGTACAGCTTGCCTTCCTTTCCATGCTCCTACACTCCCTCCCGCGAAGAACCCTCATGGTTTGAGACCCAATGAAATTTGGCATATGGATGTGACCCACTATAAATCTTTTGGTCATCTGTCTTTTATCCATGGTGTGGTAGACACCTTTTCAGGATTCACTTTTGCAATACCAGCAGCCAAAGAGACAGCCCGAGTGGTCACTGAATTCCTTATACAAGCATTTGCAATTATGAGTGGGCCACAAGCAATAAAAACAGATAATGGACCTGAATATACTTCTAAACATTTTGCACACTTTTGTGTACAGTATAAGATTTTACACACCACTGGCATGCCCTTTAATCAAGGACAGGCAGTAGTAGAAAGGAGAAATAGAGACATCAAGACACTCCTCCAAAAACAAAAGAAAGGGGAAGCCAGAGGTGATCCTAGAGAACTTCTAAATCTAGCCCTTTATACTAGTCACTTCTTGATTTTTGACAAAGATGAACTGGCTCTGGCAGACAGGTTTTATAACCCACCAGAAGGGCAGTGTCCAGTGTGAGCAGCTCCACTATCTTTAGATAATCGCCAGGTGATGTGGAGAGACCCAGAAAGTGATGAATGGAAGGGACCAGATAGGTTAACTCCTTGGGGAACAGGGTTTGCTTGTAGCTCTACAGATGGAAAAGGAATCAGATGGGTGCCAACGGGCCATATCCACCTTATCCATCAGAGAGAGGCTGAGCAGACTCTTGAAACGAAAGAGAATACCCAAGAAACATCGGGTGGTTTCATTGCTGATTGTGCCCACCATTGAAAGAGAATGGCAATTATGGCAATAGACTCATAGACATCAAAAATTGCTAATGAGACTGATGCAGGACTTCAAAACCCTCAGGAAATCATTAGAATCCCTGAGACATACTAAAACTGTTGCAGGACTTCAAAATCTGCAGGAATCATTGGATTCCCTAACATATAATAAGACTGTTGCAGGACTTCAAAAACTTGCAGGGATCATTGGATTCTCTGACACATAAAGTAATGGACAATAGATTGGTTTTGGACTATCTCTTGGCTGCTGAAGAAGATGTATGTGTGATTGTTGTTTACATACCCTCCTTCTAGGACTTCTGGAAATCTTTTATAATACCATGTTGATTCATATTGTTTGTTATATCACAATTTGCAAGTACAATTCATGTTTGTTACACCACATTGAGCCTGCACTGGCTGTGGGGAGAGTCACCACTGCTATCCTATGCTTTATTGCTATGTATTTCTCCCTCTAAAGACCAAGAACTTTGATCCTGACTGACTCCTCTTGAGACCCTCCAGGGAGCTAGCCTGGACTTTATACAGAGCACTCATAGATGTAGACAGAAGGAAGAAAAGGGAAAGAAGAAGCAAAACAAAACAGCTGTGTTACTCATTTGACCAGTTTCACTTGGGTCCCCAGTAGGCATCTCCCAAATATATAAATATTTATAAGTTAAATAGCCAATGGAGTGGAATGCAATGTTCCCAATGCTGCAAGAAGATGAAAGGAAGGAATTGAAGGTGGAAAAAGTTTCTAACTTTTAAGTCAGTAGTATTCCTATGAAAAGATAATTCATTGATGCACTTGAATAGAGCAAGAAACTGTCATATTTTAGCAGGGTTTTTTTTTTTTTTGATCACTTCATCAGAGTCTCTCATGCATGCTATTTGACAATGATTCACAATCCAATGGTCCCCATTTGACTTCTCACTGAGGTGTGAATATCACAGTTATAATGCACAGTCATTTCCATTTATGATCCTGGTTATCTTCATGCTGTGAGGTAAATTTATTTAAAGAATTAAGAAACAGCATGATAGATCACATGTGAAATGATTAGTTTCATTTTAGCTGCAGGTAGGAAGGGTGGGAACATGTAACATTCAATGAAATTAACAAAAAATACTTGAGAATATTTGTTTGGGAAGAAAAATGGGATAAAGAAAATGATTGGACTTTTGATTTCATTTATTTTGGAGAAGTTCCAAATGTGGAAATTCCCTTTTTGAGATTAGATTGGCCCTTTGGAGGGAATTTATAAAACACAGAAGTTTGATACAGATTGTGTGAAAAGCAACACTTGAATCCAGGTCTTCCTAGTCTTGAGGCCAGCTCAATATCCATTGTTCCAAAGTGCCTCTCCTGTTTGATAAAATGGATGCAAAAGATAGCAAAGCACATCATTCAAATTTCATAGTCATAGGACAGAGCATCATGGTATAATCAAAAGAAAACCATATTTGGACTCAAAAGATCCAAATTCAAATATCATAGGAAAGTTAATTTCTCTGGTTCAGTGTTCTTATATATAAAATAAAGATGTTGAACAAAGTTGCTTGCTTAGTGATAAGTCTTTATCATTATGAACCTCCTTGATCTTAGTTTCCTCACCTGTAAAATGAGGAAGCTGAAGTATTTAAGTAGGAAACTATGGCTCCTGGAAGCCCTACTAGGGATTTACAAACTACCAACATTATCTGCATGGTACAATGGAGAGAGTCATAGGTTTGGAATCAGGAAAACTCATCTTCCCAAGTTCAAATCTAGCCTCAAGCACTTATCAACTATGTGACCCTGGAAAAGTCACTTAACTCTTTTGACTCAGTTTCTTCATCTAAAAAATAACTGATGAAAGAATGGCAAAGCATTCCAGCATTTTTGCTAAGAAAATCCCAAATGATGACATAAAGAATTGAACACAACTGAACAGCAATCACAAAAACATCTCTTCTATTTCTCAGTTCTCTAAGTCTCTGTTTCTCAGAGGAGCCTAAGTCAATGAGAGATATCATTTGTGTGATATCACAAAAATATCTGTTTTGTGAATCAAAAGATCAGCAGTTATATCCCTTTATCACAGTCTATTTTCCATTTTTTTTAATTATTTAACTCAAAAACAACCAAATTAATATACAAAAATTTACCTAAACTTTCCAGCCTTTAAAGAGGGAAATGCCATAAAAAATTAAACAAGCAAATGAGATCAGGGAAGAGGGGTGTTGCATGCTCCTTAAGACAATCAGAAATTTCCTCACCTTTAGCCTTACTTTTCTTTCTTCCCTCTTGTGTTCTTTTTTTAAAATATGTATTGAAGCCAATGTGTATATGCTTATGATTATGATTTTTTCATTCAATAACCTCTCATATGAATCTTTCCATATTTCTTTATATGTCCCATAGTCATAGTTTTATGGAGCCATAATATTCAATTGCATTATTATATCAAAATGTCACTCTCCAATTGTTGCACATATAGGTTGTTTCCAATTTTTTGCTGTTATAGATAGAGAAGCTATGAATATTTTTGTATGTATAAGTCTTTTTTCTCTTTTTTATATTTTGGAGGATAACTCTAGTAATAATAATCGGTGGGCCAAAAAGTATGATCAATTTTTTGAATCATTGCATATTTCCATGTTCCTCTGAAGTGTTTGTGCAAGTCTATGGCCTAAGAAAGAATATATTTGTTTTGATTTTCATTTTTCTTATTATTAGTAATTTGGGACATTCTTTCACATGGCTGGTAATAGCTTGCAATTGTTCCTTCCAGAACTATTTGTTCATATCTCTTACTCAATTATCTATTTAGGAATAGCTGTTGGTTTTGCCTCTTTCTGTCAGTTGTCTAAATGTGTTGGATACCAAACCTTTATTTAAAGATTTTTGATGCAAAGGAATTTTTTCCCTTCCATACTACTTCAGTCCCTATTCTATCCTGGATTATTAGTTTGTTTGTACAAACTAACAGTGTATTTGTAACAGTTGGTCTAGTAAGAGTTGGATTAGCTGCAAACCCAAGAGAGCTGAGTCACTAAAGACCTTGGGAAGAGTAGTTCTTCCCATTTCAGACAGACACTAAGCTTTGTGAAATCAGAACTGAAGGGCCAAGTTTTTCTAGTGAAGAGGCATTTTAAATCCCTTGAAAAAGAGACAAAAAGAGTATTAAAAAATAATTGGAAGCAGAAAAACTTTGTCTTCTTTAAAAAGATAACATATTTAAGGAATTTTGCAAACCTTAATGCTAGCTGTTATTATTATTCTTGAACTACAATTCCTGGAATCTTTAATGACAACTTCTTACACCTCCAACAAAGCAACTATTCCAGTACCTGCTGGCCTGACTGGTAGCAAGTTAATCTACCTGTTTCTACACAACTTCACCAAAAATGAATTAAAATGATTTATTAACTTAAAATTTAACACCTTTCATCATAAGCTATGCACCTCTTTGGACCAAGAGACTCATAATAATTTACGTTCACTTGACAAACTTACACATACATTTATATTTGGATGTGTCCACACATTATGTTGTCCTTTCATTATCTAATTATAAAGCTGCCTTTAATATCTTCAAAACAATTACCTCTTAGGTCCCAACTGTGACAGGCACACATATATAACAATCAAAGGTTGAATAGAGATTTTATAGGTTATCTTCTTGGGATAGATGGTACAATTTTAACTGATGAAAGAAGGTAATTATATACAGCTTATTTGGTAGCTATTTTCACTGTCAAGTACAATGGAAAGGATGGAACAAAAATAGCTAATGGGGACTTATTACCCAAGATAAGTAGTGAGATAGTAAGACCTAGGTTGCCTTTAATGAGTTCAAATCTCCTGACCAAGATGAATTATATCCTAGGGAAATGAAAGAACTAGCAGTTGGATTTACTAAAACCATACTAGCAATTCTTAAAAGATTGTTGGAAATGATAAAGGTACCATAAGATCAAAAGACACATTTTTTAATAGGGGCAGAAGGAAAATGAAGTATATTCTACATGTTATAGACCAATGATCTTGATTTCAGTAACTGACAAAATTATTTAAGGGACAGTTGCAATATCTAGAAAAAGAGCAGGCATGGAAGCATCAAGAACAATCACATTAGATTAACCTTCTTTCCTTTTTTGACAAGTTTATGACATAAGTAGATGATGAGAATGTTATAAATAAAATGTACCTGAATTTTAGGAAAGTATTTGATAAAGCATCTTGGGCTTTTCTTGTATAATACATGGAAAGATGTGGGCTAGATATAATAAAATTAAGTGGATTTGGAATTGATTCTATGGTCAATCCCAAGAGAAGTTAGTAACTTAATGTCAACTTGGAAGATTCCAAAGGCATGAGCAATGCTTAACCTGTATCAATTAAGATGTCTATCAATGACTTGAATTAAAATAAAAACATATTCTTTTATGACATATGATTTTCTAATATGATACAAACTATTGAAAAATATATTCAATGACAGAATTAGGATTCACAATAGATACTGATTGGTTAAAACTTTGGGCCTAATGTAATCAGATAAAATTTAATTATGATAAATGTAAAGTCTTATTCTAGAATTCAAAATAAATCAACTTAGCAAGGAAAATGTGAAAGTTATAAATAGATAAGCAGTTCATCTGAAAAAGTTTCTACCTCTAGTATACCTCCCCTTCTCTCTGATTCTACCACCACTTCATGCAATCCTTCACCACTTCACTTGGACCATTTATAATAGCTTTCTAGTTCTAGTTCACTCTGACATGAACTTAATCTCTTTTCTTTTCAGAAAAATGGCTATTATCAGATATAACCAATTCCCAAACTATCCTGTTGGTATAGAGTGATTGTGACAATAGGACTTTTTTTGTCTATTCCTTAAATCTCTGTGCATCTTTAGACAACCTTTGAGATATTGATTAGTATATCTTTAGATAGGTCTGAACCCTGGTCTACCAGCTACATTCCATCTGGATCTTTGATCCTCCCTCAGAGTACTTCCTTGGCTTCCCTGAGAAACCTCCAAGGCTGTAACTGCCCTATAAAAGATCTGCTTATGATGAATATCTTTGCTAAGTTCTTTTAAGCACTAAACACAGTATACGGTTACTCTCTCTCTTTCCCTCCTCATCGTTTGCCATCTAATGGAACCTTTCTTCTTACTATAGCTCACTCTGGTTAGTCTACTAAATTCCTTTATAGATCTAACCTGCCAGTCAATGACTTACTCCCACCTTACAGAGTATTTCCATTTTCCTGGCTAATTATGAGTTCCTCTGGGAAACTTATCTTTCATATGCTCTCCCAACTCTATTTCATAATTACCATTCCTGGTATCTATTGTATCCCTTCATTTTGTCTGTAGAATATTCCTTTAAATAAATCTACTTTTTGCCAAAGAGAATGGTTATGTTTATTCTGAACTAGAAATTGCTACCTCAACCTTATCAACTGTCTCAAATCTCTCCTTATTTCAGTTTATCTTTCACTCAGAGGTCTAATTAATTGCCCTAAAGCATAGGTCTATGTTCCCTTTCCCTTCCTCCATGAAATATATTGCAGTGACTCCCTCTTACCTCAACCAAATCTAACCCTTTGGCTTTGTAAACTAGCCTCTTTCCAGTCTTCTTAATAATTTACTCTCCTCCACATAGTCTGTGACTCAATGACATTGGTCTCTTTGTTGTGCCTTACACACAAATTTCCATCATCAGATAGTGCATTTTCACTGTTGTTGCTCATGGCTAGAATGTTCTTCCTCTGTCTCTCTGCATTCTGGCTTCCTTCAAGTCTCAGCTAAAATCTCATCTTCTACAAAAAGTCTTTCTCCATCTTCCTTGATTGTCTTTCTAGTGATTATCTCTAATTTATCCTGTTTATATGTTTGTAGATAATTATCTACATATGATCTCCCCCGTTAGACTTTAAATTCCTTGAGAGCAGGGATTTGGGGGATTTTTTTGTTGTTTGTTTTTGGGGGTTTTTTTTGGCTTTTCTTTGTATCTCTTATTGTTTCACACAGTACCTGGTATATAATAGGTACTATATACATTCTTGAGGTGTTGGTAGACAACATGTTCAATATGAGTCAACAATGTAATCTGGCAAACAAAAAATAAATTAATGGAATCTTAAGCTATAAGGATACACTAAACTCCCACAACCACCATCCTACTCCCGGCTCACCTCAGAGTTTTTTGTCAATCTACAACAAGGTAAATAGTACAGCTGCCACCTCCAGTATCTTGTTGCCTTGGTGCCATTTCCTTGGGACCTCCTTCTACTCAGAGACAAGGATTAAACTATCTGATTTTCTATTATCAGATTGCTTTCTCTGTTCCTGTCCATCTCCATCCCCTCTGCCACTTTATTCCTTTTGGTCCAGGAGGGGAAAAATAATAATATTTAGTTATTATTCCAGTGAAAATCTTATTGTTCACTGCCCTAGTCAGATAACTTCTGGAATATTGTTCTTAGAACCAGGCACCATGTTTTAGGGTAGCAGTTGGGGAGCTTGCTTTTTGCATGTGAGACCCTAAGATAAGCTGAATGAGTATTAGAAGAGCTCCCTGAGCAGATTCAACTAACTGATCTCTAAGGATTCATCCAACACTGAGATTCTGTGACTCAGTGAATCCAAAGAAGTTTAAGGAAATGGAATTGATGTGATTTATATGTACATGTGGGGTTTATTTCAATTTTGAAAAATAATTTTGACATAAAAGCTCAAGGCAGCACATATGTAATTTTCAAGCAAATGAACATTTTTACAAGATTAACATTTTCTAAACATTTCATTGTCATAACAAAGAAACAGTTGTAATACAAGCATGTAATGTAATGGGATATAATGAAAGGGGGACCGAAAGGAGAAAGCAGAGGAAACATGCAAGAAGAAAAAACAGAGAAAAGAAATAAATCAAACATGGTTGATAATGCACTAATAGTCATTCTCAGTTCTTATTTCTCAAAATAAGACAAAGTTAGCTACTACTTTTTCTCAGCCTCCCAGGGTGCCAATGAGGGTGCTGCAGGGAGGGAAGAAAGCCAGATGTTACTGTGCCATCACAAAATATACATAGTCACTTTCAGATATAGGAAGAAAAAATAGATTATCAATTTTATTAAACTTGATAAATTATCAGAACACATGTTTCATAAACAACATTTTCTCTCTTTTTTCTCTTGCCCCAAAAAATCTAAAACAATTTTGCAAGAAGAAAACAAAACTTTTCCTAAGGCCACAGAAGTAGAAAGTGTTAAAAAGCCAGGGTGCATATTAATATCTTTTGATTCCAAATCTACTATTCTTTACTTTATATCACAGATGGCCTCAGGATGAGCTCGTTATCTGTCCTGAGTATCAGGAAATAGGAAGAGTTTCTGGAATTCCCAGGCTTTGGAAACCACATATGATACAGTTGGGAGTACATGGGCACTGAGTTCTTCCAGGAAGATTGATGATAGGCTCCTCAGAAGAATTGTGCCACTAAATTCCTACTTCAGTTTCCTCTATAATACCCCTAGAAAAGCTTGGTTTGATAATACAAATACAATACCAATCTTAGTTTTTCTGGTTATGCTCATTTCACTTTCTATCAGGTTTATTTTTTCCTTTTGATTTGTTTCTTCTTTTACAACTGAGATTAATATGGAAATATGTTTTACATGTTAACACATGCATAACCTATATTAAGGAAGAGAGGAGGGGAGAGAAAAGAGGGAAAAAATTTGGAACTCAAACTCCTGTAAAAAGTAAGTGCTAAAATTTGTCTTGACATGTAATTGGGAAAAAAATACTTTTTTAAAAAGGATTACCTTTATGCTGTGAAAGCAAAATTAAGATTAGATAATAAATTGATAGTTAAATTGATCAGCCCAGTTTCATGACTTCCTCAGATCTTGTCAGTAGCACATGAACAGAAGCAAAAAAAAAAAAAAAAAAACAGATGATGGAAGTGATCTAAAGTTGGGGTTTGGCAAGGCATGATATGAAGGGTGATTGGACAAGAGGACAAGAGATTATATATATAGTGAAAGAGATTAAAATTGGGAAGGGAAGAGAGTATGGCTAATCAATTAGTAATAGGCTGAACAAGCAGGACAGGGGGCAGAGAGTAATAGGAGGTCCTGATGAAAAGAAGAAAAAGTCTGGAAATCAATCTAATGGAAAGAGGATTATATTAAGAGATAGAAGCCCTTGGTTCAAATTCTATTTCCACTATTTATTTCCTGTGTGACATTGTACAAGTCACTTAACTTTTCAGAGCTTTTATTTTTATTGTCTGGAAAATGAGATTAATATCTGCAATAGGTGGGATTCCAGTGGAGTCTTACAGGAACTTCAGGAAAACAGAAGGCAGAAGTGAGAACAAAAAGCTTTTAGTTCTGATAAAAATCCATGAACCTATAATTTATATTTCTAAAAAAAAAATTAGCAAAATTACAACATTTCATGCACAATTAGATAGTTTGTTAAGAATCTCTGCAGCTTTTTAAATGGAATAGACCAGGGCTTCTTAAACTTTTTTCCCACTCATGACTCCTTTCCACCCAAAAAAATTTTATGTGACCTCAAGTATATAGGTATATACAATTGGCATTCAAGCCAATCTGAAAATAAATCATAATTTTGCAATCCTACAAATTCAATTATGTGACCCCATGTGTGGTTACAATTTTTAGTTTAAGAAGTTTCAGGATAGACAACAAGAGAAAGTTGTAGAGGGACAAAAATAGTGAGGGAACTCTGGGGGAGGTCTAAGACCCTTCAGCCTAGCAGGAACTTGCTGACAATGTCTGGTTTGGCTCCCCATCTCCCTTAAGGGCTCTCAGCCTTCCTGAGAAGTCAGGGGGCAATGACAATCTGTGTTCTGCTAGAAGAAAGGTATACTTACAGTAAGGATGCATTTACATATCAATAGCAGGGTGCTTATAGTTAACACTTGTGCAGTGTGCTATGGTGATGTAATGGTTCTCTAGTTGGCACATGCTCAGTGTGCTGTAGTGATGCAATTAATACTAAAATATTTAGGGGTTGAGAGGACTCGAAATAAAACAGACTCCATCTTTGACCAGCCTCCTGGGTCCTCTGCCTTCTTCACTCCTCCACTAAGAGCAAGGAGTCGGGCTGGTCCCAAGATCCTCCAAAGAGCTAGTCTAGACGGTATATTTTGGCACCCCAGTGTGGGAGCTCTAGAAAGCACACTATAGAAAGTCAGTTCCCTCTCACCATAAAGATTCTTGTTACAGTTGGAATAAATGGCCCCAAAGTCCCTTGTAGATCCACAATCCAACATTCTGTGAGAGGTAATCTACAAGGAGTCACAGGTGACAATTTGACAAGGAAAATAACAGTAACATTTATATGATGCTTTAAGTTTTGTGAAGCACTTTAGCTAGATTATCCTATTTGACCCTCATAACCACCTGAAAGGTAGACACTATCATTCCCTTTTCATAGATGAAGAAACTAAGGCTTTGAAAAATTAAGTGACACAGCTGTTAAGAATCTGAGGCATAATATAAATGTAGCCTTCCTGGTTTCCAGTCCTATTTCCATCTAATACAACATCTAGCTAACTAGAAAAGAAAGGAAGAAAGAAAAACTATAAAAGCAGACAGAAGAATTAAAAAGCAATTATCTGGGGCCATGGAATATAGGAACAAACAAAAGAGGTCAAATAGCTTCCCTTTAAAATAGCAATTTCTCCTCTATTGATTATAAGTTGGTTCCAAACCCTCTGTGATCTAGACCCAATTTACTTTTATGATTTATTTCACATTGTTTCCCAGATAAATTAAATCACTCACCACCAATACCCAAATATGTCTGGTCACAATATGTCCTATCTTTGAAAAGTCCCACTTCCACCCACCATATCCTTATCTCCTTTTCAGGGTTGACCCAGATGAAATTCTCCTTTCTCCATGGAGCCTTGCTGATCATCCCAGCTTGAAATGAACTCTGTTCCCTGAGCACTCCTAGTCCTATTTAATTTTACTTTTTTCAATGTCGTTTATTCATTTTTCAGTTATTCCATCTTCTTGGGGGGAGGGGGAGAGAGTGGCAAAATTTGACCAAAATTCTGAAGCAATTTACCATTTCCTTTTCCAGATCATTTTACATATAAGGAAACTGAGGCAAGTAGGATTAAGAGACTTGTCCCAGAGTCCACATAGTTAAATCTGAGGTTGGATTTAAACTTAAGGAGACATCTTGCTGACTTCAGGCTCACTGGACCACCTGTCACCTTAACTTCTCTTAGACACTAAAATATTTTGGTATTATAATTATTTGTGTCTCCTCTCCCATATAAGATTAGAAACTTAGTGAGGGAGAAGAATTGGAGCATTTCTAACTTTGTATCTCTCTCAATGTTTTGAACATAGTAGATCTGAATAACTGTTTCTTAAACTAGTCTGTTGAATCAAAAAAAAAAAGTTAAAATAAAGAAAGGGATTTTTGTTTTATTTTGTTTCTTCTAAATTCTACACACAGTTTAACTGAAGCAAATCCAAAAGCATCCACTTACATTTGTCCAAATCTGAAAAGAATATCTTTATCATATGGCTTAATGTAAACATAAAGAGATTTTCCCAGGCATCTTGCTTTGACAAGTAATTAAAACCACATTAACTGCATTGAAATTGAAAAAGTAATTTTAAACAAAACTGAATATTTCTATAGTTTCTGATTCATATTTTTTATCTTTGAATTATAAAAGTTGATGTCAATATTTTCACTTTGTTTATTTAAATCATAATACTATTAATACAATTTTCAGTTTGCTAAATATTTTACATAAAGAGTAAATTTTAGACCTTTTGATAATGATTTCCTTCCATTGAAATAATTTAATATCCTAGCTAATAGGATGTATAAAGCCCAGCTAATATAATCATCATGTGCATACAACATGGAACAGATGTGCCAGCACATCCAAGTATATGTTTGCTGTATACCTATAAATCCCCAATGCTTCCATTTTACAGATGAGAAAAACTGAGTGAGGCTCAGAGATACTAAGCTACATACTAAATGTATGGCAAATAAAGAACAGGGACAGCACTTGAGTTCAAATTTGGCCTCAGGTATTTACTATATATGACCCTGAACAAATCACTTGACCTCTGTTTGCCTCGATTTTTCTCATCTGTAAAATAGGGGAAATTATAGCACCTACCTCTCAGGGTTGTTAAGAGGGTCAGATGAGATAATAATTGTAAAATGTTTAGCACAATGTTTGCTACATAAATGTTAGCTATTGTTATCATTATTATTATTAATTATATTTATTTTCATTGTTATTTGAACCCAGGTCTTTTGTTATCAAACATAGGACTCATGGCATTATGACATACTTCTGTTTTAACTACAGGAAGAATAATGAGCAATATCCCACAGAAAAGAAAAAATTAACAAACTTCTTAAGTTAGGATTCTATTTTCCCTTTTATTATAAAAGCTAACTTTGGATCAGGATGGGGAGGAGGGGGAGGGTGACAAGGAAAAGGGGTTAAGTGACTTGCTCAGGGTCATATAACTAGTAAGTGTCAAGTGCCTGAGACTGATTTTGCAAGTGTTCTATCCCCTGTACTATCTAGCTGCCCCAAAGCTAACTTTTTCCTTTTGAATCTCTCTTACGTTGTTAAATTCATTTTTGCTTATTAATTAAAAATAGTACATGAATTTCACAGTGAAACAAGGATGCATCAATATTTTAACAAAGCAGCTTACATTATCTCTCTGTTTATCTCCAAAATGTTGCATTCAAATTATTACAACCTAGGTAGTTCCATTATCTACTCAAATTTATAGCTCCAGGCCCCCCTTTTTTCCTCTTTAAATTGAAGACCAGCCAACAATTAATCACCAGGTGGTGGTGGTGTCCTTTAGGTTACTAAGCCAAACCACAATTTTAAAGATGAAACTTGTTTTTAAAATGCATTTTATTAACAAAATAAAAGCCTTTGCTCTAAGAAAAAAGTCATTACGCAACAATTCAATTAGAGACATGTAACTTAATATGCTTCATCATTATTAGTATCATCATCATCGTTATTTTAATGACAACTAGATGGCACACAAGGTTTAAAGTCAGAAAGACTCATCTTCATTAGTTCAAATCCAACCTCTGACATTTAGCTGTGAGACCATGGGCAAATCATTAAATCCGATTTACCTCGGTTTCTTCATCTGTAAAATGAGATGGAGAAGGAAATGACAGACCACGCCAGTATTCCTGTCAAGAAAAATTTCAAAAAGGGGTCACAAAAAGTTAGACATGACTAAAATGACTGAATAGCAACAAATAATCTTGGTTTAACACTGTGAAACAGTGATTCAAAGGTGTGCTTCTACATGCTGTTTATTTCTATACTTGGTCTTAATGATTGCTATAACTGAAAAAAAAAATACCTTTCAAAGAAACATAAATTGAAATGGAAGAAATGAATCATCAGCAGTGCTTACTAAATCATGAGAGTCATTTTTCAATCCTATATACCAATTATGCAAATGTTTGGTTGAAATCTGACTAGTTAATTTCTATCTCTGATGTCAATCAGTTATTCATGAAAGCTAATCAGAAGTTGTTCCTTTTTTAAATCTTTTAATAAATGGTTCAAATCCTACTCCTTATTTGAAAGATTTTTAAAACAGTTTAAGGAAGTCAGATTCCAAGTTTGTACCTTTATTGATATGTATGTGGTCATTGGTTCATAGAATCACAGATTCAAAATTTGAAGGAACTTTACAAGCCATTGAGTAAAACTCCCTTTTTTCACAGGTGAAGTAATAGTGACACAGAGAGGGAAAGTGACTTGTTTAGGATTATGCAGATAATCAGTGTTAAAGATAAGATTTGAATCATTTCTACTGAATCTAAATCCAGCACTTTAACCACCACACCATTAAATTACCAAAACCTGGCATATCTACATTGTTTTTGTTAATAAAGGCTTAGTTTTTAAATTCCCTTGCTCAAAGTAATGGATTTATATGATATTAGTTCATCTCAGAGCACGGTATATAGTTAGGATGAAGTTTATAATTACAGTAAATATAAATTCACATTTCAAACAATCTTGATAATTTTGAAGTTGCTTGGCTGACCTTGTCAGATCTGATTAGATTGTCATTGTTTTCCTCCTTTGGAAAGATTAAGAAATATTTTAGTCTCTCAAACAAGGAAAAATTTCTTCTTCTCCCTGGACCCCCATACCTCTCCCATATATTGAATAATTTTCTTTTATATTTAAATGTCTTAATTTTCCTTTTTGTTATGTTTTGTGGATAGTAATATTAGCAAAGAAATATTTCTATCTCTAACATTTTGTTTTTTGCTTGTGTTACATCATCAATATCAGCATTATTGTGCACATGTTTAATCCATATTGGATTGCTTGCTGTTTGGGAGAGAGGGATAAAATTTTGTAACACAAGGTTTTACATAGGTGAATGTTGAAAATTTTCTTTGTATGTATTTGGAAAAATAAAAAGCTATTAAAGATAAAAATATTAATATCATCTTCAATATGTGGAGGCATTTGGTGCAGTTATTGGATTTGGGTGGGGAAAAAGAATTTGCTGGAATCTTTTAAAGGATTTTTTCCCACTGGTGGGCACACAAATTATAATTCTTTGTAATATGTGAACAAATAAGATACAATTGTCTATCTCTGTGTGTTATGGAGAGATTTCCTTAGGCTACATCATATAACGTGTAACATATGGACATATGATGGATGAACATATCAGGGAAGGCTAGTGTGCATATTTTTGTCATTGTTCAGTTGTAAACAACTCTTCATGACTTTGGTGGACCATATTCTTTATAGGATTTTCTTGATAAACATACTGATTTGCTATTTCCTTTTTAAGTGACTTACCTAGGGTCACATAGCTAATAAGTATCTGAGGCCCGATTTGAACTCAGATCTTTGTAACTCCTGGTCCAGCATTCTATCCACTAAGTCTTCTAGTTGTCCCAATAGTCATATTAAATCCTAATAAAGTGAAATTTATTTCCTAAGAATACTTCATATAATTCATGTGACATGTGACCATATGATGTATAAACCAAGTAAGAATACCAATGTCAATATGCATATTAAATCCTAATAAAAGCAAATTTCTTTGTATTTTAATGAAAAATATAGTTTAAAATTCTAATATATTCTTTCCATAACAGTAATAGATTTTTTTACATATTCCCTCAGGTGCATTTGTCCTCCTTTAAAGGCCACTACTGTTAGTAACAAATGAATTACAGATCTGAATCAGTGAAGGTTATATCTACATAGAGTTCTATAAACTGATGAAATTCTACATATGGAGAAAAAAAAAGAAAGAAAAAGAAAAATCAAATAATTTATCATTATAAGCCATTTATCATTATAAACAATGTCTTGCTTCAATATTGAATCATCAGGTAAAACAGATAGCTAATAACAATGGTTAACATTCATCAGGGATGTTTGTGCTTGCACAGCTGGGAAAGAAAAACTGAGTAAGTGCTAAATTCTCTATACTTAGGAGAATATCTGAGATTTTCTACCTGTTAGCTCTACCTCTCACTGCAGAATTATGTCACTCATTGTCTAGGAGGTATCTAGATTTGTGTAACCAAACAGAACTTAACTGTAAGCACTCAACTAACCTCATCTCCTATTTGTTTCCATTAGCTCTGTGACCGTGGTATAATGGATTTGGCTCCCCATGAAAACAGATATAGATACTAGAATGTCAAAGTAATTTATTTTTAATCTTTATATAAAAACCAACAAGTAAATAACTAGTACTTGATAACTAGAGAACACAATAATAATGAACAATGAAACATCTGCTCAGAAGTCCACTACCTTTTAACATCTCAGAATCACCCCAGATATAGGACCAAACTGGATCCAACAATTCTAGGACATACAAAATTTATCTTTCCTTGAGCATACAAGGAAGTCCCATGCACTGTTCCTATTGGAAACCTGACCCATGTTTCTCCTGGACTGGTCATTAGGCACATACATACTGAACAATTCTAGAGTTATATTCTTGCCTCGCCCACAGTGTGGAATGGAAAATCTTTTGTGACTTGGAACTTCTCCATCCTGATTATCTGTTCACTAGCTCTGGCCAACCCTCCACCATGAAGGGAGAATGCTATTTGTCTCCTTTTCACTCTGATCTTTATACAACTCTCCATTGCTATTAAACATGTCACTCTCCGGAAGAATTGAGCAAGAAGCATAGCAAATATTTCAGGAACGTATGATTTCATCTGGGTGAGTTTTTCCTCCATCAACATAAACTGTATCCCTTCTGTGACTTTGCAGGGAGCTTCATAAAGTTCTCTGGTCAAATAATCATTTGATGGTATCAATTAACATAGCTAAGTTACTCCCTTCATGGCAGACGTACCCTATATTGCTAGGATTGTAACTTTCTAACTTGGTTAGGTGAATCAGAATCGGTAATTTACTGCCAGAAACTTTTTAATCCTTCAGCCATAATGATGCATCAGAGTAGGATGTATAACAAACTAAAAATAACTAGTTACCTAGTAAAGAGATGAATAACACAAAAGAAATAACAGAAGGAGTAATATTTATAAGAAAAGTTAACACCTACTTCCATATGGTACTTTATCTACAATCCCCTTAAAAAAAACTAATCCACTTAATTAAACCCTGGTGTCCACCCCAAACTTCAATAAGAAAAACTTCCTAGTCTCGGTATCAAGAAGACTTGGGTTATAAAGCCCTGCTTTTGTCATGTATTAGTGGTTTTACTATTGTTAAGATACTTAACCTCTCAGTGCTTCAGACAGATCTCTAAGATCATAAGGTACAAGAGAATTGAGAATTGCAGATATTCATTGATAGAGGGAATTTCCTCCACTGAGGAAATCACTCTATCAATAAACATTTATTAAGCTACCTACTATGTGCCAGATACTATGTCAAGTGTGGGGGATACAAAAAGAACTCTCCCCTGGCAAAGAGCTCACAATCTGATGGAAAAATTGACATCATAAATCTAGACAAAAAAAGCAAACAACAAAAAGCCCCCAATGTTCTTCCAGAGCTAAAATATCACTTATTCTTAATGTCCCAGTTGTAAATTGAAGCAGCAAGAATTAGAAAAATTTCCAATATCTTGATATTAATAGTCGTCCCAGGAGATGTATCCAGGATGTAACTGATAAACTCTTAAACTGTTTCAAACAGGATGAAACCCACCCATTTGTAGTGATTTGTATGGGCATAAATGATATTACTAGAAGGAATCTCAAAAGCATTTTTAAGGATTATTAACTCTTAGGCAAAAAAAAAAAAAAGTCTTCAAGGGCATATCTAGTTCTTTCATTACTGTTGCTGATTAAAAATGAGGACTTCACACAAATGAAGCAGATATGAAATGGTGTTGGAGAAAGAATTTGGGATATGTTGGCCACCATTAAAAATAAGTAAGATGGACTCTTGGCCAGGGATGTAGTGCCCCTATAGAGGGCTGAGAAAATGTATATTTGTGAAGAATTGGATGCAAATCTAATCAAAAAGGCTTTGAACTTAAAAGGAAAAAAGCCAGGAGAAAACTACCTACATATATTTCCCAAGGACACAACCTGGCATAAAAAAATAGGGGGCTAGGATTAAAGTCAGAAAAAATTGGATTCAAATCCATCTACTTGCACAATTACAACTACTGTACTTATATAGATAGATGGGTTTTCCATATAAATGTCTGAAGGGAGTTTCCACACAGATTTTCTCAGGCTGAAACAATTAGAACTCCTTTCAGAATGCCATATATTCAACAAGTTATGTACCATAGACCAGGATTTCTCATCCTTTTTCTGTCCATGACCCCTTTTCATCAAAGAAATTTTTATGTAATCCCAAATATATAGGTATATAAAACAAACATTTACTGAAAATCAATCATAATTTTATGACCCTCATATTAAGTTACAAATTATAATTTTGAAGTTACTTGGCTGACCTTGTCAGATCTGATTAGATTGCCATTGTTTTCCTCCCCATATAAGTGTTACAAACCTCAGTTTAAGAAGCTGGGGCATAAAGAATAAGTACATTAGAGAAAAGAGGGATCTCCAAAAAGTCACAGGAGTCAAAATCCAAGAAGAAAGAAGCCAACAATAAAACCCATGGTCTCAGATGTTTATACACATGTAGAAAGGAAAATGGAGTCATATCATGGATATTTTTAACTTGACTATATGGGCTTGAGAGAGAGACAGAAAAACAAAGACAAGGGACAAAGACAGAGGAGAATTATTTTGTTGTCAGAGTACATTACAGAATAGACCTTTTTGAACCCAAGACCAATCTGCTTTGTATTGAATTCTGCTCCATAAGAAACAGTGAAGTTCTAGTATAAATGTCTTGAAATCAGGTTTTCCTGACTCCAATGTTGGTTTTGTAGCCACTGAATCTTCTTCACCCCAGCATAATTATTATAGGCATACAATATGAAACTAGGAATCTTAGTGGTCTGGGGCTTTTTTGTATTTTATGAAATATATATATATATATATATATATATATATATATACTTTTTATTAAGAATTGTTATATGTTTAGTTAATAAAATGAAAGTTTGGATTTCTGCTTAACCCAGTATATATTTTGGTAATGATTTTATGAATCAGTTCAAAATTTGCCACAAAGTAAAAAACTGAATCTGGACTGAATGCATTTAATTTCTTACTTAGGAAAGATTGTCAGTCATAGATGCTTAATTTTCCCCATTTTGTAACTATGGAGTAAATAGAGAATGAACTATCACTCATCAAAAATCATTTCAGATCAAAGAACTTCTAAATGGTCCCTGGAGCTACCTGCCATTTCATCCAATTCCATGATAACCCAGGTTCTTAAATGGCTTGAAATGCTCACTTACCAAGTCAGAAGCTATGAATTCTAATCCAATTTTCTCACTTATTTGATGCCATGTCATTTTTCTCACCTGTGTTTCAATATGCCCACTGTGAAAATGGGCATAAAATGATATCTTTCTCACAAAGGCATTGTGAGACTTAATTAAATAATGTGTGCAGGCAATTTAGGAAGCTTTGGGAACCTCATAAGAGAAAAGATATAAAAGTGAAATGGGGCCAAGAATATTTATTCTTGCAGAAGGATTGACAGCAATGGCCTTTAGTTCCTCACTAAATTCTCCCTTTTAAGATGCATGCAGGTGCTTGCTCTCTCTCTCTGTCTCTCTCTCTCTGTTTCTCTCTCTGTCTTTCTCTCTCTCTCTCTCTCTGTCTCTCTCTCTGTTTTTCTCTCTGTCTTTCTCTCTCTCTGTTTCTCTCTCTCTATCTCTCTCTCTCTTTCTGTCTCTCTCTCTCTCTGTGTCTCTCTCTCGTCTCTATCCCTCTGTCTTTCTCTTCATTCTCCCTCTCTCTTTCTCTGATTCTTTCTCTTCTCTCTCTCTGTTTCTCTTTCTCTCTGCCTTTCTCTGTGACTCTCTCTCTCTCTCTTTCTCTCCCTGTCTCTGTATGTTTCTGCCTCTGTTTCTTTCTGTCTCTCTGTCCCTCTGTCTCCCTCTCTGTCTCCCTCTCTGTCTCTGTCTCTCTTTCTCTCTCTCTCTCTCTCTCTCTCTCTCTCTCTCTCTCTCTCTCTCTCTCTGTGTGTGTGTGTGTCTCTCTCTCTCTGTCTATCTATCTATCTATCTATCTCTATCTCTTTGTGTCTGTCTCTATCTCTGTTTCTCTCTGTGTTTCTGTGTCTGTCTCTATCTCTCTCTCTTTATTACCTCTCTCTTCGGTCTGTATCTGTGTCTGTGTTCCTACAACTGTCTTGAGTTTTCTCAGCATCTCAGGAAAATTTTCAAGGCCTGGTATTGAGGGCTATGGACAAATATTGGAGAGGCAAACATTTTCCCTAGTCTCAAAAAGACTCAGTAGAAGGTGCTAATCATATGAAAATAATATTACCTACTGTATACCCTGAGGCAAGGAAGAAGAGAATGGATTTCATTTACTGTAATTTGGTTAGAAGTGAGGGATTAATCTTTGGTTGATAAGACTGAGACTTCAGGTCTTTATAATTACCTAAGGGACCCTTCTGTGTGCTATTAGTTATTTGACTAGTCCCAAAGCATGTTAGTCCCAGAATTCTCACTCTAAAAGAACTAGATTCTAACACTTTGCTAAGAAAAGGCCACAGCTGTAGCAGTATCAGCAGAACTTCCACAAATTGATGGGAGCAGATGGTACTTAAGGAGGCAGTGGCCCAGCAGGAAACAAATAGAATATACAAGGGCAGCATGTACTGAGCAGAAAAACAATAGCAGAAAAATATCCCTCTTAAATCTTCTCTTCTCTGGACTTAACATCACAAATTCCTTTAACCCATCCCTTACAGGATGATCTTGCATCCCCTCAACATCCCACTTGCCTTCTTGCTTCAACATGTTAATGTTCTTCTTAAAGCATGATGCCCAGAACATAACATAAAGCCAGTTCTTCTTTAACATTCATTTCAAAAACACACATTTTCCCAAGATATTTGAGATATTAGAGAAAATTTTGAGCATGACACACATTTTGGTTTGTTTATACACAATTTCTTCCTTGAAAAATAGTCAAATGCCTGATGAAATCCGTCTCCAAGTAAATTTCAGTTCTTTTTTCAAAATAAACATATTTATTGTTTATCTGATGATAAAATAGGAGTTAAGGGTAGAGAGGAGCTGGTACACACACATACACACACATACACATGTATCTTCTTCTATTATGGTCTCTATCCCCTCAGTCTTAGGGTTGCCCTTGCCCAACCAGAGTTATGGCCAACCTAGGCACAATTTAAGCTGCAGCCCACAGTTGGGATGTCACCACTGTTGATTGTAGTATTTACATACTCTCTATTAACCATTTAGCAAATATAAAACTATGCTATTATATTTATTAGATTCCTATCTTTTTTATCTTCTACTGATAATATTTTTGAGCATTGTGCTCTTAACCCCATTTCCCCTATAAACTATAAACCTTATAGTTTTTATTGAGCTATTTTGCAAAACAGTGTCTTTTGGGAATGCATCATATGTTGTAATATAATAAAGCTGATTGTACTACAGATGTGGTCTGACTTAGAGTGCTTTTATTTCTTTTATTTTGGACACTACATTTCTTCTTTGTGTAATTTTATTTTGAGCTTGGAATCCACTAAAATCCTCAGGTCTTTTTCATTGAATAATAAAAATGGCTAGCATTTGTACAGTGCTTTGTGGTTTGCAAAAATTTTACAAATGTTTTATCCTCAAACAACTCTTAGAAGTCAGTACTACCATTATGCCCATTTTACAGATAAGGAAATTGAAATAGATAATAGTGAAGTGATTTGTCCAATGTCAAATAGCTAGTATATTGGATCAGGATTTGAATTCATGTATTCCTGACTTTATGTCTATCATTCTACCCACTGTGTTACCTAGCTGCCTTTATACATACTAACATAAAGCAAATGTAAAAGCAAGAATGTCAGTGCATAAAAGAAATGCTTCAACTTTTCATTAAATCACAGATTTTTTTTCAAACTAAAGGGAAAATCAGAGATTTTCTAATCTTGCTTTTGGCTTTGTGTATACTCTACATTCCTGTATTAGTTGTGCAGTTTTGACTAAAGTGCTTCTGGTCAGTCCTGCTACAGTAATAATATATAAAACTGAGTTTGAGCTTACTGGGGCTCTCTATAGGGTGGTTATTTGAATTTCCCCCCGAACACCATCCTATCATAATGAAATATTGTATGTGCAGCAAATAGCAACAATTTTCAGGGGCAGGAATAAGGCTGAATATTAAACTGACAACCCCAAATTTTCCCTCTGTTTAGCTGCATCAAAAGCAAGTAACAGCCCATCATTAACCTATTATATATTAAGCCTTATAACTTGTCATCTGCTAAAGATATTCTGAGAATTGTACAACAATTTAAATATTTCTTACACATTCTAGGAGGCACTGGCAGTGTCAAACTCCCCCAAAGCCTACTCTAGGAAGCAACTCCCTTTTGCTGATGAACCCCACTGTGGATTTTAAAACTTAATTCTTATAACTCAAATACTTAAAGCTTGTAGTGCCTTTTAGGAAAGATTTCCAAGTCTTTGGTAATAATAAACAGTCTTATTGCACTTTGTATGTGCAATATATATTTCCATATCTTGTCAGGGACCTGCCACTGATTTGCTTCTGAATCTATACTGATCAGGCCATTTGAAGTGGAGATCCTAAGTTTGAAAGACAGATACAAAAGGGAGGTTCCGAGACTGGTTAGCTGACATGGGACTTCTCTGAACTCACCTACTGAGTTTCGCACAATTTAAGGAAGTGTCAGAAACCCTCATGTTACAGATAAAGCAATTGAGGCAAATGATATCTTCAAAGAAATAAAGTTCTAACCAAGGTAATATAGATGGGAGAGAACCCAGGTGTTCTGAATCCAGAAAGCCTGCTTTCATTACCACATTATATTGCTTCCTTGAGATCCTAGAGCAAATATAATTACTTCTAAAAATCTTATAAGGACAACCTAGGTACTGAGATATTGCTTAATCTAGTTAACCATAATTAGACTCCATTTTAGCTAGTTGGAAAATAATCTAATCTATTAATTAATAATTAATATATTGATAAAATATAGAATTAAAAACATTTATTACCTACTGTGCTGAGTTTAATAAGTTTACACTCCCAAACCAGTTTAGTGGTTTAACTATATGAATTTAACTTATTTTTAATATGAGATAAAAGGCAAGGAATTTATAGTCAGCAAAGCAGTAAAACAAGAAATGAAGTGAGATGATATAATAGAATTTTTAAAATGCAATGTGGCACAGGATAAAGAATCTTAACCTAGGTTTCAAAATCTCAAGGGTCTGTGAATAGATTTCAGAGGATCTGTAAACTTATATAAGAAAAAATTACACCTTAATTTTAACTTACCTTTGTTTTCTTATATGTTCTCTGTATTTTATTTCATGATATTTAAGAAACATTATTATGATAAGGGGTCCCTACTTTACCTTTGAGTTTCCTTACAACTCTAAAGCTGTAATCCATTAATTCTCTGGATTTAAATTTCCTCATCTACAAAACTAGGGAGTGACTTTATTATCTTTTTATTATTATTATTCCGAACTTAAGAAATAAAATAAGCATTTCTATAACAAAGTAGAATAGTTTAAAAAAAAAAAAGAGGATTATACCTGAAGTTACAGATCTATTTTAAATTTATAACAAAATTATTATGTAACTTTCTTATTTTTCCTCCACCTTTCTCCCATCAAAATGACTACCATTAGACAGAAACATATGTTTGATTTGATGATCTTAAAGGTTTCTGACACCTCAAATCTATGATCCTATGATACATTTTTAGTAGGTAATCCTCACCATAAAATCTCTAAAAAGGCTTATGAATTATGTTGATTTACAGAGCCAGCAACATTCTGGCCCTGTTTTGAAACAGTTATTCAAAGAACATATAATCCAGGTATCATTTAGGTCCTCCTACCTAAGCAAACTCCTAGGCAAATTGCCCAACAAATTATTCTCTGAAACAGAAACCACAATTCATACTTCAGCATATTGAAGTGTCAAAAGTTCATCAAGTGAATTCTGGGATGAAAATTGCCTCTGTACAATAAGATTCTGGAATTTGCATCAAAAATCCTTCTTCAATGTCTTGAATCATAAGTCATATCTCTTGGGATCAACCCAACAAATTATCCAAATTTGAGACATAGCTGGAGGTATTAGTGTAAATCAGTCAATCAACATGAATTTATTCTTTTTTAAAAATTGTAGTTTATTTTTCCAAATACATGCAAAGATAGTTTTCAACATTCACTTTTGCAAAACTTTGTGTTCCAAATCTTTCTCCCTCTCTCCTCTCTTCTCTAGAGAGCAAATAATCCTATGTAGGTTAAATATGTCAATGTGCATTTATTAAGCACTCATTATGTCCTGGCCTTGTTCTTCATGCTGGAAATAAAAAGAAAGGCAAAAACATGATCACTAACTGAAACTCACATTCTAATAGAGATGGCAACATGCAAAAAACCCACTATGTACATATTAGATACATACAATATTAATGGATGGTAGTAGGGAAGGCATTGGAGAAGTAGGGGTACTAAGGAAAGTGGGAGACTAGAAAAGTCCTCTCTTAGGAAACTGTGATTTAAAGTGAGTCTTGAAGAAAGTTAGAGAAGCCAGAAGATGGAGGTGAGGAGGGAAATTCCAGGGATCAATTATAATATATGACATGGAATCTGTAGCTATTCCTGGAGAAAATGACTGTTATCAAGGTCAACTCCATTGTCAGTAAATATTCAAAAGTTCTTTCTATACATAAAATGCCATCTTGAGATCACAGAAGACTGTGATAAGATGACTAAAAGTCCTCTACAGTACATATCCGTTTGCAATTAGGAAAAGTTCATTCGATTTGCTGAGAATATTGTAAAGTCTTCTGAGATCAACTTGGCTCCGAAGCTCACAAATCAGACAAATTTTAATAGTCCATGGGCAATTATTTAGATTCACTTAAATTATATAGGCATCGCTTCATATACTGTGAAATTCTTGGGCACTGGGACACAATGGAAATCTCTAATGTCTTTTTTGTTTGTGTATGTTGCCAGCATGATCAATGATCTAAATACATTGTGGGGGCATGTCAGCTGAATTAGCCAGCAATATACCAAGTGAGTATGATCCCTGGCAAATTTTTGAAAGAGGAAGGGTTTGATACCAATATTTTCTGTACCTATTTTGATTTGTCTTTCCCTCTGTTCACTGTCCTGCACACACACACACACACACACACACACACACACACACACACACACACACACATTTCCTGAGATACCCAATGCCTCCTCTTCCTTCTCTACAATTATCTCAGGTCCTGGAGGCATAGAGAATTACATATTTTCAAGCCATTCTCCAATTGATAAATGGTCAAAGGATATGAACAGACAATTTTCAGAGGATGAAATTGAAACTATTACCACTCACATGAAAGAGTGTTCCAAATCATTATTGATCAGAGAAATGCAAATTAAGACAACTCTGAGATATCACTACACACCTGTCAGATTGGCTAAGATGACAGGAAAAAATAATGATGAATGTTGGAGGGGATGCGGGAAAACTGGGACACTATTGCATTGTTGGTGGAGTTGTGAACGAATCCAACCATTCTGGAGAGCAATCTGGAATTATGCCCAAAAAATTATCAAATTGTGCATGCCCTTTGATCCAGCAGTGTTTCTATTGGGCTTATATCCCAAAGAAATACTAAAGAAGGGAAAGGGACCTGTATGTGCCAAAATGTTTGTAGCAGCCCTGTTTGTAGTGGCTAGAAACTGGAAAATGAATGGATGCCCATCAATTGGAGAATGGCTGGGTAAATTGTGGTATATGAATGTTATGGAATATTATTATTCTGTAAGAAATGACCAGCAGGATGAATACAGAGAGGACTGGCGAGACTTACATGAACTGATGCTAAGTGAAATGAGCAGAACCAGGAGATCATTATACACTTCGACAACGATATTGTATGAGGACATATTTTGATGGAAGGGATTTCTTTGACAAAGAGACCTGAGTTTCAATTGATAAATGACAGACAAAAGCAGCTACACCCAAAGAAAGAACACTGGGAAACGAATGTGAACTATCTGCATTTTTGTTTTTCTACCAGGGTTATTTATACCTTCTGAATCCAATTCTCCCTATGCAACAAGAGAACTGTTCGGTTCTGCAAACATATATTGTATCTAGGATATACTGCAACATATCCAACATATAAAGGACTGCTTGCCATCTAGGGGAGGGGGTGGAGGGAGGGAGGGAAAAAAAATTGGAACAAAAACGAGTGTCAATATAAAGTAATTATTAAATAAAAATTTAAAATAAAAAAAATATTTTTGGACATAAAAACTTGTTGATACCTTTCCAATTACACCAAATAGGCAGTAGAATGGTTTCAGAAACTTCTGTACCTCATCAGAAATGACATTTAGGTCATCAGGTTTCTAGTCAAGGGCTGTCCGCTCACCATGAGTCTGGGAAAGCATGACTAGGTTAAGGATATGTTAAATATTCCCCTTCTTGGTTTGTGTATACTTAATATTGCTCACGTTTATCCATTTTAATTAAACAGGAGTTCACTGAAAGTCATATTAGCACATATAACCCTCCTCACCCTAATGGTACATTTTACAGTAGGAAATAGTCAATGAATAAAAATTAAGTTGAGTTGAATAATGCCCCAAGTTTTCCTAGAAAATTATGAAATAAAATAAATATAAAAATATGAACAAACAAATAACATTATATTGGTCAAAATATAAACCATACCTCTCCTCCTAAATATGATTTACATGAACTTGGTTGTGGTCGATAATCAAATATCAATAGATACACACATATATTATACATACCTATCTTGGGCAAATCATGGAATATCCCTCAACAAAACAAAAGGAAGGAAATGGACATGATGACCCCTGAGGTATTTTCTAGCTCCCGATCCACTATCTTACATAATGGTCCTTTCAGAGAGTTTTCATTTGAGAGATGCAACCTATATTCACAGGCTATCTACATTCAGATCAGTATGATGTAAATATACATAATTAATAATAAACACTATTTTCGTAGATTCTTACTTAAACTTATCTCATTAAATCCACTAAGTGTAGGCCTAATAACTTGACCCATAACTTAATAACAAATAATTTTAAAAAGAAAATGGCAAACCAGTTCAGTATCTTTGCCAAGAAAATCCCAAAAGGAGTTATAAAGAGTAGGACATGATTGAAATGGCTGAATAGCAACAAACAAAAAAATATGAAGGTCCCTTGACCACTGACATAATATAATAAAAATATAACATAACACAAAGTTGCGTGCTAAAAATAAGGAAGTCCTTGAAAATTTTTCTTATGCATATAATTTCCTCTGACAATCCAACAACAAATATTTATGAAATACCTAATATATGCTAGACACAGTGCTAGACATTGGAGATACAAAAGCAAGGTGAAATAAATAACCCTTGCCTCCAACAAGCTTCCTTCTAATGAACTGGATGAAGTTGAGAAAGGGTCATCAGATTTGTCTATTAAGATATCATTGATTATTAAAGAAGTGTGAAAAGATAGACTTACTAATACATTATTGGAAATGTAAATAAGTACAACTATTTTGGAAAGTAATTTGGAATTTTGCAAAGTGCTTGAAATGTCAACATCCTCTGATTCAGAGGTTTCACTGCTAAACATATGTTTATCAGTGGTAAGGTCCATATATACTAAAATATTTATTAACAGTAGTTTTTGTAGCAGCAAAGTACTGGAAACAAAGTAAATGTCCAATAATTAAGGAAAGACTAAATGTTCCTGAATGTACATGAATATAAAGGAATATGACTATGCTATAATAAACAATGAATATGATAAATATAAAGAATCATGGAAAAAATTACATGAACTCATATAGATTGATATAGCGAGAGCCAAAAAAAATAATAATAATGGTAACAACAATGTAAGTGGAAAGATTAACAATTGAAAACAAGCAAAATGAATGTTATGAAATTATTTGAACAAGCTTGACCCCAAAGTAGAGTGATGAGAAAATCATTCTTCCCATAACTTTGCAGAAATGGAGGAAGGGAGCAAAAATCCACAGGTATGGAACACTGCAACATATTGTCAATTTTTTTTAAAAATCCATTATTTTGTTTTGCTTGGGGGAGGGGGAAGGTTCTGTTTTTTTTTTTTTTTTTCAAAAAGAAATTTTTTTTAAGAGATGGCTTGCAGGAAAAGAATACAAAGAAGGCACAAGGCAGGAATTTTGTTTATATAGAAACAAAAGACATCAATAAAAATTTATTTTAAAAAAGAGACCATTGATAACTTTAGAAAGAAATGTTTCAGTTGAATAATTAGATCAGAATCTAAATTTCAGAGAATTTACAGATGAGGACCTCCTGCCAAAATGGCCCCTAGAACAGTAGGCAGCCCATTTACCTACCCACAACTACTCTAACAAGACCCTGAAGTTTGTGCCAGATTGAAAAGTGATCAAGATGTCTAATGAGAAAATACAATAAGTGACATCTGTCACTACAGAATTTTCCCAAAAGTCTGCCAGATGCTTTCTACTAACAAAGTTGGCTTTGTATAGGATTGCCTCCAAGTTGATCAAAGATGAAAAAGGAAATATATAACCAAAAAATCATAGAGCACTCCTTAGAAAGCCTGGGGATTATCAGAAAGTTCCCTGGTGGTAAGAAGACTTAGGTTAGGAATCTTGGAAATTCCAGAGAGAAGGCATAGGATGCCCTGTTCAGAGCAAAGGAGTACTGCAGTGCTCAGACTCGGACAACTTAAAGACTAGGGGTTTTAAGGTCCTGCACACTGTCCAAACTTGTCAGAGAGAACGCTGAAGAACTAGAACTCTTATTCTCAAAGATCCATAGGGGCAGAAATAGAGATCATTACAAGTTCCCAGACTGAAATCAATCAGAGCCAACAACCTCACAATAGAGCACAGCAAGAGATAGAGTTTTGCCAAAGCCCAAATCCCAGTTCGGGAGCTAAAGATGGAGAGACATATCAAATAAAAGACCCAAAACTATCAAAAATTATTATAAATCTAACTCCACAACAGCTTCAAGCAAAGATTCACTGTAAAAAATGGATTTGCCACAAGGCCTAAATGAATACTCAGAAGAAATGAAGCAAGTATTTTTTTTTAATGAAATAAAAAGCTTTTGAGAATTGTAAATAGCTTAGAAAAGGAAATAGTAAGCCAGACCCCCAAAAAAGTGAAATCCCTAAAAAAAATTAATTAAGCAGAAATCAATGATTTTATGATATAGTGAGAAATTTAACAGAATCAAAACTTTAAAAAAGAAAATAAAAGAATTTGATATCAAAAATAACTGATGTAGAAAAAGCCTAATAATAATATGTTTATATAACTTACTATGTGCCAGGCATTGTGCTAAACACTTTATAATTAGTATTTCATTTGATCCTCATAACAGCCTCGGGGGTAAATGTTATTAACCCCATTTTGTAGTTGAGGAACACTTGTCCAGGATCACACAGTATCTGGGGTTAAATATATACTCAAGTCTTCCTTACAGTGGGCCTGGAGCTCTATCCATAGTATTACTCAAATAACAAGAGATAATTTAAGGACTAGCAGACTCCTTGAGAACCACAATCAAAAAACAAAGCCTGAAAAGTAAAAAAAAAAAATGCCCAGATTTGTTAAACTCAAAAGGCAAAGGTAAAACAGAAAGAATACTGTAATCACTTCTGAAAAAATCTCCAAAAAAAAAAAAAAGTTCCAGGAATGTCATAGATAAAATGCAGTTTCTATGCCAAAGAAAAAGTACTGTGAATATCCAGAATGGTGTTCAAGTACCAAGAACTGACAATCAAAAATTCAAAACCTAAATGCTTCTGCTAAATAAATAAATACATAAATCCTGGAATACAATATTGCAAAAGTCAAAAGATATAGACTTGCAACCAAGAATAATTTTCCGTGCAAAGCTGAAAATAATACTGCAAAGGAAAAAAATAAATCTTTAATGGAATAGAGAACGTTTAAGCATTTCTGATGAAAAGATCAGAACTCAGTAGGAACTTTGAAAATCAAACATAAGAAAAGAGAAAAAAAATCTAGAAAAGTAAATGTACTAAGGACAATTAGATATAGCTGTATGATGATGGAATGCTAACACCTGAATATTGGAAAAACAAAAGTCCCTTCAGAACTTTAATGACTTAAATGTAAAAAGCAAAATGGAGGTCCTAATGGAGGATTTGTTCTGTTCTGAAAATTTCTCATAATTGGGCTGCTTATGAAGAATATATAAATCTGAAGAAAGTTTGTTAGGAAAAAACTTCAGGTAAATCTCAATTTTATTGGAAATGGCCACAGAGTGGTATAGCATGTGATTTTTACAGGAACTACATCAAATTAACAAGGAAAATAAGTGAGCATAAAATGAAGAGCCATAAAGAGGAAGGATATAATACTGGGGAAAGGACAATCAAAAACTAAACGAATTTCCTGATCCTAAAGGGGGTAATTAAAAGAAGAAAGGAAAGAACTAGAATACAAAAAGGAGGGAGGTGTGATGGTTCACCCCATTTGATGACTGAGGAATGGCTGAACAAATTGAATATGAATGTAATAGAATATTATTGTACCATAAGAAATTATAGCAGTAGCAGTTTCAAAGAATCCTAGAGAATATGAACTAATAAGAATTTTGTGGCAGAACAAGGACAATAATTTATATAATAATAACAATGTTATAAAGAAAAACAACTTTGAAAGACAACACTCAGTACTGAAATCACAAACCACTATCTTCTCCTTTTTTCTAGTTTCGCTTGTTTCTCTACCAAAACCAAATCCTCCATATTGACCTTTGATCACATTTCATTTTATTTTTCCAGTTATTTGCCCTCGTTGCCCCCACCATGTCTCCTGAGGACCTATATGATGAAGCATATTAACTATAACCTGACAAGGGTAATGGACACAAGGTGCAGGAAAATGTATTTTTAGATATGACCACTGCACGGATTCATTTTGCTTGACCATGTTTGTTACAGGAGTTTTTTTCTTTTCATTAGTGGGGATACACAGAAGAAATTAGAAGACAGTTCAGAACATTATCACAAATGCCTTAAAATCCTCTATTCTATTAAAGGTTTTTTTTTTCCTTTGAAGCATTATTCTCAGCTTTGAACATAGACAATAGGAGAGTTTTGAAAGTAAATTGTAAAAATTTATTATATATATATAGATACATACATACAAATGTGTGTATATTAAAGCAAGAAATGTGAAATGGAGAATTAGCTTTTTGCAGAATCCTCTTTTTGAGTTGTATTATGCATCTAGGAAAATAATGGTGTTGAAGTTCAAGTTTTTTTAAAAAATTAAGTAGTGCAAGAAGAGGAAACTGAGAAAGCTTTTTTAAGGGAGTTTGGTTAACAAAGAGATGAGAGATATGGATGATAGTCAATAACAATAGTAAGATCCAGAGAAGATTATTTTTTAAGGATAGGGGAGATTGCCATGTTTATAGACATCAGGGAAAGATATGGATAGAAAGAGATTGAAAATAAGGGAGGTGGGGGAAGAGTGGGAACAACCTGCTGGAAACAAAAACCAGAGATGGGATCAAATATACCTGTAGACAGATTAGTCTTGACAAAAAAAAAAAAAAGTTACCTTTTCATATAAAACTAGAGGAAAGGATATGATATATAGAATGATGTTAAGAGGTTGTGAGATGAGAAGAGAAGTAATTGTGAATGGCTTTTATTTTTTTTGCTAAAGTATGAGATAAGGTCTCCATCCAAAAAACTAAAGGGAAATGCTCTTGGAGGATTGGGCAGATACTAGAAGGTTTAGAAGAGTTAGTTATCTTTGTAAATGGGATAGAGAATCATTTAGGGAGGAGTAAAAGACTTAATGACCTAGTTGAGATTAGATAATATAAATTTTTTGTGGGCCCAGGTGCTATAGTTGTAGAACTTTTTTTTAAAATCTATCTAGTAGCTCATGAATGAGAACAAAGGATCTGAATGGTATATTGAGATTTAGTAAAGGATAAATTGTAATAGAATAAGGAAGGATGAGATTCAAGAGTAGAGGGCAGTATTAAATCAAACTGATCTAAAAAAGTATCAAGATTGGAAAGGATTGAAAGGATAGACAAGGTAAGGGATGCTGATCTGGAAAAGTACTGAAAGTCCCAGTGATGATGAAGAATCTATTTGGAAAGAGTAAGCCATAGGAAAAAAGGGAAATAATAGGACATTAATAACAAATAAAGGAATTTCCGAGTTCTTGATCATGAAAGGGAAATGGGATGTGGGTGACAGCAAGATCAAAAATGTGACAATCCCTTTGTATAGCTGAGGTGGAGTGGACATGTAGGCCATGGGAGTTAAGTGGACCATGAAATGCTTCTGTCATTATAGTCATCCCCTAAATGAAAATGTGCAATTGTTCCAAGGCAGTGAAGCAACATGGCTATAAACACAACACCCCTGGGACACAGACATCATGACTGCTCTAACCTCCATTTCTAAAGGGAAGCAAAGTCAATAGCCCACATAAATGCAATCAAGAAAAACAGGTTCCAGACCCCCATGCAGCTCATTCACAGTTCATAGGTACATCCCTCCAATCACCATTCACCAAGTTACCAAAATTCTGCCATAGATATAACTATAAATCAGCCAGATGATCATCAAGCATTTATTGCTTCCTGTGTACTAGTAGGCACTATGCCTGGGGATAGAAAGAAAGACAAAAAACAATCTATAACTAATTCTGACAACTATTGTTTATTCCTTACATGCATTATCTCTGAAGACTATAGCATATTTATTTTTTTATTTATTTTTTTATTTTTATTTACTTTCACAAAAAGTCTCCATTTCTGTTCCTAATACTATAACTCTGAGTGAAACTATTATTATGATGCCACAGTACAGAAATGTTTGGACTGGGAGGGCTGACCTTGTGCATAGACCAATGTCATACATATTTTCTTTTCTCTGCATCATAATGCTCTTTCTTGTAATGTTAACACAGACACAGAATTTTGCATAAATAACATTGTAATAAGAAGAAGAAAATAGAAAACATAAATTCAGGAAACTTTTAGATAATTAACTAATTAGATAATTAATATGTAATAATATATTATTCCCAAAAAATGAAGGTGGTTTGGGGGTTACATCCCTAAACTTTTCCTCTTCCAAGTTATACTTCAGTACTACTATTACCATTTACAGAATGGTTCCAAGGAGCATGGATCTCACCTAATAGGGTAATCCTGAAGCTCTGATTTATGGTCACAAACAGAGCATCTATTTTAAAAGACAGTTATAGAGAAATTGTCCTTAAAGTTGTTTTCTTTAAGCCTACGTGATTCATAGAATTATAGCTTTAAAGTTGGAAAGCAGCTAAATGGCACAGTAGATAGAGCACTGGCACTGAAGTAAGGAGAACCTGGGTTCAAATGTGGTCTCAGTCACAACACTTCCTAGCTAAGTGATCCTGGGCAAGTCACTTAACCCCAATTGCCCCACCAATAAAAAAAAAAAAAATCGTGCTGAAAGGAACTTCAGAGGTCATCTAGTCCAAACTCCTCATTTTACAAATGAAACAACTGAGACACAGAAAAGTTAAATGATTTGCCCAGAGTCATACAACTAATAAGTGTTTGAGCCAGGTCTTCTGGATGTTAATTTCCAAACCCTACTCACTATACTATGCTTTTTCTCACTAAATTTAAGTGATTTTTCTTTAATCATGTAAAGGGATTAATAAGTGATTTTTGATTTACAAAAATAAGAATATCTACAACCCAGCTTTTTAGACTGTGATTCTCAACCCTGTATGGGGTCTCATAATTGAATGTAGAGGTTGAAAAATTATAATTTATTATCAGTAAATGTTTGATTTGTATATCTATTTTTTATACCTGTGTACCCGAGGTCACCTAAAAATTTCTCAGGAAAAAATGGGTCATGAATGGGAAAAGTTTAAGAAGTCTTGATCTAGAGAACAAAATTATTTTGTTTTCCATTTTACTTATATATTAATAACCTCAGACAAACACAGAAAGAATCCATAAACTCAGCAGCCTGGGAACTTTTCACCATCAGCAAGAATGGTACAATGTAGTAAGTGGGTCCTAGGGAGTTAGTCAATGCACAGACACATTAAAAAACATTCCCAGGGTCATGCATGTTGTATCAGAGGTAAAATTCTAATGCAGAACTTTCTGAATCCAAACCCAACACTGTATGCAATACATGACACTGTCTATATAATAGTCTTAATTATGATCAATTAAATTAAACTAGTACTTAAAATTACAAGTCATTGACAGTATTAGTAAGTTTCTCATAAAACTTATCAGTGATATTATTCAGTGCCCTGTTTTCTTATCAGTTTTAAAGAACTATATTTGTAAGTCTTTGAAAGTTTTTATTTCATGGGGCTATCTAAATAGCTAGACATACTACATATCTCTAAAATAACGTATTCTTTAAGGAGCATCACAATCATAAAGAAATATTTCGGTCAAGTTTGGGAGAGGTTTTTCCCTTTGAAAATTCTCTCTTTATTGAAGAGATCACACCTTCAAAGGTTTTTACTCCGGAGGGATTCCCCCTTTGAGGATTTTAAACATTGCATTGGAAATGTATTCTTTGAAGATTTTCATGTTCAAAAACAGTTGCATGTCTTGGGTATCCTCTTTGAAGACTTTTTTTAAAAAGGAGTATTTAATGGATTTCCCCTTTGAATGTTACCATGTTGCTAAGTGCTTCCCCTATGAAAACATTTCCTTTCATAAGAATGACTCCCCTTTGATTACTTACATGTTATTGCAAAATCTTTAATGCTTTTAAGAGGAATTGGAAATATTGTTAAACCGACTTTGAATGTTGACATAATACTATTGCTTCAAATTACATGTACCTGAAACACTACAATGCAAGTTAAGGATAGTTTCCCAAAAATTTCCTGTATTTACCCCAAAAGGGTCAGATTACATAAATGACAAGCAGAGATAGAGTCAGAGAAAGAGGAAGAGGAAGATGGATTCTTTGAAACAATACAATACAATCCCTAATTTTATAGATGAGGAAATACAGGTACCACCTATGTACCCAATTAAGGAAAACACAAAAGATTCAGGTAACAAAGAAGATGCAATACAGAGAAAGGATTTCACTTTGTTACTAAATTGGGGAAAAAGTCTTCCTTGATAGGATTTGAAGGATAGCTTGCCAGCCATTGGTTGTCCACACTGCAAGTATCCTTTAAAAAGCTCTTAAAAACAATTAAGACAGGAGAACTTTGCAGAATGTGACACCTGAAAACAAAAAAGAGAACCAGCTGTGAATTCAAGAGAATTAACCCTGGAAGCCATTGACTGAGAAGAGTAGACCTGGGAACCCAGTTGTATGAGTAACCTGCTAAGGAGAGATACTCTGCCTAGGTAAAACAGAATGAGGTCCATATGAAAATTTAAAAAGATATTGGGATCTTGCAGTACTGAAGGCAGGAATTGCTTTGTCTGTATGTGTTCCTATATATGTATCTCAATACTGATATACTCCATGTGTGTTCCCACTATCCCCATTGTTATTATACATTGTGACATAATATGCCTCAGGTTCAAAGAGGCAATGGTTTTAGCTATTGATCCTACTATGCTATCTTAGTAAATATCTTTTCTTTAAGTTTATTATGTCTACTGGCTGATTCTCTTCTTATTGAAGGTAAATATACCAATAGGGGCTCATGAGTTATAGTTTAAGTGGGGATACTTGCCGAATATCCCCTGAACCTGAGGGGTAGTCACTCTTCCCTTATCCAACCTGCAAATTAAGTTCTCATGCAAGGTAAGTTCCAGAAGGGGATGCTACATAAACCTAGAAATATGTCCTTTTTCAAGTTCTAAAATATTACATTTAAAAAATAATGATTAGTTCAGAGGAATAGAAAATTATAATGTAAGATCCATCTTGGCAAGGACTAATTTTGCCTTTCTTTATATTCTTAGCTTAGTACAATACCTGAAATATACTGTTTAATTAATGTCAATTAATTCGTTTCAGGTACTGTAAAGTTTTTTTTTTAAATAAATGCAAAAGTATGATACCATAGTAGTGATGATGGTAATAATAATAGCTAGCATTTCTATAGCACATTTATAAAATCAGGCACTTTAGATAGCTAAGCTCTTTACAATTATTATCTCATTTGGTCCTTTCAACAACCCTGAAAGTAAATACTATTATTATCCTTATTTTGCAGTTGAGTTGTCTGGAGTCACAACCCATTAAAAATCCAAGGCCATATTTGAACTGGGGCCTGCTTTCTATAAAAATCCCTTCAGCCATTTGAATCAGCAACAACTTGGACACTTGGTCTGTAATTTGCAGCCTTTAGAGACTTACCAAGAACTTGCTGTTGTTCAGTTCTTTCCGTTGTGTTCTATTCCCGGTAATCCCATTTGAGGTTTTCCTGGAAAGGATATTGGAGTGGTTTGCCATTTACTTCTCCAGTTCATTTTACAAATGAGGAACTGAGGTGAAGAAGGGTTCAGTGACTTGGTACTCCAGCTCTTCCCTCTTCTCAATGCCTCCAGGCCTATAAAGAGCAATTTCTGAGCTGGAGTGAGATGGCCAAGATGCTCCAGCACAACTAGTAAATATCTGAGGACAAATCTGAATTCAGGAAGTGGAGTCTTCTTTACTCACACCTTGTGCTCTATCTCCTAAGCCTACTAAGTATTTTTCCCAGATTCACACAGGAGTAAGATTCAAAAGCAAAACTTAGTTCCATCTTCCTAAAGCCAAGATCCCTTCAAAGACACACTGTTTCTCAGCTGTAGGATATCCATGAATTAATTTCTCATCACGTTTCCCAAACTGGACATAGTCAAATGAGAGGATTCAGGAAAGGCTATGATATTTTTTGTTTACTTGGGCTACACGGCCTCATCCCATAAGAATAGAAATAGGTTTGGAGGACAGTAGATTAAAGCCTGGCCACCTGGTCCTTCAGGCCAGAGCCAAGAGAGAAACGGTACTGTATCTGCCCAGATACAGTTAGGCAGATGAGGGGAGCAGGTGCTGCAGTTGAAGGAGATCAGAGATAAGTACCTAGAAGTAGTGCTATAGTTTTGAGTGTAGGCAGGGGGGCAAAATCAACAAAAAGAAAATGAAAGTAGTTCCAGAAAAATCTACAAAAGCGAAGGAGATATAAGCAGAATTCTGGTTTCTGGGAAACTCATCAAATTGGTCACAAGGATAAAGGTCCACAGTCATAACCACAAAAGCTGATATCTTGACCACCTCACTGACCGCTCAAAAGATGCTCTTTGTACTCCTGAGGAATTGAGGAGAGAGCAGGGCTGGAGTACAAGATCACCATCCCACTTCTTAGGCCACTGTGTATGTTTTACCTTTGTTTTCTAACAGGTTGAAAATGAATATATTCATCAAAAGAATTGGACAAGTATATATTCCTTTGTTGGAAAGACAGGGGTGGGAGGGAGAGGATAACTAATACTCTCTAGTAGAAAGGAATAAAATATATCTCAATTAAATACACACACACACACACACACACACACATATATACACATACAGTACAAAATTCTTTTATAAACAATTCAAATTAAAAAAAACTTTCATATGAAATGAACAATTTGTATAGTTAAGATTTCTGTGCAGGACCTAATTTGAGATAGATTTTTTGAATTGTAAATGTTATTTATTTAGGATATAGAACCTTTTTTATAAATTTCACCCTTCTACCCCTACTCTAATCAGAGTCAATGTATGCCTGTTAGTCCCTGATTCATTTTCGGGATGCAAATGGCTCCTACAAACCTACAGATTCAGAGATGCTAATTCCCAATAGGAAATATAAGAGGGCAGAGGTTAAACCTTCCCAACTTAATATTAAATTCACTTTAGTGCTTCTGATCATTAATGCTATTCCCTCAAATTACCTGAGTCGAGCTCTGCCCTTACCCATCCTGAACGATGAAGTCTAAATGGATTTCTTGGACTCTTGACCTATTGCTGCTTATTTGATCTTGGATACTTGCTAAATCCTTCAAGCCTTATCTGAGTACTTGGATCATAGCTCATGGCCTTGATTAAATATCGGGTTGTACTGCCTCCCATATCCAGAGTGACAACCTAGTGGGGCTATTACTGCATTTCATAGTCTTTAACAAATAAACGCTTTATGGAAGTGTTTATTTTGAACAATTGTCACTATCACATTATCCATTCTGAAATGATAATATCTGTTGAAAAACCCTGCTAAGTTTCATTTAAATGTTTTTTAATTATATTCAGTTATAGCTGAAATTTTTCATAACCTCTAGCTATGTCAAAATCAAGTTTGAATATGTTCTTTTGTATATAAGATGATTTATCTCATAGAAACTAACGGGCCATTCAATACAAATACCAAAAAACAAAAGTTCAGGTGTCAAAGGTCAAACAGATGAAGTTGAGAAAATAGGAAAAAAAAATAACTACCTTCTAATTAGACCAATTATGTGGTTTATCACAAATAAATACAGAAATATACTCTCTATTCCCTCTTCATTATTTGAGGATGGAAAGACAAGGAAATCTGGGAAAGAAGAGAAAAAAAATTCTTCAGTAAACAGAGAACATTATTAAAGGCTAAAAATCTCTTAACCCTTGATGTTGAATAATCAAGTAATTAGGGATAAAAGGAGTAATTATTTAATGACCTATTGTGTTCCAAGCATTTTTTTTAAAGTTACAAATACTTTTTCATTTAATCCTCACAATAAATCTCTTGTTGTAAAAATGATCTATTATTATGTCCATTTTAAAGCTGAGGCAATTAGAAGTTAAATGACTTGCCCAGGATTACATAACTAGCATTTAATGCTATATTTGAGTTTGAGTCTTCCTGACTTAAAGCCCCAGTAAGTAGTTAGATCTCCTTTGGCAGAGATGAACAATCACTTTCAGAGGCTTTGATCTTATAGTTTACAAAGCTCATTTTCCTGTATGCTCCTCAGAACAATATCAGAGTGACGTGATGTAATTATTTCATAGAGTGAGGAAATGAATTCTCAATAACTCTGAGACAAATCAAATAAGATTTAATTAGTCTTATTCCTTTCCAGATTTTTTGAATACCCCAAATATTGCATAGCAAAGTCTTCAGGGACATAGATAAAAGGCAATCAAAAAGGAGCTAGAGAAGTCCATTTATCAGTGAGAACAAATTTGTAAGTGAACTTAATATGGCAAACATTATGAAGAAATCTCTAAGTTTGAGCCCACTCTCCATAGAAACCATGGTTCTGATGAATATGCCATCCCAATGGACTTGCACTTTTTTTTATCTGTAAATATTCATTTGTAAAAGTTATTTTAATTTAAATTATGATTGAATTAAATTATAGTAACATTTAATCAAATATAGCTTAATACATTAAATTTTAAATTAATTTAAATTAATTTGTATTAAAATGTTTAATCAAATATTTGTGTTTAATATTGAAAATTAAATAAAATAATTAAATAAAAATCATAATTTAATTTGAAATGCACTTCTCTATATCTTAATAATACCTGTGTGTTAGGAAAAAGCAACAGGCAAAGGATTTCAGCTTTTATTAATAAATAAATAGCCCTTCTCTTCAGTTAGTAAAGAAGACCTGAATTCAATTTCTGCCTCTCACACTTACTTCTTAGGTGACTGGACAAATCACATAACCTCTTTCAGTCTTAGTTTTCTCATCTTTAAAAACAGGATCATAATAACACCTACCTTTCAGGGTTGTTGTGAACATCAGAAAATCCTCATATTAATACATGTAAAGTGCTTCACAAACTTTAGAAAACTATATAAATCTTAGCTATGATGATGATAATGATGATGATGATGATGTAAATTCAATGTATTCCAAAAGTCTTAGCATGATTTTAAACTTTAACAACTTAAAACTACCCTAAAATATTTGGGACATGAAGAAATGGTTCTTTTATTAGAGCCAAATTAAGAGTTCTCATGCAATTTCTGAAAGACATATTGAATTTTGTTTGCCAGTGAGTGCTGTCCCATACCTTTACAAGTGATTGTTCATGGGGAGGATTAATCTTCATTTTAATGAAGGAGAAAAGTTCCTTGTTAGTGGAGTAGACTATTCAAATTTGAGTCCATGGTAATGTTCATGGTAATCCACTTGTTAGAGAAACCAAAAGGGAATTATCTTCTGGATCATTTACCCTCTTATTTTAGCTAAGGTAGAAATGATGAGAAGCTTAGGAGAAGGGATAACTACCTCTTAGAGTATATTGATAAAGGAGGACTGATTAGGACTTATAGTCTGAGATGCAGCCTAGATGTGTGGAAAACAGACTTCAAAAGATTCAAAAGTAGAATAGGTAGAATCTCCTAGACTAAAATTATACAGAGAAAGTAGATCCAGTAGAGATAGAACATGCCTATGATTTAAAAGGAAAAACACAACGGGAAACATTTCCAATGAATAGGAAAAATAAAAGTTGTTTGGAGATGAATGTGGAGTCATAGGGAACTTACTAATTAACACATATTTTTTAAAACAATGCACAGATGAGGGAAAAGGAGCCAGATAAATATAAAAACTGACTCAGTTTTTGGAGTCCAGCCCCTATAGTGAATTAAGAGTGTGGAAACATACTGGGGCCAGGTGGAGAAGTCCTGATTATGGACTCTTCAAAGTTTATTGATTAGGACCATGAATATATATACCTCAAATGCTCATAGACTTGATACAAAGTACACTCTTTGAAGTTCCTATAGTTTTCTCTAACAAACAAGATCTACTAAGATGTAAATGATTAAGCCCTTGATCTTGGTTAATTAGACAAGAGATGCAAATAGTTCAGATACACATCAGGGTAAGGTTTATCATACTATTGTCTCAAGTATTTTTTTCCCAAATGTCTTTTAGTCTTTATTGTGGGCTCTTTTTCCTGTCCTAAATTCAAAGATTTGCCTTTAATCCAAAAAGTTGTGTTTGCATTTTGCTTAATTCAAGATCTGGAATGGATTCTTACCTCCTGGCCCTCTACACAATCCTATAAAATTTGTGCCTGAAGTGCTAAAGATCAGAATGAGATGAGGCTGGTAAAAAAAAAAAAAAAAAAAAAGGTAAGCACATCATAAAGAATGTTTTTTAAATAACTTTTTATTGACAGACCCCATGCCAGGGTAATTTTTTTGCAGCATTATCCCTTGCACTCACTTCTGTTCCCCCTCCCCCAGATGGCAAGCAGTCCTTTACATGTTAAATAGGTTACAGTATATCCCAGATACAATATATGTGTGCAGAAGCGAACAGTTTTCTTGTTGCACAGGGAGAATTGGACTCAGAAGGTATAAATAACCCGGGAAGAAAAACAAAGATGCAAGCAGTTTATATTCATTTCCCAGAGTCCTTTCTTTGGGTGTAACTGCTTCTGTCCATCCTTGATCAATTGAAACTGAATTAGCTCTCTTTATCGAAGAGATCCACTTCCATCAGAATACATCTTCAAACAGTATCGTTGTTGAGGTATATAATGATCTCCTGGTTCTGCTCATTTCACTTAGCATCAGTTCATGTAAGTCTCGCCAGTCCTCTCTGTATTCATCCTACTGGTCATTCCTTATAGAACAATAATATTCCATAACATTCATATATCACAATTTACCCAGCCATTCTCCAATTGATGGGCATCCATTCATTTTCCAGCTTCTAGCCACTACAAACAGGGCTGCCACAAACATTTTGGCACACACAGGTCCCTTTCCCTTCTTTTAGTATCTCTTTGGGGTATAAGCCCAGTAGAAACACTGCTGGATCAAAGGGTATGCACAGTTTGATAACTTTTTGAGCATAGTTCCAAATTGCTCTTCAGAATGGCTGGATGTGTTCGCAATTCCACCAACAATGTATCAGTGTCCCTGTTTTCCCACATCCCCTCCAACATTCCACATTATCTTTCCCTGTCATTCTAGCCAATCTGACAGGTGTGTAGTGGTATCTCAGAATTGTCTTAATTTGCATTTCTCTGATTAATAATGATTTGGAGCATATTTTCATATGTCTATAAATAGTTTCAATTTCTTCATCTGAAAATTGTCTGTTCATATCCTTTTGACCATTTATCAATTGAAGAATGGCTTGATTTCTTATAAATTAGAGTCAATTCTCTATATATTTTGGAAATGAGGCCTTTATCAGAACCTTTGACTGTAAAAATGTTTTCCCAGTTTATTGTTTTCCTTCTAATCTTGTCTGCATTTGTTTTGTTTGTACAAAAACTTTTCAATTTGATGTAATCAAAATTTTCTATTTTGTGGTCAATAGTGATCTCTAGCTCTTCTTTGGTCATAAATTCCTCCCTCTTCCACAGGTCTGAGAGGTAAACTATCCTATGCTCTTCCAATTTATTTATAATCTCATTCTTTATGCCTAGGTCATGAACCCATTTTGACCTTATCTTGGTGTATGGTATTAAGTGTGGGTCATAAAGATTTTTTAAAGCTATATCAGGAGGAAAAAAGAAGAGTCAAAGAAAAAATAGGATTCATATTTGGAGCAGATAGGATAATGATCACTGTCAGTGGAGATAAGGCAAAGCTATTCAGTTTTTATTTTGCAGCAATTTTCTGTGCAAAGAGGTTGGTCTTAGCACTGGAAGTAACAGAACAAAAAAAATGGCTAATTAAGAGTTGGTACCCCAAATTATTAAGAAGACAGAAAAAAAGCAAGTAGGTGTAATTGATGAATTCAAGTCATCTAATTAACTACATCCTCAAGTACTGAAAGAACTGAGAGTTAAAATTATTGAATCACTGTTAGTGAAAAAGTCATGGAAAAATGGAAAAGGTACCAATGATTAGAGAGGGCAAATGTCCCAATTTTCAAAAAGGGAAAAAGCCTAGCCTGCAAAATATAAGCCAGTGAATTTGATTTTGTTTCCTGGGAAAATTCTAGAATTGATTGTGAAAAAGGAAGTTAAAGAACATTTAGAAAGAAAAACTAATAATAAAAAGCTAACATGACTTCATCAAGATTAGGTCAAGCTAGGCTAACCTTACTTCCATTCTTGGTTAGAGTAAATAACTAATAGATGAGGGGGAATGTTGTAGATATAATTCCCCAAATTTTTTAGCAAGGTTTTGATAAAATATTTCATAAGCTAGAAATTTTTCAAAGAAGGGTAATGGGGTGAACAAATGAATGAAACAAATTTATTGAGCAATTATTATGTACAAATTACTGTGCAAAGCACTGAAGATACAAATAAAAGTGCAATATACTCCTTGTTCTCAATGAACTTGCATTCTAATAGGGGAAGATAATACATATAGGGGTAGCTAGGTGGTACAGTGAATAGAATTCTGGGCCTGGAGTCAGGAAAACCTGGGTTTAAATCAGGTCACAGCAATCACAAGCTGCACTTAACCCTGTCAGTCTCAGTTTTCTTATCAGTAAAGTGAACTGGAAAAGGAAAGGCAAACCACTCCAATATCCTGGCCAAGAAAACCCCCAAAAAGGAGTCATGACTTAAATGATTGAACAACACATTCAGGAGATCTTCCTTGAAGATGGGACCTTGAACCTATGTTGTAGTGTCATTACTTCAAGGACCTGGAAATATTTAACCTAGAGAAGAGAAGACTCAGGTGAAATATAAAAAGTGTTTTCAGACATTTGAAAGGCTATTATAAGGAAAAGGAATTAAACTTGTTCTGTTTGGTTCCAGAGGGAATAACCTGATAGAAGTTTCAGGGGAAACTTAATCTTGATATTAAGGAAGAAAAAAAAAATTCCAAACATTGCAGAGATGGAACCCACACAGGCCCAGGGAACTAGGACAGAAAAAAGGAAAATTGAACTTGGATGAGGATAAGGTAAAAAATTATGGCTGAAGGGCAGGGGCCATCTCCTAGAAATCTGTGCCTCAGGAGTAGAACTCAACTTTAAAAGCCAAGAAATTAACAAAAAAAAAAAGTGAGCAAGAAACAAAAAAGAACTTTGATCATAGAAAGCTATTATGGTGACAGAGAAGAGCAAAATATAAACCCAGAAGAAGACAACATTGTCAAAATACCTAAACTCAAAATTTCAAAGGGGAATATGAATTAGTTTCAAGCCCAAAAAGTCTTTTTGGAAGATCTCAAAAAGGATTTTAAAAATCAAATAAGAAAGTTAGAAAAACATTGGCAAAAAAAAAAATGAGAGAAATAAAAGAGTCAACAGCATAGAAAAGGAAGGATGAAAATTGACTGAAGAGAACAATTCCTTAAAAAAAATACAATTGGCCAAATAGGAAAAAATTCCACTGAGGAAAACAACTTCCTAAAAAGTAAATTAGCCAAATGGAAAAGGAGACAAAAAAGCTAACTGAAGAAGGTAATTCTTTAAAAATTAGAATTGGACAAGTGGAAGCTAATGACTCTATGAAATATCAAGAATAAATCAAACAAAATCAAAAGAATGAAAAAATAGAAGAAAACTAAAAATACCTCATTGGAACAACTGACCTGGAAAACAGGTCAAGGAGAAATAATTTAGGAATTATTGGATTACCTAAAAGCCATGATAAAAAGAGAGAGACAGAGAGACACAGAGAGACAGAGAGAGAGAGAGAGAGAGAGAGAGAGAGAGAGAGCACACACGCGCACGCATGTCTGGAGGGCATCTTTCAAGAAATTTTCAAGGAACACTACTCTGATATACTAGAATCAGAGGATAAAATTGCCATTGAAAAATCCATCAGTCACCTCCTGAAAGAGATTCTAAAATGAAAACTCCAAGGAATACTATAACCAAATTCCAGAATTATCAAGTCAAAGAGAAAGTACTATAAACAGCCAGAAAGAAACAACTCAAATATCATGGGGCCACAATAAGGATTACATCAGTTTTATCAGCTTCTACATTAAAGGATTGGAGGGTTTAGAATATGACATTCTGAAAGGCAAAAGAGCTTGGATTACAACCAAGAATCAACTACCCAGTAAAACTGAGCATAATCTTTCAGGAAAAAAGACTGATATTCAGTGAAGTAGGGGACTTTCAATCATTCCTAATAAAAAGACCAGAGCAAAACAAAAAGTTGGAACTCTAAATACAAAACTCAAAAAAACCATATAAAGGTAAACAAGAAAAAAGAAAAAAAAAAGTTATTCACTAAGATTAAACTCTTTACATGAGAAGATGATACTTATAACTCTTGAGAACTATCTCTTTATCAGAGCAGTTAGAAGAGGTATCTATATAGAGGGTGTGGGTATAAGTTCACTTTGATGTAATGATATAAAAAAATTAAAGGGTGAAAAAAGGATCGTACTTGGAAAAGAGGAAAGGGGAGGCAAAATAGGATTAATCACATTAGATGAAGAGGTTCAAAAGTATGAACATTGTTTGAATCTTATTCTCATTGTATTTGGCTTGAAGAGGCAATTCTTTTTTTTTTTTTTTTCTGAGGCAATTGGGGTTAAGTGACTTGCCCAGGGTCACACAGCTAGACAGTGTCTGAGACCAGATTTGAACTCCGGTCCTCCTGACTTCAGGACTGGTGCTCTGTCCACTGCGCCACCTAGCTGCCCCTTGAAGAGGCAATTCTTAAAGGAAAAGTTAAGTGGTTTCAGGAACAAATACAAATCAAATCAATATTAAGTGGGAGGCCTCAACCTCCTTCTCTAAGAATTAGATAAATCTATCCAAAATACACACTAGAAACAAATTAGAGAGTGAATAGAAAAGATAGCTATGATAGATCTTTAGAGAAAATTAAATGGGGAAAGAAAGGAATATATCTTTTGTCTTAGCAGTGCATGTCACTTACACAAACGTGTTAGAACATAAAAACCCCACAATCAAATATTTTTAAAAAGGAGGAGCTAAAACTACCAGTATCAAAAATGAAAAAGGTAAATTCATCACCAATGAAGAAGAAATCAAAAAAAAAAAAAAAAATAGGGAGCTATTTTGCTTAAGTACATGACAATAAACCTGACAATCTAAGTGAAATGGATGAATATTTACAAAAATATAAATTGCTCAAATTAACAGAAGAAAAAATAGAAAAAGAAATTGAACAATCCACCAATGAATTCCCTTAAAAAACCCTCCACCACAATAAGGATCACCCAGGATCTAGCAGCATCCACATTAAAGGATCGAAGGGCCTGGAATATGATATTCCAAAAGGCTAAGGAACTTGGTATGCAATCAAAAATAACTTACCCAGCGAGAATGAGCATCTTTTTCCAGGGAAGAAGATGGACATTCAACAAAGTAAGCGAATTTCACCTATTTTTGATGAAAAAGCCAGAACTTAACAAAAAGTTTGATCTACAAATATAGAACTCAAGAGAAATCTAAAAAGATAAAGATTAATCTTGGGAACTATATTTCTGCTATAAAGATGTATAAAGAATACATGTATACCTTTTTCTAGAAACTAGATGTGGAAAGGACATTGTACCAGAAAAAGGGTAATGTGGGGGTACTACAGCTCATGAAAAGGTAAAGGAAACCTATTATATCTGAGAGAAAGAATGGAGGAGGATGAATATGGTGGATATCTTACTGCCTTCAGAATTGGCTTTAAGAGAAAAATTTTAGACATATTCCATTTATGGTGAAACTTCTCCCATCTCATTGAAAAGTAAGAAGGGAAAAGTGAAAAGGGAAGGAATAAGCTAAGTGGAAGGGAATACGGAAACTGTGAGAGAAAGGGGTAAGATGGGGGAGGAACTCTAAGGCGGGGGGAAAGAGGGAGGAATACTAAAAAGGGAGGGCTGTGAGAAGCAAGTGGTGCTCACAAGTTTAATACTGGGAAGGGAGGTAAGGGGGTAAGAAGGGAGAAAAGCATAAACAGGGGTTAACAAGATGGCAAGTAATACAGAATTGGTCGTTTTAACTATAAATGTGAACGGGGTAAACTCCCCCATAAAGAGGAAGCAGTTAGCAGAATGGATTAAAAGCCAGAATCCTACAATATGTTGTTTACAGGAAACACACCTGAAGCGGGGAGATACATGCAGGTTAAAGGTAAAAGGTTGGAGCAAAATCTACTATGCTTCAGGTGAAGTCAAAAAAGCAGGGGTAGCCATCCTGATCTCAGATCAAGCTAAAGCAAAATTTGATCTAATTAAAAGAGACAAGGAAGGGCACTATATCTTGCTAAAGGGTAGCATGGATAATGAAGCAATATCAATATTAAACATATATGCACCAAGTGGTGTAGCATCTAAATTCTTAAAAGAGAAATTAAGAGAGCTGCAAGAAGAAATAGACAGCAAAACTATAATAGTGGGAGATCTTAACCTTGCACTCTCAGAATTAGATAAATCAAACCACAAAATAAATAAGAAAGAAGTCAAAGAGATAAATAGAATACTAGAAAAATTAGATATGATAGATCTCTGGAGAAAATGTAATGGAGACAGAAAGGAGTACACCTTCTTTTCAGCAGTTCATGGAACCTATACAAAAATTGACCATATATTAGGACATAAAAACCTCAAACTCAAATGCAGTAAGGCAGAAATAGTAAATGCCTCCTTTTCAGACCACGATGCAATGAAAATTACATTCAATTAAAAAACCCTCCAGGACCAGATGGATTTACAAGTGAATTCTATGAAATCCTTTTTATGACAAAAACATGGTGCTGACACCTAATCTGAGAAATTAAAACAAAAAAAGAAAATTATAGACCAATCTTCTTAATGAATTTTTTTTGTTTGTTTTGCTGAGGCAATTAGGGCTAAGTGACTTGCCCAGGATCACACAGCTAGGAAGTGATAAGTGTCTGAGACCAGATTTGAATTCAACTTAATAAAAATTTAGGTAAAATGTTGGTAGATTACAGTAATTTTTCATCAAGATAAACACTATAACCAGGTGGGATATATACTAGGAATGCAGGACTGGTTCAGTATTAGGAAAATTATCGCGTAATTGACCACATCAATAACAAAACTAACAGAAATCATGTTTTTATCTCAATGTTTACAGAAAAACCTTTTAACAAAAAGCAGGTACCTATTCCTACTAAAAACACTACAAAGCTTAAGAATAAATGGAGTTTCCTTAAAATGATAAGCAGTGTCTACCTAAAATTATCGGCAAGATTATATGTAATGGGGACAAACTTGAAATCTTCCCAATAAGATCAGAGATGAAGCATGAATGCTTGTCATCATCATTCTTATTCAACACAGTACTAGAAAGATTAGTAATCTTTCTCTTTTAGTAATAAGAGAAGAAAAAAATTGAAAGAATTATAATAGTCAATGAGAAAACAAAACTATCATTCTTTGTAGATGATATGATGGTATATTTAGAGACTCCACTAAAAAACTGCTTTAAATAATTAACAACTTTAGCAAAGTTGAGATTTAAAATACACTGACATCAATTATGACATTTCTATATATTACTAACAAAGCCCAGCAGCAACTAAGAAAGAAAAATTCCATTTAAGATAACTATAGACAATATAAAATATTTGGGAGTCTATTTGCCAGGACAAACCCAGGAACACATGGCTACAATTACAAAACACTTCCCACACAAATAGTCAGATCTAAGTAAATGAAAAAATATCAGTTGTGCAAGGCCTTGTAAATTGAGCTAATATAATAAAAATGACAATTTTACCTAATGTATTTATTCAGGGTTATACCAATCAAACTACCCAAAAATCATTTTATAAAGTAAAAAAAAAATTAATAATAACAAAATTAATCTGGAAGAACAAAAGGTCAGAATGTCAAGTGAAGTAATGGAAAAAATGCGAAAGACGGTGGCCTAAGCATACCAGATCTAAAACTGTATTATAAGGCAATAATCAAAGCTGTTTGGTACTGATGAAGCCACAAAGTGGTGGATCAATGGAATAAGTTAGGTATACAAGACATAGTAAGCAATGACTACAGTAATTTACTGTTTGATAAAGCCAAAGACTCCAGCTTCAAGGATAAGAACTCACTATTTGCAAAAATTGTTGGAAAAACTGGAAAATAGTATGGCAGGAACTAGGCATTGACTAATACCTCACACCATTTACCAAGAGCAACTTAAAATAGGTACAATACCATAGAGCATAGAGCAATACCATAAGTAGATTGCCAGAGCATGGGATAGGTTACCTATCAGATCTTTGGAAAAGGGAAGCATTTATGACTAAACAGGATATAAAAAACACTATGAAATGCAAAATGTGTAATTTTGATTACATCAAATTAAAAAGGGTTTACAAAGAAAGCCAATTCAACCAAAATTAGAAGGGAAGCAGAAAGCTGAGGAAAAAAAATTTTATAGCCAATGTTTCTTATTAAGACCTCATTTCTAAAATATATAGAGAATTGAGTCAAATTTCTAAGAATACAATAAGTCATTATCCAACTGATAAACAGTCAAAGGAACTGACTAGCTTTCAGATGAAGAAATTAAAACTATCTATAGTCATATGAAAAAAATTCTCTAAGCCACTTTTGACTAGAGAAATGCAAATTAAAACAACTCTAAGGTACCTATTCATACCTATCATATTGGCTAATATGATAGAAAAGGAAAATGATAAATTTTGGAGGGGATGTGGAAAAATTGGATCACTAATGCATTGTTAATGAAATTGTGAAATCTAATATTCTAGAGAGCAATTTGGAACTATAACCAAAGGGCTATAAAACTGTGCATACCTTTTGATCCAGCAATATCAGTGCAAGATCTGCATCTCAAAGAAATCATAAAAAGGGGACAAAAAATTAAAAAATGTACAAAAATTTTTATAGCAGCACTTTTTATGGTGGCAAAGAATTAGAAATTGAGGGATGCCCATAAATTAGGAAATGGCTGAACAAATTGTGGTATGCAACTGTAATGGAAAACTTGCTCTGTAAGAAATGATGAGCAAGCAGATTTCAGAAAAGCCATGAAAGTCAATGAAGTGAGCAGAACCTGGAGAACATTGTACATAGCAACAATAACATTGTGTGATGATCAACTGATAGTTTTAGCTCTTCTCAGCAATTCCAAAAGACTTATTATAGAAAATGCCATCCAAATCCTGAGAAAGAATTGTAGAGCTTAAATGCAGATTGAAGTTTACTATTTTCACTTTTTAGTTTTGTTTTTTCTTTCTTGTGATTTTTCTCTTTCATTCTAATTCTTCTTTCACAGCATGAATAATATGCAAATATGTTAACTATGATGATATATATATATATCATCCCATATCAGAGTGCTTATCATTGTGAGAAGAGAAGTGGGGATGGAGAAAGGGGAAAAAAAAATTGGAACTCAAAATCTTATAAAAGTGAATGTTAAAAACTACTTTTACATGTAATTGGAAAAAAATAAAATACTATTAACTGGGGGGGGAGAAAATCCAAAAGCACTATATCAATTTGAATTATCAATACAATTATCATAGCCCTTTGGGCAGATTTATACTCTATAATAGATCAAGTGATGCAAACTACAAGGATAGTGGAAAGCATGCTGAATTTAGAGGAAAACGCCCTAAGTCTGAATCCTCCCCTTTTCTGCTGCTAAAAGTAAAACCAAAAAAAAAAAAAAAAGCCCTCACAGAATCTCTGGTAAGTCATTTCACCTGTTTCCTCCTCTGTAGAATGAAATAGTATAGTGAAGTGACTTTCCAGTACTAAACCTGTGATCCAATAATCTTTTCATACACCTATTCAAGAAAATCAATCTATCTCAATTTTCTTTAGGGTAATTTTTTTTTTTTGTTTCTACAGACAGTTTTTCCTTTTTTTCCCCTCTCCTGTTCATTCTCTCAACAGGTGATGGTACTGAGGGAGTGTCCTTCACTCAGCCTATCCTCTCTATCCTAGATATAGTGGATAGTAACTTAGAATGATTTCAATGATCCTACCCAACTTTCCTAGTTAAAAGCTAAACAAGAAGAAAAAACAAGAAGAAAAAGAAATAATGGAACTCAATAATACAATGTTTGAAAAAGTAGAAAACAAATCACCCAGTAAAAGATCTCCTTATTTGGGTGAAATTCTCTTATTCAGCAACTCTGAAGATTCCTTTCCAGGGAAGGATCCAAACCACAGAATGACACTGTTATGGGAGGTAAGAGGGGAAATTCTATATAGGGTCCTGTGGGAGAGAAAGTTACTCAGGACATCAAAGTATTGCCCCAGTGGTACTCCAAAAACTTCTGGGGAAACTGGAAAGAAGTTTGACTGATACACCATATTCTTCAATTTAGTCTAAATGTACACATAATCTAAATATTAAGGAACATAGCATAAAATAATTAGAAAAGAACCATATCACAGACCTTTCTGAGCTATAGGTAAGAGACATATTCTTTTTTCTTTTTCTTTTTTTACTTTCCTTTAAAAAATTTAATAGTATTTTCCACAAATTATGTTAAGAAAATTAATAACATTAATTTTTTTTTTACAAAATTATAAGATTTTCTTCTTCCCTCCCCTCCCCTTTTCAGATAATGGTAAATAATTTTATGTTATATATGTGTTATCATGTAAAACATATTTCAATATTAGATTCACAGTTATGACAGAAAAAAAATAGATCAAGAGGGTAAAAACCATGAAAAAATAAAGTAGGACAAAAAATTATGCTTCAAACTGCATTCAGCGTCCATCTTAGATCATTGTGTTGTTGAGAAGAGATATGTCACAATGTTGTTGATGCTGTGTATAATGTTATCACGGTTCTGCTCATTTCACTTTATATCAGTTCCTACAAATCTTTTCAGATTTTTCTGAATGCTTCCTGTTCCTCATTTCTTATTGTACAATAATATTCCATTTATATGCCATGGATTGTTTAGTCATTTCCTAATTAATGGGCATTCTCTCAAATTTCAGGATTTTGTCACTAAAAATTTTGCACATGTAAGACCTTTTCCTTTTTTATAATCTTAAGAGATGTGTTTTTAACCAAACAGGATAAAGAGATAATTACAAAAGATAAATAGCTTTGATTACATGAAACTGAAAAGCTACTGCACAAACTTAATGCAATTAGGATAAAAAAGCAAATGTGGGGGGAAAAAAATCTTTGTATCACAACTCTCTAATATTTTGGTATCCAAGATATATACCCAATTAATAAATCTATATGAAATTAATAGGCATTCCTCATTACAGAAATGGTCAAAGGATATAACAAACTGTTTCCAAAAGATAAATTGCAAAGAATTCATGATCACATGACCTCACTAATAGTAAGAGAAATCCAAATCAAAATGATGTTAATCTTTCACTTCAAACCCTAGAAACTAAAGAAGATAACAAAAGATGGCAATAATTAATGTTGGAAAGATTAAGGGATGGTATTTTGAAGAGAGTTATGAAATGCTACAACCATTTTGGAAAACAATTTGGAATTAAGCAAATAAAATCACTAAAATGTCGCTTTGAACCAAAGAATCTATGGTTTATACTCACAAAAAGCATTGATAAGCAGAAGGTTCCTACATATACCAAAGTATTTGTAGCAGCACTTTTTTTGAATGCAAAAAATTGAAACAAAATGTATCCCCATCAATTGGTGAACGGCTAAACAAATTATGGCATGTAAATATTATTGTGCAATAAGAAATTATGTAGGATGAATCCAAGAAGGGAAGCATGGAAAGATCTACATTAACTGCTTTAAAGTGAAGTAAACAGAGCCAAGAAAACAATATACATAGTGGCTTTATTCAATCATTTTTTTCAATCATATCCTACTCTTTGTAATTTCATTTGTGATTTTCTTAGCAGAAATATGGGAGTTATTTTCTATTTCCTTTTCCAGCTCATTTTATAGATGATGAAATCATGGAAAACAGAATTAAATGACTTGCTTAGGGTCACACAGTTGGTAAGTGTCCGAGGCTGGATTTCAACACAAGTTTTCCTGACTTCAGATTTGTCACTCTATCCATTGCACTATTTAGCTGCTATTACAATGTGAAAAGAAAGAACAACCATGTATACACACACACCAACAAAAGTGAATGTAACAAAATTATAAAGATCAAGCAAGACTTGAATTAAGCTATTTAAGAGGATATCCCCAAATCACTTCTATATAGGTAGGATATTCATAGATATAGCACATGGCACATGTTTTGGGATTTTTTTCAATGTATTCATCAATTGTGCTAATTTTTTTCTTCTCTTTTTTTTTCTTCTATTAGAAATACTTTTTTTTAATTTGGGATGGCTCTCAGGGAAGGAGTCAGGGAAGTCCTAAGGAAAACTATAATGACATAAAAAACAAAAGACATCAATGAAAACTTATTTTTAAAAATACATCATATGGATAATGATTTTTAAAAAGAAAAAAAGAGAAAAGGATAAAGCCAGTGCCCCCCAAAATTGGAGAATCAGAAAGGGAGGAAAGTCATAAGATTGGAGAACAGAAAGTCTGTACTTTTTTCTCCATTATTGTAAATTTTTTTGGACAATGAAAGTCTAATAGAAAGCTGGTGAGGATCACTTATTTAGCGGCTCTAAAAACTGTTTCCTTTCTTAGGAGGAATCTACACAACAGGCTGGCACTATTAGTCTTGGAAAAAGAGAGGGGACAGATTATATAGGATTGTGTGGGAGAAAGAGATACCCATGATATCAATGCCCCAGTGAATACTCCAAGTTCAATCCTTTCTGGAAAAAAAAAAAATTTGAACCATGACCTGGTGCTGTTAGAAGTACATTAGGCTCCTAGTAGAAAAAGTCAGACTCACTAGAGAGGGAAGAGAGCTGTGTTAATTGGTTATGGACTGTTGGGAGTCTTTTATATGGTTTCTACATGTGTTTATGACTCCTTTAAATTTTCTTTATATTTTGCCAAGTAAAATAAAAGTGAGCTTGTACTTGGAAAACAAAACAAAATCCTCTTCAGATTCATTTTAGGGTCCGGTGAATGACAAAATTCTAGAATATGTAGAGGCCATAAGGATGTTGGTGACTCTCCCTAGGGGACCACCTTGCTTTGTCTACTTCTTGCTTATATTGGGTTAAGTTGCATTTGCCTCTGCCTCAATTTTTTGCAAAAAGGAAACTAGAGTACATAAGGAATTGGAAGAATAAGTTTCAGGCTTGACGAAGGTATTTATAATACCCTATTTTTGCAGCTTGTCAAGTACTTTTTTTTACACACAAAAAGATGCATCAGAAAAATCCAGCAGTTTTTAGGCAAAAGGTTATGTAGGAAAAGTCTTCAATGTGTTATCTGTATGACTGCTTATTACCTACTCACACAAGTGAGCATTATCTATTCACACTAGTATTTCTACTCACACTAATTAAGCTTCATGTAAATAAACTCTACTGCAATTGGTAAGAGGTTATTAGTCTAAAAAAAGCCCAATACATGGATGGTCCTCACACAATTTGTCACATTTTAAGGAAAAGTGTTTTTGTCTGTGTACTACAGATAACTGGCATTTCTTCCTTAGAATAATTCACAAATGAGTCGATTCAGTGCCTTTGCTAGTGATATGATTGGCCATTTGATGTTTGATAATATATAAAAGGTTCCAATATGTGCCAATATATTAAGAAACACAGTTTAAGAAGGCTAGAGTGTCCATTGTAGCATTTGTTGGTTCTCCTACAATGACAGCTCCAAATAGAAAGCTGATTTAATGACAGATCTGCCTCCATCCTTGGATTAATGAACCATTTTCATAGTGATGGACCCTTTCTCATGAATGTATCATCTGACCCCATCTCCCAAGTTGCCTTCTGCATCCTAAATATTTTGGTACAAGCAAAAAAAAAAAAAAATAGAGAAATTACTTCAACTTTAGATATAGATACCATCCACTTATGATACACAGCTTATGGTAAAATTCTGCAAGGGATTACAGAAAAGATTCAGTTAAGTTGCTTCTCATAACAGTATACCATCCACAGGCCATTGGCCAAATGGAGAAAGTTAAATAATAGATAAAGCAGTTTATGTACTGCAGCTCCTCATATCTGCAGTGGGTTTGGCCTACTACTCGCCTAGGGCCAAATTTGTCTGTAATAAAATGACACACTTAATGCCTGGGTGATCTCTGTTCTAGGTCACATATGGGCATTCTTTATACTCTATTTAGTAGATATTCCAGAGATGCAGCAATTCTCTGCCCTGGCAGGATAGGGATCTCATTTACAGAAGGATTACACGTAACATGCCAGGATCTAGTCTAATTGTGGGAACAGAATAGAGCAGATTTTTCCCTTGCTGGTCTTAGGTTATCAGATGTGCTAAACCAAAGCTTCTTAAACTATGAGTCGATGACCCCATAAAGGATTGCATAATGATGTAGGGGTCAAAGAATTATGATTTATCATCAGTAAATATTTGATTTGTATATTTATTTTATATACCTATATGTCTATCTACCAAGGGTTTGTAAAAATTTCTCAGGCAAAAAGGGGTCATGAGATGAAAAAGTTTAAGAAGCCCTGGGCTAAATCACAAGCATTTACACTCACAAAGGTAGTCTTCTGGGTCCTAGATGAGAAATACTTGGGTCCTGTTAAATATCTTCCAATAGGTACATTCAAGGACTGATATATTCACTTTATATTTTAAATCTTTTAAATGAAACTCCTGAATCCTTTAAAATGACTGTAACAATAGTGGCGGTGACCAACAATTCCACCAGAGAAATTTGAGGTAAAGAAGAAACCTAGAACAGGGGTTCTTAGTTCTTTTTTTGCTTCAAGGATTTTGTATTGTTGCAACTGAAATTAAGGTAAACTGAGACACAAAGTTCTAAGGACATTCAAATTACTGGTAAGGCTAGCAATTACCAATAAAAGAGATCTCTCAAGTGCTCAGTCAAAAGACACGAGGAAGCACTTACTAGCCTTCATATAGGACAAGAGAACAAAGACCAGGAAGCATAAAACAAGATGATTGGATACAAAGTCTGAAGTATCATCTGCTAGAAAACAACATAATTGGATAAAAGTCAAGAATGAAGGACTTACAACAATCCCTCCTATTTTATTGTAATGGAAAGCTCATTGGTGGTTCACCTGCCTGGTTAGTTAGTCACAGAGATATCAGTTTAGACTTGCTTGAAGGATAGCCAGTATTGCAGAGATAACAGGCTTTCTATATTTTGCAAGACTTGTTAGTGAAGTAACAGATCTTTCTTAAATAGGGAGTAAGAGAGGCAAAGACATATATTTCTTTGAATTAAGATTATTTATGAGTCTACTTAGCTCAGAAAGGAAAGCTGAATTTCTAAACTCCACTCAGAGACAAAGAAATATGGTTTACACCATATTGTGAGTGAACAGAATAGAATTAAGTACAAAATGAAATCAGTATCAATTTGATTTTCTCAGTATGAGCAATGTCATAAAACTTTCCCAATGCCAGTTACTAGTTTTTCTTTTAAAAGTCTTCAAATATTCCTTGAGATTTGGGTACCTTAAGGAACTGGTACACTTAGACTTATGATTTCACTTTCTCATTGTCTGAATGAATATAAAATCAGCACAAGAAGTTGGGATGCAAGAGAGGATCTTAAGAGGTTTAAATGGTGAATGGGTAGATGTGGCTATATCAACTAGAGGTGTCCTCAATACCTATCCTTATTGCGAATCTTTATTTTGCTATAGTTAAGTAAATATTTGTTAATAAATGTCTCATTTTGTTCTAATACTGAACCTAACCTACTAGGTAACTGGCTTCTTCCACATGGGAGATTCTATTGGCCCAGAATACTGTGCAAAGCAATGGCTCATCCACCTAGCATATATTCTGTGAATTATAAAACCTCTTTAGAGCTACATAGTTCAATCCCCTTCTATCCCTCTAGCACACTGGTAGACATTTGCAATTATAGTCAACAAATAATAAAAAGTAAACTCATATAAACAAATCAAGATTAATTTAAAAAAACACACCATCACCAATGGATTGTGTAAGATCTACATAATAGTTATAGCAAGTTCAATGGCAAAAAAACAAATCTGTCTGCAAATGGAGTAGAGGGAAGAAAGTCCAAGAAAAGATATGGTCAGTATCTTGTCTACATGGTCAATGTGGGAAAAGGTTATTTACCATTATCTGTGCTTTTTGGTGGCAGGTGTTGATCTCTCCTCCTGTTTTAAGATAACCCTAAACATCAGCTGTGTGACCCTGGGCAAGTTACTTAACCCCAATTGCCTCAGCAAAAAAAAAAAAAAGACCCTAAACTTCTCCAAACAATCAGATTTCATCTCCGCTTTGATCCAAAATCAAAATAACCAAAAGCCATGATAAAATGACCTTCTTTCCCAAAGAGCTAATTTGTACCAGGAAGGATTTGATGGAGCTACACAAAAATGGAATAAGAAAAAGTCTCTGTCCACAAGAAATTTATAATATAATCTAAGTGATATTTACAGAAATCAATGCTTAATAAACACTTATTATAAGCTAGGTATGGTGCTATGGATACAAATAAGAAAAAGACACTTCCTACTCTCAAAGAGCTCCTAGGGGTTAAAAAAAAATACACAAAAGAAGGCTGAAAAGGATTCCCTCTCTTCTTCTGAAGGTATCTGACTGGCATGGAGAAACATGCAGAGTAGTTGATGGAAAATGAAGTTAGCTGGAAAATTCAAGCCCTCTATCAAATGTGAGAGGAGTTTATTACTCTATCCTACTGCAATCAGAGGGTAGTGGCAACCGAGGGTGATGAGGAGGTGTTGAATTTCAAAGTTGTGTCAATCTTCATAATGATGAGATTTCAGGTAATGAGGTAATCCTGGGGGAGGAATGATGTTCATAGAGTCAAAACAAAGCAGAGCAGCTGATGGGGGAAAAAATAAAAAGGTAGGGGAACTCACTCCTACCTCGTATCAGAAGATGGAGAAAATTTCAACAGACAGCTAGGATTTGATCTGAACCTTATAAGTCACCGGCTGTTGGCTCTTTTCAACAATGTGGTGATTCAGTCCAATTCCAATAGACTGATGATGGAAAGCCATTTATGTCTGAGACTATGGGAACTGACTGGATCAGAACATAGTATTGTCACCGTTTTTGTTGTTTTCTTGCTTTTTTTTCTTTCTCATTTTTCTCCTTTTGATAAGCTTTTTTTTTTTTTTTTTGTGCAGCATGACAAATGTAGAAAGATGTTTAGAAGAATTGCACATGTTTAATCTATATTGGATTAGTTTCTGTCAGGGAGGAGAGGAAGAAAATTCAGAACACAAAGTTTTACAAGGGTGAATATTGAAAACTATCTTTGCATTTGTTTTTGAAAATAAAAAGCCAATACTAAAAAAAAATTTAAAGTTATTATCTAATCCCTAGGGCAGGCCAATAGTCTTCAAAATCAGGAAGATCCAGGAATTTCCCAAGAATTGTATTATGTCTGTGTCATATGGTCAGTTTCTCTTTCTGTTTTATCATTCCTTCATAACATCTTTTACTCTGAATTTCAGAGTAAGGTTTATTGGTTATACATGGTAGCCTGATTATACACACCATGAGCCTTTCCATTGCCCTCTATTTCAGTGTTCTCAAAATCAAATAGAACAGATTTCAGTTCACAATTTTAGAAAATCACAAATTATTATATTGATTTTTAAATTTTAATTTATTAAATAGTTCCAAATTATATTTTAATCTGCTCCATGTACTCTCTATGTGATGTTACTCTTTAATTCTAGGCAAAAATGTTCCTCTATTATAACAATATCTGAAAATTGTTTGTATTGAAAAGCTAGGTCTTTTGTTATGCCACAGTTTCCTTTAATTGTCCTGCCTGTTTCCCTAAAATGTTCTGCCTCAGTTCCCCCTGGTTGAAACCCCCCCCTTCCTTCATGACCATTAGAACTGATATAAATTAGGGATAGGAGCCTTGACCATTAGCATTCCATAGAGCCATCAATTATAGATAGGTTATACAGACAGGAACAAGCATATCTCTTGTTCCAGATTTCCTGTCTCCAGCTTGACTATCTTCTTCACTCCCTCTTATCAAGAATTTATGGTCCTTACCCCCCAACCTGTCAGAACCGAATTTATGGTCCATTCCTGGAAATTCCCACTCACCAATGTTCACTCCATCCCTGCCTTTGTTTCTCCTGATTGCTGGAGCCCTTTAAAGAATCCCTGGAATTCTTCACTGGTTACTGAATGCTTTGAGACTTAAGTCCCATTCAGTCTGCTGGGGTCAACATGAATCCTGTTTTGGTCCCAGACAATCTCTCCCTCTCAAATAAAATATTAAACTTTCTCTAATCTCCATCTTGCCTCAGTTTCTCCAGCATTACACTTTGAGCAATTATAGATCTGTTCTGGAAGTTTTACAATGTTTTATGACAGAATGCAATCTACGCAATATCATTTACAACCAGGATAGTCAGGAAGACTTCCATAAACATAAGAAGACTGCTCTTCATACTAGCCTCTATTGGATCTACTCAATCACAGTGGCAGATACTTTTGACAAGCTATCACTTCCTACTTTAAGGTGTCTTGACTGTTGTTTATTATATCTAAGTTAATAAAGAAGTTTATTTGTATTATTACATCTTCTAAGGAATCTTAAATAATCTTAATATATGGATGAGAGATATCTGATTATATGAAAGCCTGTAAGGCTCTACTGAATTGAATATTTTTTTTCCATAATCAAATAACCATTCAGCACAATGGGATTTTAAATTCTTTATATCTTTCACTTAACTGTCATGTGGCAAAGCTATGATCCATTATTGAACATCATTTGCTAAAATAAGTTTGTTTCCTTCTAGACTGTCATTAAAAATGCTCTCAATCATAATATTTGTGTAGATGGGAGAAAAGGAATATGCATTGGTAGTTGCTGATGTTCTCTCAGTCAGTTGCTTGTTTTTTCTTTTCTTTTTTTTTTGTATCCATAAGATTTGAGATTTTTCCATGCTTTTGGTTAATTCCCTTTCTTTAGATAACTTATAAATTAGCCCCAGAAAGTTTCACAGTTGTATCATTTCCTTATTTAACTTAATCTAGCTGTTTTTCTCAATTTTTCTGTAACAAGGTGAGAATCTGAATGTGCTGATTCCATTATCCTTGAGGTATAAAAGTTTTTTGGTAAAAGTTTTTGCCATTTTTTTTTTCATTTTTCTTCTGATTTTCTCTCTGTTTTCATCCTTGAACATTCTTGGGATGACTTTATTTAACTGAATATCTTGCCAAACTTTCTTTAAAAGAGTTTTAGCCTCCTTTGCTTCTCTCTACTTTATGAGATAATAATGTTTATAATTGTCCATTATACTTCTTTGTAAGTGTTTATAGATGAGTTTGTATTCCAACCTCATATTGCCTTTAGCAGTCATCTCTGGCAACTAAATTATATTTTACTGAATAAGGTGTTCTGGACTCTTTTGATCTCCTTGTTTTAACAATTAATTTACATTAGTTTAATTTCTGGATGAAACTATTCATCAGTTTTAGATAGCCTTGGTTTCATCTTGCTTGTGATTGAACACTGCATGATTCCTGGGTGAGCCCTTGTCTCCACTACCAGTACGTTGAGTCCCCAATCTACTCCTAATAGCCTAAAATGCTGGACCAAGTTGACAATCATAACAGATAACGTCTCTTGAATCAATCCAAACTTAAATGACTGTGGTCTCTAATCTTTATATAAAATGAAAAAACAAAATCCAAAAAAGGAAAAAGACTAAAGCCTCATATTCATGAGCTACATATCTTCCTCTGATGGGAAGAATCCAAGGCCTCTCCCCTTATGGCCTTATGTCTCTCCTTTTGCCAATTTGGAATAAATCAAACCAAAGAGAATGGGATAAAGCTAAAAAGCAACTTTTGAATGCTTGTCCCTCCTCCTCCCCCTTTCCTTTCCCTATCCAATTTTGATTATATAGACATGGTTAATCAAAGAAGCTTCCATGTAGTCAGCAGACTGGAACCAGTTATTAAACATCTGTGTATCCAGGTGTGGAGTCTCACTTTTTTAATTCCTTCTGTATGGGATAGCTGACACTGGTAAATATCTTAAGCTTGAGATTTCTGAGCTACAGTAGGGCAAAAGCAGACAGGGTATACATACAATGACTCGCCCCAGAAAGAGGGGGTCATCATACTGGCTAATAATAGGAGAATTGTTCCAGATTGAAAATGGGACAGGACAAAGATTATGTGGCAATCAGAAGGGTAATTAGGAGTGTCCATAAGTAGCCACTCTACTTCCAGCCTAAATAAAGGAGTTCCAGTCTCAGAAAAGAAAAAAGAAAAAGACATCTGTGTATCCTCCAGTTCTTTCCAGTCAGTACATGTTTTTACAACTGTCCAAGAAGCAAGTTCATTAGTTTCTTTCATTTCAGGAATTGACTCAATGGCACTTTGTACATGATCATAGGGATAGAAGTCAATGGCCAAACGCACATGAAAATGGTATCTTATCCCACATGCATAATTTCTCCATCAAAGTGAAACAGTGCTAGATTCAAAGGCAGAATATTTGGCCCAAACCCCATCTCTACTACTGAACCCCTAACTTCTTTATTTTACCAATTAAGCCTAGTGAAGCCTTAGCTTGGATAGCTTCCAACATTTACTGTCTTCACTGCTACCTACATGCAGCTGAACAAAGATGGAGATAATCATGAAACTGTTCTAATTGGATCCACTAAAAATGTATGTTTTATGATCTCATCTGGGTCCTCACTGCTGCTAGGCAATCCTACTATACTTTCCTTATCAATTCACTGTCCCACTCTCCAGAATGGTTCTTCCTGTGAGGACCAACTTAGCACCCTGGATGTCTTAGAATCAGCCGGAGTCAGGACAAGCAAAAGTCCTTGGTTTTTATTCTTGGTCTTCAGGGGAAGAAGTGAATTGAATGGACGCAGGATCTCCAGAACCTCCTTTCTCCTCGTCTACCACCAAGTGACTCTGGCTTATCTTACTCCACCCCCTGGTCCCTCCTACAATTATCTGTATGCACCAAAAGATCAAGCCAGCGCAGAATAGTGGGAAGGGCCATTTTCCAAGCAAATGCTACTAGAGTATTGTCCAATCAGTAATTAGCCTTAAGTGCTTGGTTGCCTGATTCCAGTGTATCAACTCAGAGTTTCAACCCTTTACATCTTCCAATTTTTTTTTTTCATCACTACTCAAATCTCCTGTGACTCTCCTCTCCTTCCCCTACCTTTTCAGCAGAGAATCTGCCTCATATTTTATAGGGAAAAAAAAATTGAGGGTATTCACTATGACCTTTATCTCTTTTTCTCTTTCTCATCTCCCATTCTCCATATCCAGTCTGTTGCCTAGGCTGTCAATTTTGCTTTTATAGCATCTATCAAATAAGTCCCCTTCTCTCTATCACTTTTACTCCGTGGTCCAAGGGCATCACCTCACATTTTGATTATTGTAATAGCTTACTAGTAAATCCACCTCTTTCAAGTCTCTCCCAGTTCATATCTATTCTCCATTTAGCCACTAAAGTGATATTCTTAAGTCAATCAATAAACATTTATTAAGCACTCACTACATACTAGGAATTCTGCTATACACTGGGGATACACAAAGAGGGGAAAAACAATTCCTGCCCTAGAGGAGCTTACAATAAGAAAAACAACACACAAACAAATTAAAGCAAGTTGTTAAAAAAAAAAAAATGAATGAATTAAAAGAGGAAAAACAATGGAATTAAAAAGGGTTAAGAAAGACTTCTTGTAGGAGATAGGGTTTTAGTTGGAATTTAAAGGAAGCCAAGGAGTTCAACCATCTGAGTAACAGCCAAAGGAGAATCCTGGGGTTAAAAGACAGTGTCTTCTTTGTGGAACAATCATGAATCCAGTGACTTTAAATCAAATGGAACATGTTGGGTAGTAAGGTAAGAAAAAAGACTGGAAAAATAGGGAGGAACTAGGTCATGACATAGCATTTTGTACTTACTGGAGTCTATTTAGTAAGGAAGTGACATGACTGGACATGGTTTTAAGAAAATTATTTTAGTGGCTGAATGGAGGATAGATTAGTAGGAAAGAATTTGAAGTAAACCAACCCACTACCAGATTATTACTGTCACTGAGACATGATTTGATGAAGGCCTGCATTAGAGTGTCAGAGGAGACAGGGGAACATATTTGAGAGACATTGCATATACGTTTGTAGGCAGTAGGAAATAAGCCAATAGAGGGAGAAATTGAAAAGAAGTGAATGTGGGGATGACAGAGGGGCAGTTGCTGTTAGCCTTTCATTTCATCATCTGAAACAGAGGAGAAAGAAAAATGTGTCAGAAGGTAGTTAAGTGCTCTGAGATGGGGGAAAAGGATTTCATGGAAATCTTTCTTCTATTGTCTGGAGAGTTCTAATTTATCCAGAGACTAAATATGGACCCTAGAACAAACATACTTAAATGCTCAATTGTTTTTGTATTATATGATTTGAAGTTCTCATACAAGAAAATGGGAGGATGGGAAAGTCCTGGGAGGTTTGAGGAGAGATGAAAATGTTTGGAAAAGCTGCTGTGGAGACTGGGATAATGAGTTGATTAGGGAAGAATAGTAGGATTGCCAGTTGATGTTACGTAGTAACATAAATGTATTATTGAAACAGTAGAATGATTTCTTCCACTTTTGTTCAACAACTCCTATGTAAATAGGAAGATAACAAATTGTTGGACTAACTAACGTTAAGACTTGTCTGAGCTTAATTTTAAAAAAGGCAAGTTTGAGAGTCATGAGGACAGGTTAGCTGTTTTTCCAATTATATATTTCATATTTTCTTCTATTTTTCTCATTCTTTTGACTTTGTTCTATTTATTTATTTATTTATTTATTTTTATTGATCTCATGGAGTCATTAGATTCTACTTGCCCAATTCCAATTTTTAAGGAATTATTTTCTTCAGTGAGTTTTTGTGCCTCTTTTTTCATTTGGCCAATTCTGCTTTTTGAGAAGTAATTTTCTTCAGTAAACTTTTATTCCTCTTTTCCAATTCTATTTCAAATGTCACATTCTTTAGTATTTTTTGCCTCTTTTACTAAGCTTTTTTCTCTTCATAATTTTTTTCATTACTCTTTTCTTTTCTTATTTTTTTCCTTTACCACTCTTTATTTTATTCTGAAATTCATTTTTAGCCCATTTAAAAATTCTTGTATGACTTGTATCCAGTTATTATTTTTCTTTCATAATTTTGTATTTAATCCTAGTCAATAGGGAACCCCTGCAATTCATTAACTACGAATGTAACATATTTAGACCTGCACTTAAGGGAGAACACTTCAGATCAAGATACATAAGAATGTATCATGTTCCCTGAGGAATGGCCCCTAATAGCTTGGCTAACCATGTTCCCTATGTCCCAAAGCAATCAGTTCCACTCATACCAGAACAAGGCAACTTCTATCTCCTGTTATCAGCCCAGTATCCCAACTGGAATATGGATGTGTGAGACATTTAACCTAAATTAAAATCAAAGACTCTCAGAGTAAGAAAAGCAAAAAAATGGATTTATTACAATCTCAGAGAAAGGGCAACTCCCATTTTACAAAGTAATGTCAGTAAAGGGGTACAAAGTACAAACTACAAAACACAAGATTTATGGACCAGAAGCTCCCAAAACTCCCTTTTTTCTCTCATTTTCTAGAGGGTTCTAATTTACCCAGAGACTAAATATGGATCCCAGTGCACACTTTACCATATTAGGTACTTAAATGCTAATGAAAAGAGGGTGGGAGGGAAAGAGATAGGAGGGAAATGTTTATTTATCTAAGATAATGGAACACCTGCAGCTTTTTAGTTATAGCTCAACTTGTTATTGCAAAGTCTCAAGTCACAATTAAGGCATAAATTGAAGTCATATCCTGTTGAGAGGTCTTCATTCAGTTTATCTCATATATGGAGATCTTCAGAGCAAAAAAAAGCACCCCTTTTTTTTTCCACTGCAGATCGCTCATCTCTATCCTTTGAGGGTAGAGAACTGGCACACTCCATTTAATGATGAACATTCTCATATCTGGTCATACCTTTCACATCCTAGTGACTCTGGGGTACTTTATCATCATCCAAACCCCATTCTACACTCTCACCACTTGATTCCTTGTGTCCATCCCACTTGACTCTTCCAACCCTAATTCAACTCAGCCCTTCCATTGTGCCTTCTGGAATGTCAATTCCATGAATAACAAATTTCCCCTCATCTTAAATCTATTCATCTTTCAATCCTTCCATCTATTATCTTTTATGGAGACAATACTTTTATCTGATTTTACACAATCTCCCTGGCTACCTTTCAAGGACGGGCCACAATTTCACTTGTTCTCCTCAGCTTACTGTTCAAGGAGAAGAAGTTGGAATTCTCTTTTCTTCCTATTGCTATTTCTAGGTTCTCTTCCTTTATCCATCACTCAGCAACATATTTTCCTTTGATGTTCATGCTATTCATATCTACCATCCAATAAAAATCTTGGTATCTGTTTGATTCCTAAGGGTTCCCTAAGATCCTCTTACAAGCAACTTTAAAATAACTCCTCAAATTGAATTCTGGAGTGATAGAGCTCCCTCTCCCCCAAAATACTTTGAGTGAGACATTTTTCCAGCCCAAAACAACTTAGGAAATCAGAAGGAGAGGTCTGTGATACTGAAGTGAGAAGTGGCCTCAGAGCCCACATGGCAGGAATACCATCTACAAGCCTTGTAAGTAGGAACAGCAACAGCAGCATCTTTGGAAACTCTCAAGCCAGAGATGGAAGGGGGTTGGAAAAGAGATCAGAGATTACAGGAACAATGCCTTGTACTACTATGTTAAATTTAATCTATAAAATGGATTTGAAATTTCATGGACAATCTCCATTTTTAGGCCTTCTTTTTGTATGAAAATGTTAACATTTATTGAACACTGATATTTATAGTTCATGAGGAAAAAAAAATCAAAATAAATAAATATTGATTGATTAAATTGATTTTTCCTGTGGGGATAGGTAGACCAAATGCTCCTGAGTGATTATAATGGATTTTATAGAGGAGGTTTTAGGACATTGTGAGCCTGATGAGATCAGAATAATGGCATCTACAAATAAGGAATACAGGTAGGATCTCATCATTTTCAGGAAATCTCTTTTCAATCTTGTCACTATACTGGGCATACAATTTAGTATATGATAACTGCAAACTGCTTTGGTAAGCCCATGTCTCCCTGGTGAATATGATTGCTAAAAGAATATCAAGAATTTTTGGAAGATCCTTGAAAAAAAGAAGGAACCAAAGCATTAAAGAATATTAGTGTTATACATAGTTTCCTTTGATTGTCCTGCCTCATTTTCCTTAAATTGTGCTGCTTCAATTTCCCTGAATTGTTCTGCCCCAGTCCCCCTGTTTTCAACATTCCCCCCCCCCCAACTATTAGAACTGATATAACTTAAGGCTAGCTATGCTATGGTCCTAAACTCTAAAAGTTTAATCCAGATAAGGAGAAAGACCTTCTATCTTAGAAATCATGATTCCAGATCTTCCCAACTTATCAAAATGTCCTCTACCTTCCTCATTCTGTCATTGTTCTTCTTAATCACTAAACCCTATAAAGAATCTCTGGAATCACACACTGGATACTGGATACATGGAGACAAGAGTCCGATCCAGTCAATTAATTAAGCTCTCCAAAGAATAAAATATTATAACTCTCTAATCTCTATCTTGCCTCATTTTCTCGGGCATTATACTAAGGAGTACTAGTTTCTCTTTCACTGAGTATCTTCAAAAAAAAATCTGGATGGTCTCATATCAGGGGTGTAATAGAAAAGTTTTTTTTTTTTTACTAATTAAAGGTTGAAGTGAATGGTCTCTGTAGCCCTTACAACTAACACTAAGATTCTGTATTTCTGTTAAGTTCTTCAGGTCATTTGACAAATTCTGTGAGTAGGTCTGAAAGCAGTCAACAATACCATCTTATTATTTTAATTAAAGGAATAAGTTGTTATTACTCCATTATTCAGAATAATTCTCATTATTCAGGAATTTTCAAATCTAATTTTTATGGGAATTAATATCATGGTCTGATATTTTTTCCCCAGAAGAACAGCTATGATGACCAACCATGAGTCATCATTGAGTAGTTTTATATTTTCTCAATATAACCAGTGACTGTGACAATTTTACTTTGAAAATAAAATGCTGAAAGATAAAATATTAGCATTTGTTACATAGCAGAGGTCAACCAATGTTAACTGTTTTGAGTTTTTCTTCTTCTGAAAATATATGAATATATAGTATAATTCTTAGGATGCTGAATCATAATGAATACATCTGTAATGTATATCCTTAGATCAGATTGTTTTCTAAACAGGACATAGAAATAGTGGGGCGAGAAGAGGAAATTTCTTGCAGAGAATGGATCAAAGCTATATGCAACAGTTTTCAGCAGTTGAAGGGGCAGCATTAGGATCCTGGACCCATATAAATAGGGGGTACCAAGAAGTGGAAGAAAGAGACCCAAGTGGAGAAAGGGGAGAGCAGTAAAGACAAAGTTATCCCACTTCACAATTTTGCTCACTGCCTTCTCCTTTCAAGTGTAATGCAGTAACTCAAATTGTAAGGCTAATAGAGTTGCCTAATAGAGGTTCTTTGGGGACTTATTTAATGAATAGATAAGAATTATTCATAATTAGCATATCAATTGTTTGTATGTAAATGATGCTTCTGAAGTACTTGAGGGTATTGAAGGTGCTTGAAATCAGTTTGTTGTCTTAATTATTTTAAACAACATTCTTCATACAATCTTATTTATATTATTAGTTTGCAGTTTTGGGGAAGAATTTGATCAGCAAGGGTAAACTTTTCTGCCTAGTTAAGCTTGGTGCCAGAAATATCATGAATTTTTAGTTCAGATACATTCTTAATTAGTGGAGACTAACTAGTCAGGTTTCACTGTAGCTTTCTTTTCTTTTTTGATTAAGGAAGAATACTCTAAGTGCTTATATGTGACATGAAGAGAAGACTTTAAGAACATATTCTCATAAGCTTAGGTCATCAAAACACAAATCCTCATGTGGCTTCCCAACTGGAAAAGCAAAGGATTATTTGTCTGCCATCCAAAGATTAGCCCTTTAGAAAAGC